>NC_090935.1:360493279-360800166 GCF_040938575.1 Ambystoma mexicanum | reverse complement strand
GGCCTGATGCTTGGGGTTGATCCCTCGTGGCAAGTGTGGCTGCATGCCACTAAGTTTTCGAAGGAAGTTCAAGACGAGGTACTGGACCTTCCATTCGATGGTAAGGAGCTTTTTCACTCATCTACTGATGTAGAGCTCACCAAAACCAAGGATAGCACTCAGACGGCTAAATCTTTGTCTGTTCTGGTTAAAGCTCCTTTCAAATCCCAGAAACCGTTGTCGCAAAGTCGACCTTCCTCTGGCTTTAGGGGCTTCCTCGACCGCAAATCTCAGAGTGGATACTCCTGTGGGGAATAACCGCCGTAGACAACGGCGTACGTGGTTTTTCTCCCGCTCCTCAGCCTCCTCATCAGGTTCAGGTGTCACCGCCACCGATAAGCCTGCCAAATGAGGGTTTTCCGCGCTCGCACGAGACCCCGGTGGGAGGACGCATTGCGTCTCATTGGGAGTCATGGCAGACCATCACAGAAGACAGTTGGGTCTCGTCAGTCGCTCGAGTGGGCTTCCGCTTGCCTTTACCCCCCTACCCCACCCCTCAACCCTCCTTTTCAGCTGTCGGGCTCACCCTCCCTCAAGGCCGAGGTTCAGAAACTTCTGCACCTCAGAGCTGTGGAACCCGTTCCCCTTGGGGAGCGAGGGGAGGGCTTTTACTCCCGGCTGTTTACGGTGCCCAAACCCAACCAGGCTGGCCTGCGCACCATCCTAGACCTTTCCCAGTTCAATCTTTTACTACCTCAAGAGAAGTTCAAGATGATCACGCCCGGCCAGATTCGCTCCTCTTTGCAGATGGGCGATTGGCTCAGCGTGGAGGATTTTCAGGATGCGTACATGCATATCCTGATTTGGAATTCACACAGGAGATACCTCTGCTTCTCTTTGGGAGAGGAGCACTTCCAGTTTCGGGTGCTTCCTTTTGGCCTCAGGTCGGCGCCGCGCGTCTTCACGAAGATGATGTCGGTGATTGTGGCCTATCTTCGTCTCCAAGGTATCCATGTGTATCCCTATTTGGACGACTGGCTCTTACGCAGCCCTTGTCCGTTGGCAGCAGCGGGCAACCTCCAGTCTCTCCTTCTGCTCCTGTTCCATCTTGGGCTGTCGGTGAACTGGCGGAAATCCTCCATGACGGTCTCACAGGACCGGACTTTCCTGGGTTTTCGTTGGAACACGATCGACTGCCGAGTGTATCTGACCGGGGACAGAATGGCGTATCTGTTGGCCACGTGTCAGATGTTTGCGCAGTCGGAGAGCATGTCGGCCTGGTGGTTCCAGAGGCTTCTGGGCCTCATGGCCTCGTGTGTACTGGCTCTTCCTCTTGCTAGTCTCAAAATAAGACGGACCCAGATGGCTCTTCGGAGTTCCTGGCATCAGGCTGTGGAGCCGGATTCCAAGCGGATGATGATTCCGGATTCCATGAGAGTGGACCTCGACTGGTGGTCACCTCTCAGCAACCTGTCAGTGGGCGCATGGTTTCAGGACCCAGCCCCCATGGTGACGATCACGACGGACTCCTCCCTTTTGGGGTGGGGTGCGACGTTAGATCTTCTTCAGGTCTCAGACCTCTGGTCGCCTCAGGACAAGCTCCTGCACATAAATCATTTGGAGCTTCTGGCGATCTTACTGGCGCTCAAGGCGTTCAGACCGCTCATTGTCATAAGAACGGACAATGTGGTATCAATGTATTACATAAACGAGCAAGGAGGAATGAAGTCTCCCCTCTCGTGGACCTGTCCATCCAGATTTGGGAGTGGGCCGTGCTTCATGGGGTCTGGCTGCTTGCAGTGCACATCCCGGGCTAGCTGAATGTCACAGCGGATGCCCTCGGCCAGCAGACAGTGGTCAGCTACAAGTGGGAGTTGAAGGCGGAGATCCTCTCATGGATTTTCTCATGTTGGGGCACACCGGAGGTGGACCTCTTCGCCACAGCGGTAAACAAGAAGCTTCCTCAGTAAGCCTCCAGAGGGGGGCTGGGAGCCTCCTCTCTGGGGGATGCTCTCGAGATTCCATGGCACAACATGAAAGCTTACGCCTTCCCACCTCTGCCCCTAGTTCATCGAGCAATTTGGAAGTTGAAGAACTCTGTGAACTGTTCTCTTCTACTGATAGCCCCGTGGTGGCCGGCAGTTTTTGGTTCTCAGAACTTCAACACCTGTCGGTGTGTCTGCCGATCAGGTTACCAGTAGCTCCCGATCTTCTTCACCAAGGGGAACAACAGATGTGGCACCCCTCTCCACAATCGCCTAACTTGGCGGCATGGTGCCTGAGTTCAAGTCTTTAGAGCATTTGAGTTTGTCTGCGGATAACATGCGCATTATCCAGGCAGCCAGGAAACCCTCGACCAGATCTCAATACAAGAGTAAATGGCTTAGTTTCTGTCGTTGGTGTTTGGAGAAAGTGTTGGATCCGACGGTGGCAACGATTGACACAGTGCTGTCCTTCGTATCCTCCCTAGCAGAGTCAGGAGTTCATGTTCTGTCTTGCAGGACTTATCTCTCAGCAGTTTCCGCTTACCTTTCTACAGACCTGTGTTCTTATTCTCTAACTAACCCGGTGGTGAAGAGACATTTTGATGGATTGACACGGCTCTACCCTCTGGTTCGTAGTCCGCACCCGCCTTGGGACCTAAATATAGTCCTGAAGGCGCTGTGCCTTAAACCCTTTGAGCCAATGGCTACGGTTGACCTCAAGTACGTGTCCTGGTAAGTGTCCTCTCTGGTCGCCGTTACGTCAGCGAGGAGAGTAAGTGAGCTCCAGGCATTGTCGGTGGGGCATCCTTTCTTGGTCTTTCACAAGGGCAAGGTAGTCCTTCGGACAAACCCGGCTTTTCTACCGAAGGTAGTGACCAAATTCCATCTGAATCAGTCAATCTCCCTTTCGGTCTTTTTTCCGAACCCTGCCTCGGAGGCTGAAAGGGTTCTACACTGTCTGGACGCCCGAAGAGCTCTTAAGTTCTACCTGGACAGGACTTCTGAGCTTGAGTTCTTCTCAACTTTTTGTGACCTTCGGTAACCCTCAGGGCAGGCCGGCGTCTAAGGCATCTATTTCCAGATGGATTGCCACCTGTATCACGGAGTCTTTCACCGTCCAAAAGCTGAAGCCTCCTAAAGGTATCCATGCACACCTGGTGCGGGGCAAGGCAGCTGCGGTTGCTTTTCAGAAATATGTTCCCTGGGAGTCCATCGCTAAAGCAGCTACTTGGGCCACCCCATCTGCTTTCTGTAAGCATTACTGCCTCGATATGAGATCTAGAGCTGACGCTCAGTTTGGTCAGGCTGTGCTAAAGAACCTGTTTCAGTAAGGGGTATTTCCATCCACCCATAGTTCCTGTAAGGAGTGCTTGGGAATCTCCCACAAGTATGGAGGAAAGGGGACGGTACGTAGGAGTATTACCAGGTTACTCACTGTAGTGACCACCTTCCTCCTAGTCCATAGTCCCCTTTCCTCCATACGCCCGCCTGCCGTCCCCTCTAATAAGGTTCCTCTGTAATTGCTAATGGGTCTTGGACCCTGCGATCGAAAAGGACTGATGGGCGATGCGCGGGGCGGAGCCAAGGTGGGCGGGGATACGGCCGCGTGCCGGGCCCCGCGCTGGAACGAGACGAGGGACAGATTTTTGAAAAAAAAGTGGATGCTTTTTACAAAGTGCTCCGGTCCCGTCCCACAGGACGGAGAGATGTCTCACAAGTATGGAGGAAAGGGGACTATAGACTAGGAGTAAGGTGGTCACTACGGTGAGTAACCTGGTAATTCTCATTACGGGTCCCAGACCTCCTTCTTCTCATTAATATTCTTATTTCACTTTAGCTCAAGCTTCGAGCCCTCTGTAATTTACAATCTCAAAGTCTCTTTACTTGTGTAAATGTACATGCGGCCTTGCCATGACTGTTTCTCATCGCACCCTTTCAACAATGGACAATTGAAGCTTTCATCTTCATTGTTTCTCTCGCCATACACGGGTCCTTGCTTTGCAACATTGTATTTAATTCACGCTTCACACCTTTCTCAAAGAGGGCTCCCTTCTGCTTGGAACTCACCGGCTGCGCTTCTCTTTATTGCTTGATGTGTGTCGAGGCCAGGTTCTTATCCGCTGCCCCTCTGACTCTCCTAAAACCTTCTTCCACACCCAGGGGAGCGAGCGCCTGTACTAGGCTTTTAAATGGATTGTGTTCTCCCACGTACTCCTCATCTTTGACATTGAAGTCTGCTTGTAGCTTGCATCAGATTTTTTTTTCATAGGGTTGAGCGTCATACAGTGTTGAGGCTTGGTCCTCGGTGGCCTCCGTAGTATCCCTTGTGATTTTGACGCTGCTATATGAAGCTTGTGCACTGACCGTTACCTCAGTTCGTTTTTTCCGCGTTGCAGCATGCTTCGGAGCTACTCGCCTCAGTGAATTTTCGATACCTTTGTCTACATATTCTTCGATAATGTCCTTGACACTGAAGACAGGCTTCAAGCGGTGTTCAGACTGATGAGCGAAAATGTCTATCCCAGACATTCACTGTGTCGGTCTGTGGTGCATGGGGTCGGGTCACAAAGTCGACTGTGGCTCGTGTCAATTCATGACGGTCAAGGCCTTGCGGGAAAGGAAGAGGCAACTCGACGCAGGCAAGCCCTCTCCCAAATCCCTGGCCATTACCCATCAAAAAGAAAATCATCCTCTGAATCGAGAGATGTCTCTAGCGTCCAAAACACTGAAGACGTTCGAGGTCTAGTTCACGACACTAGTCGTCCCCTACTCGTAAGAAGAGTGAAAAAAATGACATCGTAAATCCTCCCAGTCATCTTCCGCTCCCGAAAAAGTATCTTTACCTAAAAAGAACTTGACTCCGGTGGAATTAGAAAATCTCAGTTGGAAAATGCTCAAAGTTTTCCAGAGGCAAGCTCCCCCGAGTGCATCTCTGAAGGAGTCTGAGAATAAAGGCCACCCCTCAGCGTCTATTAAGACCATTAGGGAGTGTTGTGTGTCTACTTCTCGTGTGCCTCAAGGCCTGGGAAGAAAGACTCCTCGACACAAGTCGAAGGAGTCATCCTCTATGCACAAGAAAGAACCTGTGTCTGGCTCTTCAAAGCATCTGTGTTCCATCTCTCTTTGCTTCTCCTAAGTCTCTTGACGCAGAGGGCCTGCTGTACCCAGAAACTACATGCTAAGGTTCCTTTTTTAGTATTCACAGTATTCAATTTGTGTGTTCACCCTGGATAACCCTCAACCGGGATCAGATACTTTTCTCACACAAAAACTTCATTGTGGATCATCCTCCTTCCGGGCTCAGATCTGTTTCCAAAACAAGGTTCAATTAGTCTCCCTCAGCCAGGCTTGGACCAATTGGATTTACTTTAAACTATCAAAGACATTCGAATGTGCACGTGTTTAGCTTGACACGTTGCATGACCTTTTCGAGCTCAACGTTGTCTTAATATTTTTTCCAGATTGCCTCCTCTTACTGGCATGCTGACTTTTTTAATTCCCAAAAATGTTTCATTTTCAATTTTCTCCTGTCCATGCTCTTGATAGAAGTGTTGCGCCAGTGGTTACTTAATGTTTTTGTTTTAAGGACCTCAAATTTTCTGCAATTCTTATTACAGAAAATTGAAAATGTGAAAATGCACAGGAACCAGGGTTCTTGGACAGCAGGTTGTGACGTGGATACAGTCTGATTGGTGGAGCTTAGGCGAACCAGGGAGCTGTGTTCCATCACAATCCAGCTTCAGTTTGTGGCCTGGCTCCTGTGTTCTTAGAGTTTATGTTGCCAAGATGTTATGGCCCATGCCAGGGTGCTGTCCACCTTTTAAAATCTTAAAAGAGCAAGTGGAAATGATTTACGGTCTCGTGTAGAAGGCACAGCCCTCAACCCTAGCATATCCAGGCACAGGACATTCTCCCTTATTTGTTCCTGGCACAAGCAGGGTTTGCCCACTCAACCATCAAGGGGCCCCTGGACGCCATCTCCAGGTACAATCGCTTGTTTGGCTGGCCTTCACTGTGATTGCAGAGGTTGGTTAAAGAATTTCTCAGAGACCTTTTCAGGTCGCTCCTAGACATCTGCAGGGCAGCCATGTGAAGATGGGTGCCTATGTTCACCAAGTTGTACTGTGTCGTCAGGGATTCTGTGACAAATCCAATGTTGGCCAGTCCGTTCTTCGGCACCTGTTTGCGTGAGACTGTTCTCTAGCGATAGGTTTGCTACTTTGAGCTTGCCTTTGCCCTTTTCTCCGGGTTTTATAATGCTTTATAATCCACAGCATGTGAATTTATGAAAGATCCAATGCTGGTGAAGGAATAATTTACTTGCTTGTAACTCCTGTTCTCCAGCATTAGTATCTTTAGTAGATTCACATGCAACCCTCCCGCCTCCCCGTCCTGGCTCTTCTCATGCTAAGTTAGAGGATTCCCAGCCTAATGACGGGGAATGCTCAAATCATTTGAATGTATGAAAGATACCAATGCTGTAGAACAGAAGTTACAGTAAGTAACTTATTCCTTCTTGGTACCTGGTACAATTAACATAGGTGTCTCATTCTTCGCAAATACAATGGCTATGCCATCTCGCGCCTAGAATCACTTGTTTACAGGTGCGTTATAAATGTCATATTATCATATCATATATGCAAAACTCCCATCCTGCGTTTTCAGAACGAAGGTTACCATCAGGCTACATTTAAAACCGAAGTTTCACATTAAGACAGGGTACCTGAAAGGGAGATAGTGGAAATAAGAAGGGAATAAGGGGAAAGTGAACATAATAAAGCAGCAGAGGAGAGCTATTTGACTCACACCATCGTAATAGATATGATTCCATACTGAAAATCAATCTAAGCTATGAATCCCCTAGCCACATCCAAAAAAGGGGTGTGATCACTAGCATAGAAGATCAAACCTCGAGCCTGGAAGCCAGTAAGCAAGGCAAGGGTTAAAAATATAATGTTGGATGCGACCTGGGTATGTAAAGTTGCTCAGTGTAAGGCAGAGTTTGTATGCAGTACCCTTTGGGAACGCTACAACAACTCTGACTACAGGTAATGGAAAACCCAACCTTTGGAATAAGCCTGTACTACGCAGTTTTGGTAGCGTGTTGAGCAGCCAGGCTTATTTCAAGAGGGGTCAATGTGAGCTGTAGGGGAGCTGTACAGAGATTCACAGTGACAAGTATTCAAATAAACCATTACACGCAAGGTTTCTTGAATAAACAATTATTAATTTATCAGTCAGTTAGAATAAGCCTTCTTCAGAAGGGAGCAATATAAAAAGCAACACACAAATATACTTCAATACTATACACACTTAGTTTCTAAATCAGTAAAGATCCTTTTGGGATGGCCCACATACACAACCTACACCCTCCGGTGACTTCAATAGCTAGGGTGCTGGGGACATTAATATATTAATGTTTGCATTTAGAATACTGTTAGAAGTTGGTAAAAGGAAAATGTTGTTAGAACAAGCAAGAGACCACAAATATTCTTAAGCAGGCAAATACTTTTGGAACCCCCTAAGCAGTCATTCAATATAACAGACTAGGCCAAAGTCAATGGGCCAAAGGTCTTATATAGGATGAAGCGTCTCTGGTAGGTAAGTAGAAAAGTCTTTGCACAATGTTTTAGAAGTCTTTGAAAAAAAGAAGAATCAAATGTTAGACTTGTGAGTGGTAGACGATGCAAGCAACTCTACAGCAAGAGGTAACTTCTCTCAGACCTTTTACAGTAACTTTGTATTGAAAAAAAAGTGCAGCAGATGACTCCTGTTCCTTAGCAGCTCTGCAGATCTCGCTGTTCCTGGGCCTTAGTCGAGGGGACAAAAGGGATGACTTCTGGAGACTCCTGCACTGCAATGGGACGGTCACTGCTCGCAACCAGCAATCTTTCCAACAAGTGGCACTTCGGTGTTTCAGCTCCTTGCGACTACCGCCAATAGCAACACTGCGGTTCCTGGCTGTCGAGATGGGCTTTCCTTGCTTCTGGGATTCCGCACTCTGTTGGGGCTCAGGCTCGGTCAGTCCTACTTCTGGGAGTATGGAGGATCTTCCTGGAGCTGTAGGCCAGCTTAAAAGCAACGCACACAATCTGGTGTTCTTCTCCATGGCTATTCGGTTTCCAGCAACTCTGTGGAAATTCAACCAGCTCCGAGAAGGATGTCTAGGTGGCTTACTTTGTAGTTGATTGGTCCCACCAACTCAAGGGGAGAAGTCGTCCTTGCAGGGACTTCTCTGTCGATGCGAATTTGAAGTTTCAGCACAGCAGCAGGGCTTCACCGGGCAAACCAATGGTCCAGGAGTTTCAGCAGGCGTCCTCTTCACGTTCTTCTTCGGTTCCTTCATCCAGTGGTCTACTCTGCCTTCCAAACCTTGCCTTTTATTCAGTTCTCTTACATTTATTCCAGCCTAGCTGTCAGTCACCCAGCAGGGTGGCTGTCCTTGCCGGACAGTCAGCAGGCCAATCACCACAGAGTGCATTTGGGTCTCCTAGTAGACGAAGCACGGTGAGTTTCGGGCACCTCCTTCCCTTACTGCCTACCCCAGACACCCTGGAGCCAGAGGCCGGCTTCACTCGTGAATTCCGCCGAAGGCAAAAGGCAAAGTGAACAATGGGACCAACCATGGATTGGTGTGCAGACTAAATATCACGAAGGACCTTTCCACAAAGAAATGGCGAAAAAAGAAGACCGGGGCCATTTTGACTAATTGCACCCTTGTGTGCTTCACTGCAGCTGCGAACGTAGCCCGTGGTAAATGCACACCACGGTAGTTAAAACGAAACTACTGCCACCAGCCATTCAGTGAGAAAAGGGTAACATAACATTGTTACATGAGAAGCTAAACAAGGTGGGATACTAGGTAACCCCTCCAACACCCTATTGTAAGATAGTGTGTCCTGGTTCTAGAAAGTTACAAAGTTAAGTAAAGTCAATTTCACTTTACTGCTCTGGGAAACAGTAGTTTATCGCAGAGAAGGTATTTAAACCTTTGGGAAATCTGAAAGACTTCCCTGTGCCACTGCACTGAAGTTGCTGTGTGACACAATGTAAAATTGTTTAAAAAATCAAGTCTTCAAAATCCAGCAAAGTTGCTGGGTGTCTCTAAAGTGGAGGGACTTAGCACATTTCTGAGAATTCTCCCTAACGCTCACCTCCCTCAGTTATGCAGATGTACTCTACACCAAATCTTCACCGAGAATCAATTATTGCTGTCCAGTGACTAATGGAGAGGGCACATTTTGATGCCTGAATTAAAGTTGCATAACTGGTAAGTGATGGAGTCCACCATCCTTCTTTGGGAGTATGGGGAGTTGCTCAGTCAGTGTTGAGGGCAGCTTCTGAAGGGAAGATTCAGCAGCCTCCAGTTCAGCGAAACGTGACTGCTGACCCTTGTATCTTCGCTATGCAAAGAACAAAACCTAGGCCACCACCTGCAAGTTCATCAATGTCAGGGCAGCACCAGGGAATACAGCAATGATTTGTGAGGTAACGCAGCATAAAGCACAAAACTGCTACGTACCAGGTTGATCTATGAAGATCCAGGTGTTGGCAGGAACTTGATGTAGGCAAAAAGGACACAGAAACGAGGGCAAGCAAATACTGTGTGTAACACGGATTGATATGGGCAAAGGGGGGGTATTGGAATGTGATGAGAGGTCTCCAGGGATTAGGGAAAGTCCTTGGTATCGATACTACCCAATTACTCTTGACAATCGTACAGCTGTGTTATTGGTTGTTTGTGCTGAAAAGATGGTTGTACTCGGTGTAACGGTAAAGCTGAGAGGTAAGGCTCCAACGGACTAGACAAAGGAAAAAAAGTATTTCCTTTATCTGATCTTAACTGAGACCAACCCAGAGGTCACACTGTATACAGATATGGAGCCAAGGCACAACAGTGAACCGATTTGTAATGAAATTGGAAGACGAGTGAATAGAAGAACCAGGTACAGGATAGTCAGAAAAGGAAGCACCAAACAGACTGTAGATCGAGGATGAAGACGGAAGCTATACAAGCAATAACTCTGAAGGCATGCCGGAATGTTGGTACAGAGGAGAACGTGGGCAAGGAATCACAAAATTGTTGGGGACAAGCAGAGAAGCAGGCAAGGAAGCCTGCAACACAAACTCTGAACCTATCATGCTATGAATATTGGGACACACAAAGCACTAGTCACAGACTAGACAGGTTGCTGCCAACTCAGCTAATGCTTGGAACAAGAAGGAACACAGCGTCTAAAGGCAGACATCTATGCTAGAAACAGGGAAACGCCAAAATGAATCAACGGATGTTTGGGAGAGGGATCTATCAGACAACCAAGGTGTTTGTAGAAAGATTGGAAAGTAGCTGTATGTGGAAAGGCTTATAGAGAAACAGGGTGTTTTTATAATAAAACATGAAGGCAGTGCAATAACTCACAGAGGTGTTGGTCAACACGGGAAGACTGGGTGCTGCTCCACGCAGATGAAGCAGGGTGATTCATAAACGACCACGAGCAAGATACAGGGTGTTGCATAAAATCAGTCCGAAGCAAGATTCAGGATGCTGCACAAAGCAAGTTTGAAAAGCATAAACAGGATTTCAAAGACCTTTTCAGAAACGGGATACAATCGGGAAAATGGTCTCAAAAGCACCAAAAGCACAAAGCAGGAGCTCACAAAGAGAACCGTTGGTGGGAAACTGAGCTATTCCATTCCACAGCTCTACAAGGTTGGGGGGGGAGGGGTGGAATGGCACCGAAGGCAGTTGAGCATAGTTAAGCCCACTACAGGCTTTGGTAGCCTGAATCAGTTGATTGGCATTAGGCGCTCTCCAGCTCTCGGCAGCCTAGACTTCGGTAGCTTGCAGCAGGTTTATGCAATCCGGGTCTCTTCAGCTCTTAGCAGTCTGCTGCAAGCAAATGTACTTGGTATGCCTCTTCCTGTCCCCTGCCTCTTCGGCAGTCTAGGTGGAGCAGAATGTATCTGCTGGAATAACCCAAAACCATTAATTAAACATGAAATGAGTTTTGTCCAAAACTGTAGTGATTAAACGGATAACTGAATGCAGAGGCAGTTAGTAGGTTTTAAACTATTAAGTATGCCTTTGATGGAGTTCTTGAATGTGTGCATGCTGCATTAATAGTGGGTAGAATCCGAACAATCCGTGCTTTTCTGACCCCCAACAACTGCCACCTCTTCTCCATAGGTGATGGACACAAGTCTGGAAACATCAAGAGCTGTTCACCATTTACATCCAGCTTCTCATTTCTTGTAAATTAATATTTTATTTTTTCACTAGGGTTTTTAAGGACCATCACAACTGTTCCCCGATTACTTCCGCTTACTGGCTATCTTTACAGGATGGGAGTCTGTACATCTTGTCTACGGAAAAGCTTCCTGTTGTCTTAAAGGGCCCACTTTAGTATCCAAAAAAGACTGCAAGGCTGGGATTAAATCCAGATTGCACTGTCAATCTACTTCTTGAAAAGACACCTATTTCAGAGTTTGATCCATACACTTGCTAATTTTATTTTTGGGTATTTTCGTAGCACTCCACAAGTGCCTGGTTTAGGTTTAGAACTTATGCCACCACCAATGTAGTTTCAAAGTGCTACATGGGAATAGATGTGGGGAGGGCACGAAATGGGTGAATTCAGGGACACGTTTGTCAGGTTTGAATGGTGCTTATTCCGTTCTGTTCCTGAGCTATTTCTGTTTAAAGCAGTATTACTTATTCTATCTTGACAAAGGGCTTCATAAGGTAAGTGCCTACAGTTTTGTTTGAATAACCTCTGTAAGAACATAATGTTCCTCCCAAATTTCCATTAGTGCTTCGGGTAGTGAATTCTTGTTGGACGTTTAAAGGGCTTCTCATAATGCTGTGACCAGAAAGCTTATTGCCCCGGTCTTCTTTGTCCATCACTGTACTTTCTCTGGCTATACCAGTTTTGTTTATCATTTTGTATCCGTGCTGTGGCCTCCATATTCTTTCTTTACACTCCTGTGCAATTCACACCTCATCACCCGATTTCTGTTACTCTGTCCCCTCTCCCATTGTGCTTACACATTCTGTTTCTTTTACTTATTTTCTTGGGGTCCCTTTCTGCTACCTTTACTCTCACCAGTCCTACTCTATTTCCTCTTGCCAGACCCAGAAAGCTCAGTGCGCTCTGAGGCCCAAGGACGTGCGGCGCTTTACACAAATTAAAATAAATAAGTAAAAACTGTAGGTTACCTCCCTGCTCACTATCCGTACTGTGCCATAGGAGAAGGGGGATAGTTACAAGACACTAGTTTATCAATGTCTGCCAGCAGTGTTCTGTATTAACAGACCCAGTGTTCATTTTGTACATGGCGAGATGAGTGGTTGTGGGGTCGTATGGATTGGCTGCGTGAACTTCGGGAACTGTGCAAGGTTGTTGCCTGACCCAAACACTGTCATACCTGTTTCCAGCGTTAAGATTACAACTCCAGAAACGAGAACGACTAGTAAGTCATATGCGATTTACACAGTAAATATCACTGAGCCGCTTCTTTTATTATCGTGACAGTAGCTAAAGCCATACACATTCTGTTTAAGGGTATAAAACTTAATTTTTCCCCCTACGGAATTTGATCAAGTGAACAGTACCACTCTACCAAGTGCCACCACAATAAAGCAAGAGGTCTCGTGTTCCCAATCTTTTAAGAGCTGGGGGTGCAAGAGACCATTCTGCAAAAGAGCTACTGAGCTCCGAACCTCTACTAGCTGATCACTGGCTATCACAGAATGCCATTTGTGGGGATGAAATAGCAGGTTTCTTTAAAAAAAAATAATAATAATCTTATTACTCAAATTGGAATTCATTATATTTCTGAAAATGAAATCTGCTAGTTGGATCCCACTTTTATAACTTGACACAAGAACAAACACTAGTACCTAGCAGTAAGAAAAAAGATATGGAGCAACAACTGAAAGTGGGATTTGTGACAAAATACAGTAGCAATAATAATGAGATCAATAAGATATTGACAAGACACTGGCATATTTTGAATTTGGATGAGAATATCAGAGATCACGTGGACAACAAACCCAAATTAATATTCACAAGGCCAGGAACATTGAAAAATAAATTTAGGCCATCACTATTACCAGAATCCAAGACTCTAACCAAGTTGACATGGCTAGTACCACAGAGTATGGGCTTTCGGAAATGTGGAGACTGTACAATGTGCGCATAAAGGAACCACAAACCACAAGGTTCTCAGATACTAATGGCACAGCGATCAATATCAACCAAGTAATTAATTGCCAACCTAAATATGTGGTGTATGGTATCCTATGTGTGTGCAACAAGGTTTGCATAGGTAGCACCACTAGGGGACTGAGGATCTGAATTGGAGAACATTTGGCGAAAATAGGGAGTCGAGACCCAAGACTCCCTTTAGCCATGCATTGGCAGAAGACCCACCAATTGGAGAACAAATCAGATATCCGATTTATTGGACTCCAACACATCAACATTGACAAAAGAGGTGGCAACAGAGAAAAGGCGCTTTGTCAAGCAGAAGCAAGAACAATTTGTAAATAAATACCACAGTCACAGGCCTCAATTCCGACATGAGATGATCTCCTTTTTGAAGTAACTTCCATGTACACAGACCCAATGACACAGATTTTCAATCGAATCACTGTCTAAGCAATTGCTGCGCTTAGTATATACATTTCCCATGTTCAACAGAGGATTCTGTTGTAATAGTAACAGTATCAACAATACTAATTACTCGTTAATTGAACACCATAACAGACACGCAATGGGTCACTGTGTCTCTCTATCATTATTAGAATCCATGTGTTATTACGTATGCGAGGTTTAACAAAGTAAATGTCTTCAATTGTGTTTATTTTCTACATTTATAATTAAAGATGTTGTGTTCATGTCATCTAGAATTCACTTAGACTGCTGAATGTATTATTTTAACTACCAAATTCAAAACTACAGAAACCCAGACACAATTGTGATAGTTTACATAAAATTCAAGGGTAGCACGCGCACTACCTTACCAAAAGATGGTGCCCAACGATGAAAACGAGACCAGACACTAAGAAGTGACTTCAATGGTAGCGTTGCCAGTAGCAACGTCCAACAGCATTACACAAAGTGGACGCTATTGAAGCCCGAGCCTTAGCCGACGAGTGAGACCAGTAACTGATAGAACTGAGGTAAGAGATAATCGATATTTGTACGTGCCAACTAACTGTCCAGGAGACAGATAGTCAAGTGGTCCGCTATAGTGATAGGAGAGCTAACATACCGCTTGGAAACTATTACAGAGATAGGAAAGCCAATGCGGAAATGTGCCGCATCTTTGAATTTGGACATTTACGAACGTAGAATGCAAACAGATGCAGATAACTGTAATATGGGTTCTTTACCCTTAAGTCTCCGGAACCACTGGATTTTCTCTTGTATAAGTGAAAGCAACTGCAGAAGTTTATTTTTTTGGATTTACACTGAGGAAATCTAGTAATGCAATGGTATGGGTAAATGTGACAAATTACAGAGAAATGGAGTTGAAACGTTTTCATATTTAATTTACCAACAGGGATTTACCCCTTTTAAGACACAAATGTCTAAATGGACTTTAATCAAGACTGCAATTTCAAGGTAAAACCTCATTTTAAATGAAACGAGGATTTAAAATGGAATACAAATAATATGAATAGAAGTTGACTTACACTTTCTATTTTCTTTTTCCATTGTTTTTCTTAACATTCCCACAAATCCTCCCCTACACCAACCCTCATTCTCTGTGTATTCTTGATATATGATTTTTCCTGACCCAACGCTGTGATGTAACATTGTTTTGTTTCTTTATGTATGTTTTCACATGTTATTTGTTATTTGCTTACTTGACTTACAACTTATGTATGTATGTATATATGTGTGTATATATATATATATATATATATATATATATATATATATATATATATGAGGCTTGTGGAAGCTGCAGAGTATTAGTTTGTTTTTCGAAAATTGGCGTCGACACAGGGCGTGCCAGTAATACTATCCCTAGTGTGACGTCCACTGTACCCAAGAGCCCTCACGCGTCTAGGATCCTCGGATTGTTTTTTTCCGCCATACTGGTCGGAAGCATTTTGCGGAGTCCCCTGGCCTTAGCCATACTTTTGCTAAAATATTAATTAATTGACATCCTTCCCCATCCCAACGTCGATCTTCGACACTCGACGCTGGCTGGAGAAGAAATCGACCGTCGGCTGCTGCACGACGGATTTGGGCCTCGGAAGGCCTCTGGCCTTGGCCCGGGCCTTGGAAGGCCTCTGGCCTCGGCCCTGCAAGTAGGGAGAGTGCGGGGTTGGACATACTCTACACTCTTGGTATATAGGTACACCTTATACATTTCCTACACTTAACACCCCGCTGCCTCAAGGTGCGTATGGAGGGTACCCCTTTTCAATTCTCCCCCAAGTGTAATCGCAAATACCCTTGGGTCGACAGGCACGCCACGTGCAATCTCTGCTTGCCGAGGGACCACCCCGAAGCGAACTGCAGAGCGTGTAAGGGTTCAAACCTAAGACACTTAAGGACCGTTTGAAGTGTTGGGCCCACCACGCCAGGCAGGCGGCCATGGCAGCGGAGGGCGCCTTAGCGATGGCAGCGACGCCGTACTTTCGGACGGCGAGGCCATTACGGCATCGAAAGACAGCCGAGCGCAGGTCCCCGACCTCGGAAGGTCATCCGGCAGGGCGGCTATGGGGAAGACCCCTGGCGACACAAGCGCTTCACACACCACGCACACTAAACACACGAAGTCCAACCGAGACTCGACGATGTTGAGTTCTCGGAAAGAGGCACAAACAGAACGGTCGGATTCGGTGTCCTCTGGGCGTTCTCGATCGAGATCGCCGAATGACTCCAGGCAATCATCCACTCTTGCCAAGAGTGCCTCGCTCCCTAGGCTAACAGAAGTTCGATCGTCGGAGGACGAAGACGACTTCCACCCCCAGGCCGTGCTCCAGGAGTCGGAGCCCGCAGACAAGATCAGCGTGGCCCCACGCTCGAAGGACAGGGACTCTACCCCCCGATCCTCGACGCCAGGCGTCGAAAACCTCCGGAGCCACAAAAGGACAGGGAAAACACTTTTCCACTCACGGGGAGGGGGGAAAACAGCAGAAGAAGCAGCCCCTGCACTCTTCCACACCTGTGAAACACGCCTCTTCCCCCTAAACAGACAGACAAGACCAGGTCTGCTGATATTTCTAAAACCAGCAAATCTACTCAAGATAAATCTCCGAGACTTTCTGAGAGAGTTATTCCCAGTTCCAAGAAATGGTCGAGTGACGACATTGATAGGGTCATGTCAAGGATGTCTTCTTTGGCTGACTTTCTGGATAAGAATCCAGACCATTTCCTTTCGTATGATCCACAAGGGGCTGCAGGCTCTAATGATCCTATTTCCTCCCCCCCCCCCCCCCCCGAGTAAGAAGCCCCGGTTTGAGACACCGATGAGGTCTACAGACCCCTTCGAGGTACAACCATACTCACAACCATACTCACTGTGTCAAGGAGAGGCTTCCTTTGGTAAGGACCAAGATTTTGGCATGGTAGAAAAGCAAACCGGGATGGGCTACTATGGGGTTGATGAGGACCAGGATGAGGAAGAGGAAGACCCTGAAACCTACAGAGTAGATTCCCCGGTAGAAAAGGAAGCCCCGGTTACCGACTCCCCTGTCGATAACCAACCCCTCCTGAGTGAGGTTCTCGCACGTGCAGCAGAACATTTCCATATTGACACCCACGGTGTCCAGGAGGGAGAGGGACTTTGCTGAGGAGTTAGTGGGAGAAAGGATGCCTGTTGCCCAGACCATCCCTATCCTTAAGTCTATTCAGCGAAGAATAGACCCGTCCCTGGTGAACCCGAACCTCACCAGAGCAGTCAATCCCAGAGTTGAAAAACTTTTCAGGGCAGCCCAGTCTGACCCTCTCTATATAAGAGGACATCTGAAACCAGACTCCCTAGTTGTCACTAACACTCGTAAGAGGGCTGGAACACCCTTGTCATCGTCCGAAGCTCCTCCAGACAAGGAGAGCAAAAAACTATATGGTTTCGGCAGGAAAGTAGCCTCAACGTCCGCCTATCAGGCAAGGATTGCAAACTCCACCACCCTGTTGTCATGATGCCTACCCCCGGAGCACCAGGCCAGGCCCAGCACCCCCAGAAGCAGGCATCATGCCCTCGGGTAAAAGCCCAGCGGCCCCTTATAGGGGCTCTTTGGACTTAGTCCTGGCGCCTTTGGCGCCAGGCTCATAAAGGGAGGTGTTTTGTGCACTTACCTGATGCAGACCATGCTGCACGCTTCAGGCCTCCCTGAGACCTGAAAGGGACTATTTTTTCATAGGGACTATTTTTTCACTCGGCCGGGGCCAGGGAAGGATACATACCTGGGACTTCTTTGGAGGCTATTTAAGCCACGCCCCCAGACAGCAGCTCATGCTTCGCGTTGTTCTGCTTCCTGCAGCTTAACGCTCACCGTGTCTGCTCCTGCTCCTGGACTCCAGCCACGCCCGCCTCGAACCTGGAAGACCTGCAAGGAAGGAAGAGAAGAGAAAGGTGAAAACCAAGGACTATTTCAAACTTACCTGCATCCGGAATCTTCTCGCCAGCATCCCTGAAGAAAGACTTCCATTTAAAAGCATTGCGTTGCTCGCTGCAGCGCCACGCTTCACTCACCTGTCCTCGAGACATCTCCCGGCTCCATCGCGGCTTTCAGCATCGGACGCCACATCTCTGCACCTAGGGGAGAGAGGAAGAAACAAAAGGTGAGCAGAAGGAACACAGAAGGAAAGCCTGATTAACAGCCATAATACTTACCGGCTTTTCTTCCACATTTCGGGTCGGCGCCGCCCCGTTGACAGGTACCGTACCCCGGCCCCTATGGGGAAAGGACAAGAGACATTTCTGGGGAATGATAAGGACATTCAGAGGGATCGCCCTCATCACTACTCAACTCGGCAGTTTAACCCCTCGACGCATCGCCTTCATTCTGCACCTGAAATAAAGGACAGATCACAGGTTAGAAAGACAACATAAAGGGGGCCTCACTTGAATTTTGAACTTTCATACTTACGGCGCATCGCTCAGGAAAGTCAAGTGGATTTTGCCAGCACCATTCTGAAAACCAGTGAAGTAACTGGACGAACACGCGCCCCTGCACCAGAAGCAGGATGGAGAGTTCATCCTTCCAAACCATAAGGTGAGCTTCAACCGGGGTTTGGAGGAAGTTAGAGAGGAACGAAGGGGGAAAGGGGAAAGGGGGGAGCTAGCACACTATTCTGCAGACTGTTAATCCCCTTTCTCATCTGCAGAAGGATATTCCTACGTGCCAGGCAAGCACGATTTGGAGGTCCTGTCCAATCGGTGTTCCGGGTCCTGCGCATCACGCTAGAAGAGGCCACAGCAATCCAGACTAGACCAGCGTCCCCGTGGGAACCAGGTGAGCGTTACACCTGTTGGCCAGCTACAACTGCCATCAGTGGGAAGAAGTCGCGGCACTCGTAGCCTCTGCACCAGAACCCTTAAAGGGCCAGTTAGCACGGATTTCAGCAGATGGTAGAGCCGTGTCTGGTTGCATTTTACAAGCAACCTTTTACGCTGCAGAAAACGCAGGCAGAATGATTCCGGACGGTATTTTTATCAAGAGACATGCGTGGTTACAGCAGTCTGGTTTTAAGGCAGAAACCCAGGCATCATTGTTGGACAAACCAGTGGAAGCAGATCTGTTTGGTAAGGCGGTCGAGGACACACTGAAAAATGCCAAGGACGAATACGAGACACTCAAGTCCCTTGGCCAGTTAACCAATAAACCCCCTAACCAGAGAGGGAATAGTAATTTTCGTCGCCCATGTGGCCAAAAAATTCCCAGAGGGGATCTAACTATTCCCAGGGGCAGGGTACACAGTGGAACAGCCAACGGTCAACCCAGGGTTACGGCAGGGGTAATAGGAGAGGACGTGGTAAAGGCAGAGGCAGCCCCAGCAAAGGAGGCGGCACGCCTCCACCAAAGCAGTGACGCTCCGTTCAGGGTCCCTTCTCACGCAACCCCAGTAGGGGGACGCATTTCCAACTTCACCCAGGCTTGGGAAGGGATCACATCACATCAGACAGATGGGTGCTGTCAACAGTATCCACAGGGTACTGTATAGAACTACTGCAGTGTGTATGTATGTGTATGTATGTATATAATTTCTGAGGCTTGTGGAATCTGCTTAGATCACATGCTGTGCATAGGCCGACATCTAGTGGAAGCTGCTGAGTATTAGTTTGTTTTTCGAAACTCAAAGGGGCGTCGACACAGGGCGTGCCAGTAATACTATCCCTAGTGTGACGGCCACTGTACCCATGATCCCTCACGCGTGTAGGACCCTCAGATTGTTTTTTTCTGCCATACTGGTCGGAAGCATTTGCGGAGTTCCCTGGCCTTAGCCATACTTTTGCTAAATATTGTTATATTTACCCATTTCTCCACCCCAACGTCGAGTTACCGAACTTCCACACTCGACGCCGGCCCGGAGAAGAATTCGACCGTCGACAGCTGCACGACGGATTTGGGCCTCGGAAGGCCTCCGGCCTCGGCCTGGGGCTTAGAAAGTCTCTGGCCTCGGTCCTGCAAGTACGGAGAGTGGGGTGTTGACATACTCTACACTCGTTTTGGTATATAGGTACAGTCTTCTATATTCCTACACTTACTAGCCCGCTGCCACAAGGTGCGTATGGAGGGTACCCCTTTCCAATTCTGCCCCAAGTGCAACCGCAAATACCCTTGGGTCGACAGGCATGCCACGTGCAATCTCTGCTTGCCGAGGGACCACCCCGAGGCGAACTGCAGAGCGTGTAGTAGGTTCAAACCGAAAACACTTAAGGACCATTCGATCAAGCGTTGGGCCCACTACGCCAGGCGTCAGGAGGCCATGGCAGCGGAGGGCGCCTTCAGCGATTGCAGCGACGCCGTGCTTTCACACGGCAAGGGCAACGTGGCTTCAGGAGACAGCCGAGCGCAAGTCCCCGAGCTCGGAAGGTCATCCGGCAGGGCGGCTATGGGGAAGACCCCCGGCGACACAAGCGCTACCCACCGCACTTCCACAAAGCACATGAAGTCCAACCGAGATTCGACGCGCACGTCGAGGTCTCGGAAAGAGGCATATAGAGAACGGTCCGAATCGGTGTCCTCTGGGCGTTCTCAATCTAGATCGCCGCATGACTCCAGGCAATCATCCACTGTTGCCAAGAGTGCCTCGCTCCCCAAGGTAACGGAAGTTCGATTGTCTGAAGACGAAGCCGACTTCCATCCCCAGACCGCACTCCAGGAGTCGGCGCCCGAAGACCGCGTAATGGCGGCTCCTGAGTCCCTGCCTCCGCGTTCTAAAGATAGGGACACTACCCCCGAACCTCGACGCCAGGCGTCGGAAGGCTCCAGAGGGCCGAAAAAACAGGGAAAACACTCTTCCGCCCACGGGGAGGGGGGTAAACAGAGGAAGCAGACTCGGCCTCCTCACACACCTCTAAAACTTCCCACTCCTCATAAACAGACAGACAAGTCCCAGTCCTCTGTTATCCCAAGGACACCTGCTAAAACCAGTAAGTCTAGTCTAAATAAGGCAGAGAAAGCCCCAGAAAGGGTCCTGCCCAGTTCTAGAGAATGGTCTAGTGATGACATAGACAGGGTTATGTCAAGGATGTCTTCATTGGCAGATTTTTACACAAAAAACCCTGAACACGTTCTCTCCTATACTCCCGACGGGTCAGCACCCTCAGGCTCTAAGGATCCAATACCTCCAAGTAAGAAGTCCCGGTTTGAAGCCCCAACAGAGTCTTCGGACCCCTTCTATATACAGCCCTACTCCCAATATCAAGGGGATACATCCTTTTGTGAGGATCCAGATTTGGGCATTTTGGAAGCGCGAACTGGTACGGGCTACTATGGGGATGATGAGGACCAGGAAGAGGAAGACCCTGAGACCTACAGAGTAGATTCCCCGGTAGAGAAAGAACCCCCGATTACCGACTCCCCCGTCGACAATCAGCCTCTCCTGAATGAAGTTCTGTCCCGAGTGGCAGAACATTTCCACATTGACACCCAGGGTGCTCAAGAGGAGAGGGACTTCGCAGAAGAGTTAGTGGGAGAAAGGAGGCCGGTTGCTCAGGCCATCCCTATCCTTAAGTCTATTCAGAGAAGAATAGACCCTTCACTCTTAAATCCTAACCTCACCAGGGCAGTGAACCCCAGGATTGAGAAACTTTTCAGGGCAGCCCAATCAGACCCACTGTATATAAGGGGGCATCTGAAACCGGACTCCCTGGTTGTTACTAACACCCGTAAGAGGGCTGGAACACCTTTGTCATCTTCCGAAGCTCCTCCCGACAAGGAGAGCAAGAAACTGTATGGCTTGGGTAGGAAAGTAGCCTCCACTTCTGCCTACCAGGCAAGGATTGCCAACTCCACCACCCTGTTGGCCAGCTACAACTGCCATCAGTGGGAAGAAGTCGCGGCACTCATAGACTCCGCCCCAGAACCCTTAAAGAGCCAGTTGGCACGAGTTGCGGTGGAGGGAAGAGCTGTGTCCAGTTGCATTTTAAAAGCAACCTTTGATGCCGCGGATAACGCCGGCAGATTGATAGCAGAAGGAACTGTTATCAAGAGACACGCTTGGTTACGGCAGTCTGGATTCAAAGCTGAAACCCAAGCATCTTTGTTAGATAAACCGGTGGAGCCGGATCTGTTTGGTAAGGCGGTCGAGGACGCACTGAAAAATGCCAAGAATATGAGAGACTCAAATCCCTAGGCCAACTAACCACCAAACCCCCTAATCAGAGAGGGAATGGCAATTTTCGTCACCCACGCGGCCAAAATTCCCAGAAAGGATCTAACTATTCCCAGGGGCAGGGTACACCGTGGAACAATAATAACCAACAGTCTACCCAGGGTTACGGCAGGGGTAATAAGAGGACGTGGTAAGGGTAGAGGCAGTCCCAGTAAAGGAGGCGGCACGCCTCCACCAAAACAGTGACGCTCAGTTCAGGGTCCCTTCTCACGCAACCCCAGTAGGGGGACGCATTTCCAACTTCACCCAAGTTTGGGAAGGAATCACATCAGACAGATGGGTGCTGTCCACAGTATCCGCTGGGTACTGCATAGAACTGTTAGAGCGTCCCCGGAACCATCCTCCACGACTAAGAATACATTCTTTGGAACACCAGAAGATCCTCGTCGAGGAGATTGTCAATCTGCTATCAAAAGACGCGATAGAACTCGTCCCGGGACACCAGGTAAACAAGGGTATTTATTCAACTTACTTCCTTGTGCCAAAAAAAAGATTTGACAATGCGCCCAGTATTGGATTTACGGCCTGCAAACAAGTATGTCAAGCCCCAAAAATTTTGCATGACTACTCTCCAAGAGGTAATCCCCCTCCTAAAAAAAAAAAAGGAGGATTACATGGCAACATTGGACATGAAAGATGCCTATTTTCATATTTCCATGTTCCCAGCGCACAGAAAATACTTGCGCTTTAACGTGGACAGTCGACACTACCAGTTCAAGGTACTGCCCTTCGGGATAGCTTCGGCTCCAAGGGTATTCACCAAGGTACTGGCGGTGGCGGCAGCACACCTACGCAGGGAGGCAGTCCCTGTGTACCCTTACCTGGACGACTGGCTTATCACGGGGGAGACCCCAGTCATTTGCAGAACAAACCTTCAAAGGACAATCGACCTCCTCTTCGAATTGGGCTTCTCAATAAACGAGAAAAAGTCAAGTCTGGTGCCAAGCACCTCCAAACAGTTCCTAGGAGCTATCCTAGACACTCAAGAGGGGTTGACCTTTCCTTCCGAGGAAACAATTCGGAATATACTGCTGCAAATTCCGCAATATCAGTCCAGTCAACAGATAACGGTACGCAAAGCAATGCGGTTGCTGGGCAGGATGGCGTCATGTATTTACCTGGTCCCCCACGCGTGCCTGGGCATGCGTCCCATGCAGGAATGGTTGGCGAAACAGTGGTCTCGGGCAAGTGGTCAGTGGGATGATCTAGTGGTCGTTTCGCCAACACTGGTACAAAGCCTAAACTGGTGGACAAGAGAAAATTTGTCCAAGGGGAAACCCTTTTACGATCCCAAGATACAGGCGGTAGTCACAACCGATGCATGCCTGACAGGGTGGGGAGCTCACCATCTCCACCACACACCTCAGGCTCTCTGGTCTCACTCAGTGGCCAAGAATCACATCAACCTGCTAGAGCTTCTGGCAGTATTCAGAGCGCTTCAAGCGTTGGAGCCCTACCTGCTAAATCTGTCAGTGCAAATCCGGACGGACAGCACTACAGCCATGTTTTACCTGAACAAGCAAGAAGGGACTTGTTTGCCAAATCTGTCCAAGCTTGCCCAGAAAATTTGGAAATGGGCACTCAGACGGAACATCTTCTGTCATCGCAACATGTTCCAGGGGATCTCAATTCTCTAGTGGATGCTCTAAGCAGAGACCCCCTCCCAGAAGAACACGAATGGTGTCTACACAGAGAAGTCAAAGAAGATATCTTCTCTCAGTGGGGTTTCCCCACTGTAGACCTATTCGCCACAAGCGAAAACAGCCAATGCCCAGGATTTGCATCCAGGTTCCCCAACCAGACTCCCAGGGGAACGCCCTGTGGATGAACTGGTCAGGAATGTTTGCGGACGCTTTTCCACCAACTCCTCCTCAGGAAGGTGGTCAACAAGATGAACAGAGTCGATGATGCTCGTCCTGGTTGCTCCCATGTGGGCGAGACAACTGTGGTTCCCACACTTAACCAGATTAGCCGTGTGTGAACCGATCAAACTTCCGGCCTGGTACAACCTACTGTCCCAGCACCAAAGTCAAACAGTGCATCCTCAACCCAACTCAATGAACCTGGCAGCATGGCTCCTGAGGTCATAGAGTTCGGACATAGCAATTTACCACAGAGGTGTATGGACATCCTAAAAGAATCTAGGAAACCAAACACGAAGCACTGCTACTTTGACAAATGGAAGAGATTTGTTATCTGGTGCCAGAATAAACAAATCAACCCAGTTGATTGCAGTCCTTCCACTATTGTTGCATACATGCTCCACCTGCTGGATGCAGGACTGGTTTTTAAATCACTGAAGGTACACCTGGCAGCTCTGTCGGCATACACCACTTCCCATAACAAGGTGTCGTGGTCGAAAGTACCAGTAGTTAAAGCCTTCATGGAAGGAGTAAAGAGACTTCACCCTCCTAACGTGGTGCTAGCTAAGCTCATGGGCCCCCCATTCGAGCCCATGCACAAAAGTAGTCTCAAACACCTGACTTACAAAACGGCCTTCTTAGTAGCAATTACATCTATAAGAAGAATCGGTGAAATTCAGGCTCTGTCAGTGCAAGATGCCTTCTTTACTGTCCATAAAGATAAACTGGTTTTACGCACACACCCTAGGTTCTCACCTAAGTTTATTTCAAAATACCACGTGAACCAGTCCATCGAGCTTCCGGCTTTCTCCCAAGACCCACAAAGCTTGGCTGAGGTGAAGCTACACACACTAGATGTGCGTAGGGCGGTCCTCTACTATGTAAACAAGACCAGACCGCTAAGGAAAACAGATCAGCTGTTTGTCTCCGTAGCTACAGGCAGAGAGTGGGATCGCGTCTCTAAAGGTGCCATCTCTAAGTGGATTATTAACTGTATCCAGCTTCGTTACTCACTTTCTGAAAAAAACTGCCTTTCACGCCTAGGGCCCACTCTACAAGAGGCATTGGGGCCACTCTGGCTTTCATTGCAAATGTACCCCTTGACACCATTTGCAAAGCAGCTACTTGGAGCTCTATTCACACTTTTACTCAGCACTACTGCATTGACACCCATATCAAGACAGATACCCAAGTGGGACAGGCGGTTTTAAGACATTTATTTGATCATGACCCTTCTCACATCCCACCACCTTCTTCAGGTACTGCTCGCTAATCTATGCACAGCATGCGATCTAAGCAGATTCCACAGGCCTCAGAAGGGATACATTACTCACCGTAATCGTATTTCTGATGCTTGTATCTGCTTAGATTCACATGCGACCCACCCTTCCTCCCCTCTGAGAAGGTGCATGGATGCGTGTAGTCTTACCTTTCTTTATATCTGCTTGGATCATCTGTACTCGTGCTTTTCCTCATGCTACCTCATGTCATAAAAAATACAATCTGAGGGTCCTAGACGCGTGAGGGATCATGGGTACAGTGGACGTCTCACTAGGGATAGTATTACTGGCACGCCCTGTGTCAACGCCCCTTTTCGAGTTTCGAAAAACAAACTGTAATACTCTGCAGCTTCCACTAGATGTCGGCCTATGCACAGCATGTGAATCTAAGCAGATACAAGCATCAGGAATACGATTACGGTGAGTAATGTATTATATATATGAGCCCTGATTTGAGAAAGACGCTTTAAAGCCGAAACACGTGTCATCAATGGGGGCTATTAATATGACCAGATTAAAAATCTAAGTCTGACACAAAGCAACTGGCGCATGTCTTATGTCTGAGTATGCTCACAATTTGTTACTTCTTGGTGGATTACCAGTTTTTTTCACCACACCACTCTGAAAAGATCCAATAGCAATAGTGACTTTTTCTAAGTATAAAAGACACTTTTTTTTTATTTGAAGACAACCAGGATCGGTGTCGCCGAACTGACAAGCCCATTAAAAGCCTGCAGTGTAATTTTCACTTTTATAATGTAACTTGCTGAGATCCTCTCCTGTCATCTACAGCAACTGCCTTGCCAGTGGCAGCAGGGCATATTCAAAGGTCATATGTGCTTTCCATGAGCACAGTTGGAACGCAAAGTTCCAACATGCAGAAGTGGTGTTTTAACCGTTTGTACCTGTTTGGAAATTTCATAATTGTGTAAGCCAGGCAACCGAGTGGCAATTATTAAAATATAAAAATAACCCATTTCTGGCTTTGACATGGTGGTTACCAAGAGTACATCATTATACAGCCACAAGCATTTGGTGTTATTGTCAGCTTGGTGAGCAGTGACTCATGCATGATAGGGCTTTGTGTGTATTAGCTGTGGCCTGGGTGTACCCACAATAATGGCCCAGCCCTCGCATTATCTTTGACCCTCCCCCACCCCCTAAGAAGATTAAACCCCGCCCTTCAGGGAATAAAACCCCTTCCTGGGAGGTCTGCTGGCAACCGGTGCGTCGGAGACAGTACTGCAATGACAATGGACTTTTCACACAAGGTACTGATGATTGGAGTCCTTTTTAAAGTAGGTAGACTGCCCAGAAGAGAGTTTTAGTCCAGAGAGGTTCCACCTGCTGGGAACCCCCTGGCTCCAAACATCTCCTTCCCCACTTTCTGAAGACAGGGCACTCTACTAATGGAGAGGGCACATTGTGATGCATGAAATAAGGGCACATAACTGGCAAAAGAGATGCAGTCCACTAATCCTTTTAGAGGAAAGCATTCCTTGCCCCCGAGACCCTGCACTGTGTCTCCAAGCAACCAAACAGCCAAGGAAAAGATCCCTGGCTCTCCCTGCATGTTCTAACCTCCTAGACGCCAGTTTGGGCATATTAAACGCCATCCAAGTAGCTGCAAGGGAACCACCCGAGTCCTCTACAACCTTGACGCTTGACAATTGCTGCATCTCAGAGTTTCGTTCAACGCTGTAGCGCCGACGTCTATGCATCCCAGACCCATCCAGTCTTCTAGCATCCCCCATTTGAGACTGCTGCCTGGTGACCAGCTTCAAGATCCAAGCGGACGCTGCTACAGTACCCCGATGCAATGTGGAACCAGCCTAGCCTGCTCGCCGCCAAAGGCAACACTACATACCATAGAAAGGTCTTCGAGCACCACTGACCAACATTGCCTGCCATCCCAGCATCTTCAAACCATTGCCACTGCTGAACAGCACTGCATCCTTTGAGTTGCTGCTGCTCACCAGCTTGACACTGAGTGCTCAGACACGCAGTCGGAGGCCAAAAACAGTCTCAATGCTATTGAGCCCCAAAGACCAGAATATAAACTTCTTGAAGCCATGCCCCTCAGGTCTGCCTTGAAAGAACCTAGTGGACATTTAAACCCTCATTTAACCTTTATAAGGATAGATCATTAAACCTTGACATGTTGCGCCTAAACTGAGCTCCCCTGTCTGCTTGTGTGTTTTTACATTTTTTATGGCTTCTTTTTTGGGCACTTGTTTATTTCGGTACCACCTTACTATTTGTATTGCTTGTGTACAAGCTCACACCCCTCCTGAAGAGTAAGGCCTGCCCTCTTCCCATGTTACCAGAAGCAGTGAGGGAGGCATACCTGTGGGGCAGTGCCTGTTTCAACTTTGATTAGGACCACTGTTGATATAGTAGTAGTGTGTTTCTGAGTAAGTGTTTTAGCTACTTGCTTTAGCTACTTCTCCTCTCCGTACTCCTACAGGTCAGTGGTTTCGTCACACCGACATATCTGTTTTAAGTTCTCTTCTGCTTTTCCCGCAAGTCTTGCTGAGCCCCCTGCACGTCCATTGCAGCTTGGGAGTCCTGATACTGTGGCTTCAGGGGGATTCTCCAGATCCACCTTCCTTACTGGAGACCTGTTGCGAGTATGGCTGCCATTATCTGCTGGCGGACCTACCACACTGGATCTGCTCATCACCCTTAGTGTCCTCTTTTTGTGGCAGTGATCTGTGAGTGTGCCTCCTCCCGCACTGTTCCTCTAGCAGACCCCTCTCTACTGGTAACAATCCCCATCTCTTTCTTGCAATCCTGGGTGGCTGGCCGGAACATGCAATCTTTGCCATCGCCCTGGCTGCCTTCCCAGTGGTAAAGTGGTAGCTTGTTCTTCCATTCAGTTGGTGTTGTCTAGCTCCATGCCCTCCATTATCTGGGTGGGCTGCGGGGAAACCACCTGGTATGGTGCTGGAGCATAGATGTAAGTGGGAGCCTGCAATCTGTCTTCTATGGTTCCCGGGCCAGACTGCTGCAAGGCCAGGGGGAATGGTCCTGGGGGAGAGCAGAAGATTGAGACCCGGGTCACCTCTAATTTCTGGAACCAGTGACTCGTTCACCTCCCTGTGGTCAGCAGTGCGTTTTGTTACCGTGTTTGGCCCTGTTATCTGCCCTGCCATGCCAGACATACTGAGAACGTGCTAATGTGCTCCATCTGTTGGCCTTTGGACACCTCAAGTGTGCTTGCTATTAATGTAAGCCAAAAATGTCATGATTACAAGTAATTGCCCCCTTACTTTGGATGTATGGCTTGGACTATGGCTCGTGTAAGATTTTATTCTCAGATAGGCTAGTAACACAAATTGTGTGCCTACAAAAGTCAATTACGTGGCCCGTCAGTGACAACTTTGAGCACTGGGGTTTGTTGTGTCTATACCTCCTTTTCCTCATGCTTCAGGGGAATGTTAAAATGTATTCATAAAACATTGTTGTTTGTCCCATTGTCAGTGTATGTATGTTTGTGCACATAATCTTCACACTTTCTTCTCCCTGATTTCAAATAAATGCAAGATGTTCAACTCTTTCCTCCTCTGGGCATGTGATTTTTATACTATTCTAGATTTTCTTCAGATAGATTCTCTGATGTCTCTTGGAAACTGACTTTATCATACGATTGGAGGACCTCGATACGTTTACCGTCTGGAACCAACATATCGAGGAAAACAAGTTCTCCAGCATGGGGTCTGGCATGGGTTCACATGCTCATGAATATTCCCAGTCAGGCTGGGAATCCTCAGTAAAGAAAAAATCAGTATCAGTTTTGTTTCTGATCTGTCTTTCTTAGTAGTAACCAATCACTGATCTCTGGGTCATACTGCCCCCAGCCAATGACTGTTCTAAGCCCCGCCTCTGGCAGCCATCCTCAGATTTTTACCGCACGTTCAAGTGTTGGGAGTCCTCGTGCTTTAGCTCTTGAGTTTTTGCTGCGTTTTTGCGCTTTTTTAGGAGATTTTCTCATTTTTTCGGTTTAATCGAGCCTCAAGCTCCACCGTTTCTACCTCCGATAACGGGGACCCGTTTCGGAATTCTTCTACGCCCCTCAAGGGTGAAGTTTTTATCGAGTTTACGCTTCTTGGAGGATTCCGGAAGATCTGCGGCCTACCTCAACGGACATGGCCCAGGACAAGGGAAGCTTGACGCCCGGATCCAAGCTGTTCAGGTGCTGCCCTGGATGCGGATTACAAAATGATTTCAAGGAGGACGAGCATTCGCAATGTCTCTACTGCCTTGATAAGGACAAGACGCACGTGGAGAAGGACTGTGCGTTCTGCAAGAACCTTTCGGAACGGACCAAGCAAGATCTTCGTTCCCGCCTCGCTGCAGAAGGGCACAGCAGGTGAGAAGGCGAGGAAAATGTCTGAGCGGGCTTCTAAGTCCTGTGAGGGCACCCCGGCAACGGGGGCCCAACAGAAGGCCAAGCACCGTGAGTCTGCGGGCACCGGGAGCGCCGAAAGGTCGGGCTCTTCGGCTGCCAGGCAGGGTGCGACTTCTCTGGCACGTTCAACCACGAGCCAGCGCTCTGGTTCGGGGAAGAGGAAGTCCGAGAACCCGGGTAAGCTGCTGGAACGCCCCCGGTCGGTCTTGAAGGGACCCGAGGGGGAGCGAGGCGCTGACCCCCCCCCCCCCCCCAAGGCGAAGGCCCAGGACGCACCTAAGGTGGTGAGGGCTTTGATCCAGCCGGCAAAGGCCTCTATCGAAGTGGTCGCTGCGGCCCTGGCAAAGCCGGCTGAGACTACGCCAGTGGAGACGGCCTCTGGGCCCATAGTATCCCTGCCACCGCGGAGGGAATCCTCTTTCCAGCCCATCGTTAAGTCCCCCGTGAAGACCCCGGCGGACAAAAAGGGGGGGGGGGGCGGTGGCCATTACAGACACGGAATCAGTTTCTGAGGAGGATCTGGTGGAAACCGTGAAGGGCCTCAACGAGAGGTTCGAGTTCGATCCCAGGGGAAGGATCCTGCTGAGGAGATCGAAGATAGCGAGGATGGCGACGACGACGACGAAGGCCCCGTGGAGCAACCGTTCCTCCCATCGCAGCCATTGCCAGAGCCTCAGGATAGCTCGGCGGCCATTTTGTTGGCCATCCAATCCTTATGTACTGAGATGAGGACGAGGTTACCCCGGACCCAGACGGAGTATCCTGAGCCAGGACCGTCGGGAAGCCCCCTGAATAAGCGGACGAGAGTCCATCCCGCTCCGCCCTTTGTGCCCACAAGGCCTGTGGACCCCTCATCCCCCTCGCCTGACCCTCGGGATGATACGGCGACGGATACGGGGACAGACGACAACGGTGGCGATTCCTTCATCGCCTCCCCCTCGGGCCTACCGCCCAAAGAAATTGGCTCCTTTCACGCCATGATAGCCAGGGCGTCCGAGCTCTTCCAACTCTGCCCGGAGGAACAGAAGAAGGAAGGCTTTCTTTATCAACGACAGGAGGCCAAGAGTAAGACGGTCCTGGCAGTGCCGTTGCTCGACATTTGGGACGAAGGACTGGCTGTCCTCAAGAACCCTTCTATGACACCCGCCAAGAGGGACAGGTACGAGAAGTAGTACCAGGTCCACGACGCAGCCCCCTTGTGCCTCCGGGCCCAGCCTACGCCAGACTCAGTCGTCTTGGCAGCGGCCAAGAAGAAGGCAGCGGGTGCGGCAGCATCAACTTCCACTTCCCCGCCAGACAACGAGGGCAAGAAGTTGGACTCCATGGGACGACGGGTCATTTCGTCAGTGGCGATGACGATAAAGGCGGCTAATGCCTTAGCGATCGTGGCCCGTTACGACAGGGAGCTTTAGTTCAAGTTAGTTCATCAAAAAATCTTGGCTTAAAAGGTTTGGTCTAACTTGGCGACATCTGATAGTGATGAAAGAAAATCAAAGTTGCTTTAATCAGTACATTAAATCCATGGAGTCGCGTCTCACCAGGTGCAGGGTTTAGCCAAGTGAAAGACCCCTTGAAAGATATTGTGAGGTAAAAGTAACCCGGAAAGAGACTGCGCCAAATCTTTGCAGAAAAATGTTTATTATTCAAAAGAAATTCCCTTAAAAAACGATGACGCGTGTTTCGGTCCTCCAAGGACCTTTTTCAAATCAGGGCTAATAGTTTGTCTATAACACCATATATTCATAAAACGAATGAAAACATAACAAGATAATCACATTATGGACATGTGTATATATATCGAAATTAAAATAGCAAGATGAGGTTAAATGTGCATCCAAAAGCAAAGTGTAAATACATGAAACAAATATATGCGTGGATACCAAAAATAAAAAGACAGACAAAAATGGGGTGGGGAAAAGGGGGCGGAGAAAGCGGGGGTGATGAGTGGAGAGAGGTAGATGCAAAATAAATATTAATTGCGATATATTTCATATAAACACTATTCTATTCATTCATATATGCTCATGTCAAAAGGTGTGTAAAAAGGTTTACCTTGGAATCATATGAATGCCCCTGTCACACAATGTGAAAAACAAGCTTCCATATATTGAATGGGTTAATCCCTGTAAATTGTAAAATATCATATTCAAACTGCTGTCATACATGATTAGAGAATCTTGAAATTGAAAGTTTACACTTAGTACTTGGTTTCAGACTCAATTAAATCATAGTGCCCGTTAAAATGTGCCAAAATACACGTATTCCTAAGTTACATGGTCTAATAAGTGAAAAGCGGCGTTCGCGAAAAAACACGTAAAAATTGGGTTTCCACGTCTAGCAAGTTAAAGTGCACTTTCGCGTATGGGGAGTACACGTATTATTGGAATGAGCGGTCTGGTAATTGATACACTTACACGTGGGCGAAATTGCACGTATTGACGAGTTTACAGAATCTAAATGAGTGAAAGCAACTGGTAAGTATTTACGCATGTACGCGTGCGAGAAATTATATATATTAAAGGGTTTCCAGTCTAGTGAGTGGAAGCGCAGGTTGTGCATGTGTGTACTGCTATGTATTCTTTTATTCATGAGCATGTGAATCCATGCCAGACCCCATGCTGGAGAAGGAACAAGTTATTTACCTGTAACTGTTGTTCTCCAGCATGGGTCTGGTATGGATTCACATGCGAACCCTCCCGCCTACCCCTCTGCGGCTCCTCACTTGGTCATACTGCCACTTTACGTTCTACCAAATCTGAGGATGGCTGCCAGAGGCGGGGTTTAGGGAGAGGGCAGTCATTGGCTGGGGGCAGTATGACCCAGAGATCAGCGATTGGTTACTACTAAGAAAGACAGATCAGAGAAGAAACTAACTGATTTTTTCTTTACCGAGGATTGCCAGCCTGACAGGGAATATTCATGAGCATGTGAATCCATGCCAGACCCATGCTGCAGAACAACAGTTACAGGTAAGTAACTTGTTCCTTCACAAACACTAGTTTGGTACCCAACAGACCTTAGCTGTGTTCCTACAACTCATCCACAACCGAGTGAAACAAGATCCCATTACAAAATTAAACTATTATACACATCAATTTATTCATAATTTTCAGTTGCAAACATTAAAAGTTTTCCTACCACTAATGTGTATCTCGATTACATTCACAACAAACCAAACACCTTGGACCCTGAATGGTTGAGAAAATATATATAACAAGCATTGGGGACTTCCCTGATGTTATTTAAATTTAAAAAGAATGTCTCAAAACACTTGGCAACCGTTCTCATATTCTACATGATATAACTTTTAAGAACAACCAAACATAGTCTGTTGGTCTCAATACCCTCAACCTGTTTCAATTCATTCACGTTCTTAACACAGAACCTTCATTGCGAGTATTGTTATGCAAATACCATCCATGCTGTGCCATGACCATCATACACCCATCATATATTTTAGAAAAGCGATCTATTATGTTTTTTATTTTTCTGGGTTATTCTAAATTCTTCTTAAGAGCACCCTCTTATTTGTGAAGGAACTATAGATTACACAACACAGAATAATTATTTGTAACAGACTACTGGCCAATTCTCAATGCTTTATCACTGATGCTGGGCCATACCTTTTTTAATGGGCTTGTTGTCACTACGAGCTTCAGTTTCAAAACCATATCTCCAGACTGTTAAAAAAAAAAAAAAAGAAAAGTGACGTTGGTGTCATTCTAGAAGAGCATCAGCAAAGCAACCTATTCTCCTTGTGCCTCCATTCCCCTTTTGGTGTATAACGGAGCACATAACTTTTCGACATCTCTTTTTCGAAAGGTTCCATCAAACCTGACTTGTAATAAACACCAAACGCCATTTCATTATTAATACAAAAGGTGGCATCTATTTTAAAACTGTGTAAGCATCGTGCATTAGGTTACCTTAACAAATTGCCGCCAACCTCCCTTGCTTGTTATCAGAAATATAATCCTTTCGGCATTACTCTGAACTGAGTATTGTTTCCACTGAAGTTATATTTGAAAAGCGTCTCCGCTTTCTTACTTGTGTACTCTGTTCAAATGGACAACTATGCTTGTTTTAGTTACGGGAAACCCCTGTATTTCAATCACCGACTTCTTGTCCGCTGCGTGTTTCTAACCTTTCTTACCACATTCATTTTAAATTTTGCTGCTGGTAACCTGGTGCGGTCCAAAACCTCTGGCGCCATTACCATCTTCAGCCCCACTCCTCATTATAACCTGTAGACGCTAGAGCGTTAACTTTTACTTGTTTCCCTCTGGGAGCGGGTTACATCTTGAAGTGGAATTGCGTGAAACCCGCACCAGCTTCCCTTATTTAATGGTTTCAAAGAATACATTCAAACCACTAGGATGTTAAACGAGCAACTGAGTTTTTCAACCCATTTATATTGCGAATTGTGCATCATTTTATGTCACTTTTTGCGACTCTACACCTGCAGTCAGACCTTTCTTCCAAATTCCAGTTAAATAAAATAACTGTTCTGGTTAATAGTTTATCTACATTAGTGTTTGAGAACTTTTCAGTTTGTTGGATCAGTGTCCATCTAAATTATTCAAATCTGTGATTCTTGGACAAGAAATGCAATACCACCAGTGCATCCTCAATTTTGTTTCTGAGGCAACTCCTGTGTTCTATAATTAGAGTCTTCACTTTTCTCATTGTCTTTCCTATGTATCTTTTGCCTCACGGGCAAGTAATCATTAGATTTTTGGATTCACAATTGGTAAAGGGTTCGGAGACCAATGTGTCTCGGTTGTGTTCATCGTAAGGGCACATAAACTAGATATTCCACACAGGAAATGACATTTTACGGGTGGGAGGCTGCACAATTCTGTAATTCTTAGTCGTCTACTATTTTTAATACTGATCTAATTTCTCATCAAATCTTTAGTATTTGCGCTGTGCTTAAATGCAAACGGGACTTTCGGATATAGGATTCGCTTGGTCAAACACCTTCCAATTTCTTAGCAAAATTCTCTTTCCTTCACATGACAAGTCGGTAAACGTTTGAACACAAATCAATTTGTTTTTATCTGCTGTTTTTACTCTCTGCTCTAAAACAGCCTCTTTGTTGTTGAGTGCTCGTTTACAAGCTTTTCATACCACTTTCCTGGGGTATCCTTTATTGATGAGTTTTTGGCTCCGGCGGATGTTTGCTTCTATTTTGAAAACTTCAATGTTACTACTATTGCATTTTAGTCTCAAACTAGGCCAATGGTAAATGTTTTTGAAAATGCTTAGGGTGGTGACTTTGCAAAATGCAATAAAGCGTACCCTCTTCGCGAAAAAATTGATCTTTCCCAAAAATATATTTCCTGCGGATTGATATTGTACATACATATTAAAAACTGACTGCCAGTTTATCCATGTAGTGAATGCCTCTGCTGATTCTTTTGAACCCTTCCAAATTATTAGAATATGGTCTATAAACTTCCTCCATACGAAGATGTTCTCAATTAAGGGATTCTCAGCATCATAGATGTATTTCTTTTCAAATGCCTATACATCTAGATTTGCTAGATTGGGTCCGCATTGCAGTCCCGTCGGTTGGAAAAACTCTCCCTGAAATTGGAAAACTTTTTTCTGTCAAAGCCACCTTTATGCACCACATTACGAAATAATTTGGCACTGGATCCCGATCCTTTCTATTCCACAGGCATTCCACAATCACATCCAGACTGGCACTTTGTGGAATTTTAGTGTAGAGAGAGATGAGCCCTAACAAGAGCAAAAGATGTTCATTGGGGTCAAAGTCCACATTTTCGATCTGTCAAATAATACCCATCGTGTCACGGACATATGATTTCATCTCGATGACGAATGGTCTCAGATAATGGTCGGCACATTTTGACAGGTTCGAAGACCGAATTAAGACTAGACACAATGGGGCGTCCTGGAGGATCGACGAGGGTCTTTTGAATTTTTGGGAGCCAGTACAAAGAGTGGACTTTAGGCTCTTTATTATACAGTCACTAGCCACTTCGTTTGTGTGGAGCGGGGGGACTGCGAGGATGAAATGGGTCAAACTGGTGGAACCATATTCGAGCGGCGGTATTGCAGCACCTGACTTCCGACTGTACTATTTGGTAGCTTAGGCCCAATTCGCCAAACACTTGTTCGACCCATATTATACAGCCACACATCCCCATTGAGAAATATGTGGCTTCCCCTATTGATCTTGGGTCAGTCATTTTTGGTACCAGACACAGCGACCCCTTTAAATTCGACCCCGTAAGCACTACCGTTCATGCATGTTCTAGGATATATGAAAGGATCGGGGTGACGGTTCTCTATGACCCGGCGGTTCCACTCTGGCATTTTCCCGGTATCGCCCCCACTTTTGATAAAGCATTGCAAATGACATGGGACCCTGACAAAAATTGAAAATGTTTGTGTTCCCTGGGGGTACCTATGTGAGCTCAGCAGATTTTGTGAGTACCGTGGGGGAAGGACAACTTAAACAACTTAAGTACTACCGCATGAGGGCTATGTTTGCGGCTAAATGGCCAACGTTTCCTATGGAACCCACCACATATGAATGCACGCTTGCTATGACGGCGACTGGTGGGGGGAGGAAGGGTGTCTCTAACCTGTATGTCCTAGTGCAGGCACAATCCAGTTCTTTAAATACTATAAAAGCAACTTGGGAGGCAGACTTGGGTGTAACACTGAGGGATGAACAATGGCTTAGATATTGTTAACTTATTTAATCTGTCTGTTTGAACTCTTGTCTATGGCTGATACAATTCAAGATTCTTAATCGGCTCCTCTACACCCCTGCCAAGCTGGCCAAGTTTGTCGTGGAATGCACGGAGGAGTGTTTGAAACGTGGTGCACAGAATGCAGGCGTCTTTCATATGTACTGGTAATGTCCTTTGATAACCATGTTTTGGGGTGCAGTTGCAGATATCCTCGGGAAGATCACTTTAATCCCTGCGTCTTTGTCCCTAGAAATACCTGTTTGGGGATATAGACAAAGTGGCCGAGACCACTAGGCGCCTGTTTAACGTGACTTGTGTAGTTGCGAAATGTTGCATATTGAAGTGCTAGAAGGCCACAAACTCATCCTGCATAGACGATTTCCTTTGTGATCTCACAATGGTGAGTGAATGTAAAGAACAATATGTACTATTTGTATCAGCAACATGTCACCCCAAGGACATTTGGGCCCCTTAGAATTTACCTGTGTAATATGATTTCGAGGGGGATTGGGTCCTCCGACATATTCCATATCTATGACAGGTAATGTCCACAGCTTTGCTGCTTTGGAAAATCTTCTGCGTCCTGCGTCGATGCGCCGTCCCCAAGGATGACCTCCTACGGCCGACGTCACCCGATGTGATAAGTAGGACGCACGACGCCCATAGCCTCAGTTCCGTTTTTTTTCCGCGAACATGTTCGCTTCGTGAATCTCGGTACGCCTCGACACTTTGGAGTTTGCTGTTTTCTTCTCGGTTCGTTGAACCTGTTCAGTTTTTTGTGAAGACCTGTTTGTGGCGATGTCTACTTCGTCTTCAACCCCGCGTCCGGGCTTCAAGAAATGCGGGGACTGTGGGTCCAAGATGTCGGTCACGGACTTGCACGACGCCTGCCTCTGGTGACTCTGGAAGGCCCCCGATACAGACGACTGTGTTGACTGCCAGTTGCTCACGGCAAATGCCTTGCTGGAACGCAAGAAGAAGCTGTCGGTAGGTCGGGTGTCTAAGCCCCGGAAGTTGAGGTCTGCGGGGCTTTCGACTGATGACTCGAGGGGCGACTCTCCGTGTCGTCGTCGGAAGTCCAGTGGGTCTCCTTCCAGGAGTCGGTCTCGCCACTCCTCCGCCTCTTCGCGGCATTCCCGGAAGTGCCGGGCATTGGTCGCCTTCCCCGTCCTCTTCCGAGGACTCCGCCCGTCGGCGGGTCACTTATCCCTCCATGCAAGCCACACCGGAGGAATGGGCTTCCTTCGGGAAGCAGATGCCAGCGATTCTTGAATCGCAGGGCACCGGTCCGTCCGCGCCTCTGAGTGGGGTCGGTTGGCACCGATCGAGAGACACCGCTCATACGCCTTTGGGCTCGGGTGGTCGGCACGGCTCGCGGGAGAGGTCCCTCTCGGACAAGGGTAGCCGTTCTCGCCATGCCCGTTCCAGGTCCCGGTCCTCGACGCGCTCGAGACTGCGTGATCCTGTGCCGTCTTCAAAGAAGACGTCGACGCCTGTGGCGCCGAGGTCGTCTATGATTTCTCGCGAGGCTCCACCTCCGAGGGGGTCGTCGACGCTGTCGGCGCCTAGGTCGAGAGACACGCTCGGAGCTCCGGCTTCGAGGCCTTTGTTGATGCTGGCGGCGCAGCAGCTGACGTTGACGCCGATTCGCTCGGCCTCATTCGGCGCCCTCGACTCCTTTCGAGGCGGTGGTGTCGGAGGGGCCCCGTGGCACAGGGTTAGCCCCTAGAAAGGCTCTGGCTAAGGTCAGGCACTGCTTTGGTCCCCAGATGTCTTCCTCTCCCCGCCTGGAGTACATTTCAGAGGGTGATGAAGGCTCTGATGACGGCTTGGTTCCGGTTACGGTACCAGATCAGCTTATCTCGGGCCATAGCCAGTTTGATGACCTGAGGCAGTCACTGCATGATGCCAGTGGACTGGACACCTCTCCGGAGGTGGAGTTTTGTTGGCACCTTCGACACCATCAAAGCCTTTGATGCCGTCAAAGCCGAAAACGACTTCAGTAAAAATATCGACGACTCCTCGAGCGTAGAATTCAAAATTTCTGAAGTCGATGCCCATTACAGAAAAGACTTTACCAAGAAAGCATTACTTCAAATCACTAACCTCAATTTGTGAGGAAAATGAGCCATCAGATAACGATGCACCATTTGGGCTACAATATGGTACACCAAATGTTACTTGTGAACAGCCAGTGGAGTGGACACTTCACCAGAGCTAGTATTTGGTAAATCTTAAGTTGGTGAGCATGCAGATGCATCGTATAGTCAGTTAATGTCTAAGGTCGTAGATTACTTGGGATGGTGTAGACTTACCCTCTCCTTGAGCCGGATGATCTAACAAACATCCTTGATAAGGGTACGCAAATGGATGCCATTTTACCATACCACGTTGCTCTTCAAAAGAGTGTGATGTCCAATTGGGAATTGCAAGAGTAAAGTCTGGCAGTAAGCAAAAACCTAACTAGAAAATACCACCCATCTAGTAGTGACCCCAACTATGTGTCAAAAAACCGGTGGCAGGCAGCTATGGCAACTTCAAAACAGGAAGCTTACTCAACCATCCCTCCAGAGAGGGATGACCAGAGTGTAGATGCATGGGCAAGGAAAGTATTTTTTTCCGGGAGCATGGCTCTTAAATCGGCCAACTCTGCATGTGCCTTAACAAAGTTCTCATTCACTCTGTGGGACTGTATTTCCATGGTGGCTGAGCACATTATGGCGGGGGAGGAAAGGGACCGATTCTTAGCTAAAGTTAGAGACCGCAAAGAAGCCATGTGCAAGTCTCTTCACTCGGGTCTGGATTCTGCTGACCGCATCAGCAGAGCCATGGCAACAAGCACAGTAATACACAGATTTGCGTTTTGAGGCAGTCTGGATTTGCACCGGATGTGCAATCCAGACTCCTTAACATGCTTTTGATGGAGCTCACCTTTTTGCAGCAAGGCTTATGAAAGCCTTGAGGTTGCAGACCTCGAAGGCGGCAGCCAAATCTTTAGGTGACGCTATTAGACAGCCTCAGCCTTTTTGCCCCAATGGACAACGTTGGAGGGGTAAATCTTTTCGGTACTACTCTTCAGTTGGAAGAGCGAGAGGAATGGCTGGTCAAAGAAGATTCCCTTGTGGTGGGAGTGGAGCAAAGCCCGCTCAAGCAGAGGCATCCTAACCAACAGCCACTGCTTCATCCGCCTCAAAACCTCTGAGGTCCTGAGTCACGAAACACCAATGGGAGGCAGGCTGTCTCAGCATCTGAAAGAATGGCGAGCCATTACTTTGGATCCTTGGGCATTGCAAACCATAGCGCAAGGTTACTGCCTTCCCTTCATTCAGAGGCCTCAGAACCATCCACTGGGGAGCCATTCTTTGAGGGTTCCAGATCCACTCCTTGTGCAGGAAATGTTGACCCAGCTAGAGAAAGGCGCTATAGAACCAGTGCCTGCAGCGCAGAGGAATAAATAGTTCCTAATTCCCAAGAAGGACAGAGCACTGAGACCCATCTTGGACTTGTGATACTTGAACAGTTCCTCAGGAAGGATAAGCTCAAGATGGTCACACTTTCTCAGATCCTTCAGGCCCTCCAACTCCAGGATTGGATGGTGTCATTGGACCTCCAGGATGCTTAGTTTCATGTGCCAATCCAGCTCAAAGACAAAAAGTACCTGAGGTTCGCCATTGGCGGTACTCATCAGTTTGAGTTCTGCCTTTGGGGCTGACCTTCGCCCTGAGGGCTTTCACCAAGTTGATGGCAGTGATGGCAGCGAGTTTCAGGAGAGGGGGATTCATGTCTACCCCTACCTGGATGATTGGCTGATCAGGGCGCATTCTCCCGAAGCACTGGATCATCTCAGCGTCACCTGCCACTCCCTCCAGACTGGGCTTCTCCCTCAATTACAAGAAGTCCCACATGACACCATCTCAAAAGGTCCAATTCATCGGGCTGTACTGGATACATCCTTGGGAAAGAGCTTGGCACCCGAGGTGAGGCCTCGAGACATTCTGCAGATGGTCTCCCAAGTTTGAGTGCCCAGCATCTTCCAGCCTTCGATCATTTCTTTCCTTTTTTTTAGGTTGCTCGGCCTCATGGCATCAGCATTTTTCTGGCACTAGAGGCTCATCTGAGTTTAGATTCCTTCAATGGTCTCTCAGGACACAATAGTATCCATTCACGGGCAACATGCCAGACCTACTTCAGGTTCCAAGCATGGTCGCACAGGATCTCCTGTGGTGGGCCTGCGAGGACGACATTTTGAAGGGAGAATTTCTTTGGCAACCATGGCCGTAGATGACCGTAGTGACGGATGCCTCACTCATGGGGTGGGGAGCCAACGATCTGACAGTCAGCAGCCATTGGTCTCCATCTGAGTCCAAACTACACATCAATCCTTGCACCTTTCTGCCCTCCGCACGGGGAAAGAATGTCCTGATAATGACAGACAACACAGTGACCATGTACTACCTCAATAAGAGAGGAGGTGTAGGGTCACTACCACTATGCAGAGAGGCAATGCAGCTCTGGTTCTGAGCAATACAAGAAGGAATCCCTCTATCAGCAGTTTATTTAGCGGTAGATGAGAACACACCGGCAGACGCTATGAGCAGGCAGAGCACAGTCTCCCATGAGTGGAAACTAGCTCAGGAAGTCCTTCAAGAGATATTCATCCTTTGGGGAACACCTCGTAGATCTGTTTGCGACCAGTGTCAACTGTAAGTGCGAAGTGTACTGCTCCATGGAATGTTCCCAAAGAGGAGCTCTAGGAGACGCGTTCGTGGTGGACTGGGAGTTTCCACTTATGTACGAGTTTCCTCTGGTACCTGTCATTCCTCACGTGATCTGGAGGTTGAGAAAGTTCCCATGATCCTAATTACCCCGGATTGGGCCAGGAGGACTTGGTACCCTGACCTTCTGGACATGTCCATCTGCCCTCCAATTTGTCTTACACAAAGACAGGACCTTCTCTCGCAAGAGGATGGTCGGGTTTTCCATCCAAAGGTCAAGAGACTCAGCCTTCACGCATGGTTTCTGAGAGGCTGAGATACAAGGATTAGGACCTCCCAGATGACATGGGGATTGTCCTCCCACGTAATCCTTATATTTGATATTCCCATATCCATCTTGCTGCTTTGGAAAAAAGAAATTCAGTAGAGGGCGCTGCGCGTCGATGCCAGTCTAGCAGATGTCCCTCTGAGGCTTCTGTCTCAACAATGACATCACGGGTATAAGTAGTCGCACGCAGCGTCCGTTGCTCAGTACCGTTTTTTCACGCTTCATGAGCTTCGGGACCGTAATGCTCGGTTCTGTGAAGAAATCAAAGAACTTTGAGTTTTTTCATCCAAAATCCATCAATCCTTCGAGATGACCTCTTCATCGGCTCTACCTATGCCCCGATCTGACTTTAAAAAAATGCTGAGATTGTGGGGCAAAGATGTCCTTGACAAAACCACACAGGGTCTCTGTGGTGCCTTGGGGCAGAGCATCCATGTTCAGAATGTGAAGTGTCGATGTCGGCGGAAGCCTTAAGGAGAGCGCCGAGGGAAGTTGGAGAGAGAGACCCAAAAAGCCATTTCCCCCTTCTAAACATACCTCAGACGAGTCGAGACCATAGTCTCCTTAACGTAAAAAACACTCCCGTTCACGATCTCGGAGCGGATCGCACCATTCATCTGCTTCGAGGCACAGTAAAAAAAGGCGTCATAGATCGCCATCCACCTCATCCTCCAGTTCACCGGAGAGAGTTGCATGTCCCACTAAGCACAGCTCCCCAGCTCAGTAGGAGGATTTCCGTAAAATAAATGCCAAACGTATTTGAAAACGCAGCCTTGCCCCCCTCAGAGACACCTAGAGGCGATACCCCAGGAGAAAAAAACCTGGTAAACATGAGCTATGAGTCTTCTACCTCAGCAAAACAAACTCCTTGAGAGTGTGAAAAACCCTTGAGTCGAGATAAAGCCTCTGTGACGTACAAGACGTCGCCGTCGACTCACATGCCGAAGCCGAAGACTGCGTTATCGATGCCCTCGGCGACTCCGTCGAAGAGGTTATCGACTCCTAGAACGTCGACCCCCCCTCGACGCTAGTCGGTTCAATACCCTCGATGACTTCATTAAAGACGTCGATGTTAATGTCGATTTTATCAACGACCTCAAAGCCAATCACGAATCCATCGAGGATAATGTCATCCATGTCGACGATTACTAGCATTTCTCCACCTGTAGTGACTGCTATTGCCCCTCCTTCATTGGAAAAGAGCTACATTCCTCTGTCCCGCTCAGATTATTTCAAAACCATATCCTCTATTTATGAAGAGGGAGAGGATTCTGATGCAGAAGCACCCTTTGGTCTGGAGTGTTTGAGGCCTCCCACACCTGAAGAATTGATCTCAGAAGAGGCCAGATTAAAAGACCTGCAAGAATCCTTACAGGAAGCAAGCAGGAGTGATTCTTCCCTATATATTGATTTCAATAAGCCTGAACCAGGGGATCATGCAGACAGTAATTACAGGACACTTAGGGTGATGGAATATATGGGGTGGTCTAGGCCCACACCTGTGTATGAGCAAGATGACCTCACTGACATACTTGATAAGGGACCACAAGAAGATCATATTGTCCCCTTTCACAAGGCCTTACAAAAGGTGTCTACCAACTGGGAAATGCCAGAGGGGATCCCTGCAGTCAGCATAAAACTGACAGCAAAATATAGGACATCAGCTGCAGATCCCCTATACTTGTCAAAACACCTGACCCCAGAAAGCTTAGTTGTTCAAGCTGCAACTTCGTCAGGTAAACAGATTGCATATCCTACAATCCTGCTGGATCGTGATGATATAAGTTTGATGCCATGTCCAAGAAAGTTTTCTCGGCATGTAGCATGGCCCTAAAGTCTGCTAATGCCACATGCACGCTCGCAGGATTTAGCCACACCCTTTGGGAGTTTGCTTCAATGTTGGCTGACCGTCTCCCTGAAGGGGAGGGGAGAGACGGTTTGAACATTATCAAGGACGGACAGGACGCTGTGAGAGTCCCTCCAGACCGGTCTCAATTCTGTTGACCGCATCAGCAGAGCCATGGCGGCTAGTACGACATTCCGCAGACTTGCGTGGTTGCGGAGGTTTGGATTTGTTCCTGATCTACAGTCCAGACTTCTGAATATGCCCTTTGACGACACTCATATGCTTGGCAAGAATGCTGATGACAGTTTGGAGAAGTTGCAAACTTCCAATGCGGCGGCCAAATCCCTTGGAGTTGTGATAAGACAAACTCTGAACCGCCCCACAAGAACTAAGACCTCAACAGCAGGTGCTGCTTTACCTTCAACATCTGTGACAGCAGCCCCAAAACATCTGAGGTCTTGCATCACAAATCATCAGTAGGAGGCAGGTTAACTCAACATCTGACAGAATGGCAGGCTATTACTTCAGATGCTTTGGCGTTGGAAACAATTACCCAGGGTTCCTGCCTGCCTTTCCTACGCATATGTCATCCACCGGGGAACAACTCTTTGATGTTTCCAGACCCGCTCCTTATGCAGGAGATTCTATAGGTGCTATAGAACCGGTACCTGCAGCAGAGAGGAACAAGGGTTGGTACTTCCCATATTTTCTTATTCCGAGAAAGGACGGAGGAATGAGACCTATCTTGGACTCGCGAGAATTGAACAAGTTCTTCAGGAAGGACAAGTTCATGATGGTTACACTTTCTCAAATCCTTCAGGCCCTCAACTGCTGGATTGATTGGTATCTCTGGACCATCAGGATGCTTACTTTCATGTGCCAATATATCTCAAGCACAAAGTACCGGAGGTTCGCCATTGGCAACTCTCACTATCGGTTTCGGGTTCTGCTATTTGGGGTGACCTCCGCCCGAGGTTTTTTTTCACCAAGCTAATGGCGGTTGTGGTAGTGAGTCGCGGGAGAGGGGGGGAAGTCACGTCTACCCCTACCTAGACTATTGGTTGATCAGGGCGGGTTCCCCAGAATAAGCTCTGGATAATCTAAGCTGGGCTTCTCCCTCAACTTCAAGAAGTCCCACATGATACCATCACAAAAACTCCAGTTTATTGGAACCGTCCTGGACACATGCCTGGGAAAAGCCTTGCCACCAGAGGAGAGGGCTCAAAACATTCTTCAGATGGTCACAAAATTCCAAAATGCCTAATATCTTACAGCCTTCGATTTTCTGAGTTTGCTAGGCCTGATGGCATCCTGCTTCCTTTTGGTGCCTCAGGCCCGTTTGAGAATGAGATCTCTCCAGTGGGCTCTCAAGACCCAGTGGTGACAGTTCTCAGGAAAGATGTCAGATCTCCTTCAAATTCCGAACAGTCTCACTAGACCTTCAGTGGTGGGCCTGTCAGGAAAACATCTTGAAAGGAGAACTTTTTTGTCAACCATGGCTGGAGATGAAAGTAGTGACGGACTCACAGGATGGGGGGAGCTCATACCAGAGATTTGACCATCAGCGGTCTTTGGTCTCCATCGGAGTCCAAACCACATTTCAACCTTTTAGAGTGGAGAGCAATCAGACTAGCGCTTGTGGGGAAAGAATGTCCTGATAATGACGGACAGCATGGTGGCCATGTACTACCTCAACAACCACTGTGCAGAGCGAGGCAATGCAGCTCTGGTTTTGGGCAATACAAGTTTTTCTATCGGCAGTGCATCTAGCCGAAGAGAAGAACATGACGGCGGACGCTCTGAGCAGGCAGAGTGCAGTCTCTCACGAGTGGGAACTAGCCGAGGAAGTCCTTCAAGAGATCTTCGCCCTTTAGGGAACCCCTCAAGTGGATCTGTTCCCAACGAATGCCAACAGGAAGTGCGACCTGTACTGCTCCAGGGAATTTCCCCCGAGAGGAGCTCTAGGGGACGCCTTTGTGGTGGACTGGGAATTTCCACTCCTATGTGTTTCCTCCAGTCCCAGTCATTCCTCATGTAATAAGGAGGTTGAGGAGGTTCAGGAAAACCATGATCCTAATTGCCCCGGATTGGGCCAGGAGAACGTGGGGCATGTCCATCTGTCCTCTGGTTCGTCTTCCACAATGAGAGGATCTACTCTTGCGAGAGGCGGGTCAGGTTCTCCATCCGGATATCAGGACTCTCAGCCTTCACGCATGGTTTCTGAAAGGCTGAGGTACAAAGATTGGGACCTTCCCGGACGACGTAATGGGGGTGTTGCTTTCGGCCAGGCGGCCAGCAAACAAATCCTTATACTGCTGCTGTTGGAACAAGTTCTACAGCTGGTGTAGAGACAAGAATGTTGACCCTTTTTCATGTAATACACCAATGGTGTTATCTTTCCTTTTGCACTTAGCAAATCTAGGGCTCCAGGTTGGCACGATTAAGGGTTACCTAGCAGCGCTGTCCATCTTCAAGCGCACAGCTGAAGAACCCTCATACTTTGAAATACCCTTGGTAATTCATTTTTTGAAGGGTTTGACCAATGTTTACCCCCAACTCCTTTTCAAGTTCCTATGTGGGACCTAAATTTGGTTTTAAAATTTCTAATGGGTACTCCTTTTGAACCCCTTCATTCATGCCCGTTGATATTTCCTACACTCAAAACTGTCTTTTTGGTGGCAAATAACTTCTGCCCGAAGGGTGAGTGAGTTATAGGCCTTATCCTGCAAACCTCCTCACACTGCTTTTTGTAAGGATAAAGTCGTTCTGCAAGTGAAGCCTAATTTCCTCCCAAAGGTTGTTTTGGGATTTCATCTCGCCCAAAAAATAACCTTGCCTTCTTTTTACCATCCTCCTCATCCGGGGAAAAAGGAAGAAAGGTTGCACAGACTTGACCCAAAGCGTGCTTGGAGTTTCTGTATTGGCAGCCTAGCAAAACTAAGGCAAACAGACCAATTGTTTGTGTGATACACGGGTCATAAACTGGGCCTAGCCATCACCAAGCAAACCACTTCTAGATGGATCATTCTAACTATTGTAGAATATAAAAAATTGGCAGGTAAAGACCCTCCAGAGCATCGGAGGGCTCATTCAACCAGGGGTATCACAGCTTCGTCAGCTCTTCCAAGGGTAGTTCAAGTAAAAGACATTTGAATGGATATTGTCCTCCAACGTATTCCACCTCTTTGACATGTAATGTCCACAGCTGTGCTACCTTGGAAATTTTTCGCCAGAGGGCGTCCTTTGTCGATAGCGTCGGGTTGATGTCCCTCGAAGGCCTCTGTCGAGGACGACGTAACTGGATGTTATAAATAGGACACACAGTGCCCGTAGCCTCAGTTCTGTTTTTTCCGCAGATGTGTTTGCTTCGAGACCTTGGCGCGCCTCGTGTATTCCTCTTGAATGTCTTCGTTTACCCCTCCGACTCCCGGGTCTGGCTTTAAGACTTGCCGGGACTGTAAGTCTAAGATGTCGATTACGGACCCATACCGCATTTGTGTTTGGTGTCTGGGCAAGAGTTCGAAATGCCAGTCGCTGACTGCTAAGGCCTTGCTGGAACGTTAGGGGAAGTTACAGCTAGGTAGGGGTTCTAAACCCAGTAAGTCCTGTAAATCTGCAAAGGGGATGTCCACTGACGATTCGAGGGGCAACTTTCCTCGTCAGAAGGAGCCCCGGGGATCTCTGTCCCAGAGTGGTTCCCACTATTCCTCCTCGTCTCGACATTCCCGGAAGCGCCGTCACCGGTCGCCTTCACTGTCCTCGTCGGAGGATGGCGCTGCAAGGAAAGTGGCTTGTCCCACTAAGTCCTCGACTCCGGAGGAATGGGCAGCCCTAGGGAGCAGATGCTGGCGATTTTTCAATCCCAGGGCACAGTTCCCTCCGTGCCTTCGGAAGAAGCCGACAGGGTACAGTCTGGGTCCGAGGCTCGCGTGCCGCCGGGCCCGGGTCCGGGGCGCGCTACTCATCGGGAAACGTCGAGGTCCCGTTCGGACAAGGTTCAGGTTGCTCGCCAGAGTTGTGCTAGATCCAGGTCTCGGTCTTCGTGCCCTGGTGAAACCGCAGCAATTTGGTAAGGACTCGAGGTCGGCGTCGGCGCCGTGTCCGTCTGATACGGATGTCGAGGCTTTGCCATCACACAAGCCCTCGGCGCCGTTGTCGACGCCAAAGCCGCCGGCGCCCTCGACACCTTCGGGGCCTTTTGGCAGGAATTTGCCGATGGAGGTCCCTGATACTGTGGATACTCCAAGGAAGGCTACATCCAAGTCTGTGAGGCTTGTTAAGGATTCCAGATCACTTCTGTCCCTAGGCAGGAGTTCCTTCTTCCTCTGAGTAATATCAATGAGAAGTCAGATTTGGAATTTGACCCTGTTGAGCCTGATGTGGCTCCTGTCTTTTCCGGGGACAGTCAGTTGGAAGAGATTCGTCAATCACTCAATGATGCCAGTGGCTTGGACACTTCTCTGAGGTGGGGTTTGGCAGGTCCGAGCCTGGGACTCATGCTGAGTCCTCTTATAGGAGACTGATGGCTAGGGTTACTGAGTATCTTGGTTGGTCTAGTCCTCCGGAGGCCTTTGTTCAGGATGACTTAACTGATATTTTGGATCAAGGTCTGTCCTCTGACCCAGTGTTACCTTTTCATTTGACTTTACAGAAAAGGGTCGCGGCTGCCTGGCAGACCGTGGAATCTCTTCCGGCCGACAAGACGTTAACTAAAAAATACTGCCCTTCCAGTAGCGACCCCAGCTACCTTTCCTCTCACCCCACTTCTGAGAGTTTGGAGGTTCAGGCGGCTACGGCCACCTCGAGGCCGGCGGTGTATTCTACCATCACTCCTGATGGGGACGACAAACACTTCGAAGGTTGGGCACGCAAGGGGTTTTCTGCGGAGAGTATGGCGCTGAAATCGGCCAACTCCACCTGTGCCTTAGCAAGATTTTCACACACTCTGTGGACTTGTGTTTCTCTAGCGGCTGAGCATATTCCAGAGGGGGATGAAAGGGATGGGTTCCTTGCTCTCGTGCAAGATGGCAAGGAGGCCATGTGTGAATCCCTTCAGTCGGGATTGGACACAGCGACAGTGTTAGCCAGTCCATGGCTGCGAGCACAGTTGTACGCAGGTTTGCGTGGTTGCAGAAGTCTGGTTTTTCTCCGGATGTACAAGCCCGACTTCTGAACATGCCCTTTGATGGTGCGCTTTTGTTTGGCAGCAAGGCTGACTAGAACCTTGAGAGGTTGCAGACCTCAAAAGCTGCAGCTACATCTTTGAGCGCAGCCTTGCGTCAACCTCCGCCTTTTCGTCTTAGGTGACCGCAGTGGAAGGGAGGTTCCTTTGGTTGGACGCGAGGAGCTGCCAGTCAAAGGGGGAGTAAAAGTACCCGTGGTAGTCGGGGAACTAGAGGTGCCAGAGCCGCTCAGGCAGCTCTCTCTTTGCCTTAAGGCGCTGCCGCCGCTGCTCCAAAACAACTGAGGCCATGTTTCATTGTTCGCCGGTTGGGGGCAGACTGTCTCAGCATCTCGAAGAATGACGAGCTATTACTTCGGATGCTTGGGTTCTGGATACAATAGCCCACGGCTATTGCCTTCCCTTCCTAAAGCGGCCTCACGACAATCCACCGGGGCTGTCTCTTTGAAGCTTCTGAATACGCTCATTGTGAAGGAAATCTTGGCCCTGCTGGAGAAAGGCGCTATAGAACTGGTGCCTGTAGCGGAGAGGAACAAGGGATGGTATACCCCATATTTGTTGATTCCAAAGAAAGACAAGGGTATTGAGACCCATCTTGGACTTGAGTTGGTTGAACAAACTTCTCAGGAAGGACACGTTCAAGATGGTCACTCTTTCTCAAGTCCTCCAGGCCCTTCGACTTCAGGATTGCTTGCTGCCTCTGGACCTACATAATGCTTAATTTCATGTGCTGATTCATCCAAAGCACAGACAGTACTGGAGGTTTGCGGCTGGCAGCTTGCACTTTGTTTCGGGTCCTGCCATTCGGATTGACCGCCCTGAGGGTCTTCACCTAGCTAAAGGTGGTGGTGGCAGCGTATCTCAGGTGAGGGGGGATTGACGTCAACCCCTACCTGGATGACTGGCTGATCCGTGTGCGTTCCCCCGAGCAAGGGATGGAACATCTCAGTCTCACCCGACGCTCCCTCCACAAACTGGGCTTCTCCCTAAATTTCAAGAAGTCGCATCTGACACCTTCCCAACAGCTCCAGTACATCAGTACTGTGTTGGACACGTCTTTGGGGAAGTGCTCGTCTCCCAAGGTGAGGGCTCATCACATTGTGCAGATGGTGGACAAATTTCAACATGCCCAGCATCTTCCGGCTTTCAAATTCTTGTGCTTTCTTGGCCTCATGGCATCCTGCATTTTTCTGGTGCCAGCTGCCAGGCTGAGTGAGATCCCTGCAATGGGTCCTCAAGATGCAGTGGCCACAATTCTCAGGCAAGATGTTGGATCCCGTTCAGATTCCATTCTCGGTCTCGCAGGATCTTCTGAGCCAAAGATGGGAATTTGATGAAGGGGGAGCCATTTTGGCAACCGTGGCCAGAGGTGCCAGTAGTGACAGACGCTTCCCTCACAGGATGAGGGGCTCATGCCGATGATCTGATCGCCAGCGGTCATTGGTCTCCGTCGGAGTCCAAACTCCACATCAACCTGTTAGAGCTGAGGGCCATCAGGCTGGCCCTGAAGCCTTTTCTGCCATCTGTGCGGGGGAAGAGTGTCCTGATCATGACTGATAACAAAGTGGCCATGCATTGCCTCAACAAAAAAGGGGGATGGGGGTCACTGCCGTTGTGCAGAGAGGCGATGCAGCTCTGGTTCTGGGCAATCCAGCAAGAAATATCACTCTCGGCAGTACATCTGGCCGAAGAGAATGCAGCGGCGGACGCTCTGAGCAGTCTCTCACGAGTGGGAGTTGACTCAGGAAGTCCTTCTGGAGATCTTCGCCCTTTGGGGAACCCCACAAGTTGATGTTTTCGCGACCAGTGCCAACCGGAAGTGCGAGAGATCCTGCTCAAGGGAATTTCTTCCGAGAGGAGCCTTGGGAGACGCATTCGTCGTGGATTGGTCATGCCCACTTCTGTATGCGTTTTCTCCGGTCCCCGTCATTCCTCAGGTGTAAAGGAGGTTGAGAAGGTTCGGAACCCACATGATCCTCATAGCTCCGGATTGGGCCAGGAGAGCGTAGTACCTGGACCTTCTAGAATTGTCCATGTGCCCTTCATGCTGTCTTCCCTACCGAGAGGATTCTCTGTCTTTGTCTTTCTCTCTGTCTTTCTCTCTGTCTGTCTCTCTCTCTCTCTCTCTTTCTCTCTTCCTTTGATTGCTCAATTTCTAAAGGAGCTCACTAATTTGCTCCCGCCTTCCTCGTTTAAGGTGCCGGTTTGGGTCTGAATTTGGTCTTAACATTCCTGATGGGTGCTCCATTTTTACCTTTGTGCTCTTGTCCTTTGAGACTGTTGTCTTTCAAGACAGTTTTCTTGGTTGCGGTTACATCTGCTCACAGAGTGAGTAAATTACAGGCACTTTCATCTAAGACATGCTCTATGGTGTTCCACAAGGATAGGGTTGTACTGAGGGTAGCTACGTCCTTTCTAGGTAGTGTCTGAATTTTATTTAAGCCAGAAAGTAGTACTTCCTGCTTTCTTTCCTCCCCCTCATGCTGGTAAGGAAGAGGAGTGACTCCATAGGTTGGACCCTAGGAGAGTTTTGAGCTTTTATATTTCTAGGATGTCTAGGATCCGAGTGGATGACAAGCTTTTTGTGGGGTACACTGGACACCGATTGGGCCAGGTTGTTTCAAAACAGACCTTGTTCAGGTGGATTATACTCACCATTACTGAATGTTACAAGTTGGCATGCAAGGACCCTCCTGAAGGGTTTCAAGCTCACTCCATTAGGGGCGTGGCTACTTCAGCCCTGCAGCGGGGAGTTCATATTAGGAATATTTGTGACACAGCGACATGGGCGTCTATCTACACCTTCGTCAAACATTACTGCCTGGATACGCTCCATGGTCAAGATATGGCCTTTGGTAAAGCAATTCTGTATTCTTCCATCTGATTGGGTATTCTACATTCATCTCCCTCTTCCATTGTCTGGTACTGCTTTGGGAGTCTGTCAAAGATGTGGGATACGTTGGAGGACGCAATCCATTTGAAGAACAAGTTACTTACCAACTGGCAACGTTCTTTCGACTGGATGTTCCTCCAAAGTATTCCACATCGCCCTCCCAGCCTGCCCATCTGCAGAATTTCCTATGCTATTTGCAGCTTGCGTTACCTCAAGGCTATGTGCAGTCAAGCAGGCATTGTGTACGAGCATGTCACACGTTATGGAGGAAAAAACATAAACTGAGGCTACGAGCGCCGTGCGTCCTATTTATAACATTTGTTGATGTCGCCCTCGACTAAAGCCTTCGAGGGACATCGACCCTATGCCATGGACGCAGGACACCCTCTGCCGAAAAATTTCCGAAGTAGCACAGCTGTGGACATTACATGTCAAAGATGTGTAATACATTGGAGGAACATCCAGTCGAAAGAATGTTACCAGTTGGTATGTAACTTGTTCTTTTTGCGCCTGCACACACCTTTACAAGGTTCTATAGCTTGGATTGCTCCACCAGCCAAGAAACTAAATTCGGGAAGGCAGTCTTGTAATCTGTGCATACTTAAAGAATAACATTTTTACTCCCTCCTCCTATATAAATTACTGCTTTGGGAGTGTCAAAGATGAGGAATACGTGGGAGGTGTTACGCTCACTTGGCTCCCACAGGGGCGTCTATCTGAACTGGACAGCTGCGGTCTCCACCAATGTGACACGTAGTGCCGAGATGACAGACTGGACTGGCCCACCTAGCTTCGTTTGCTTGGCCCGTAGGAGTATTCTTCTGCAAATGGAGAAAGTGAATTAACCACCCGTTGATTTGAGTGTTAACCCCCACCCCCGCTGTTCTCCCCACTGATCACCTTTAATGTCCCCTCTTATAGTCTCACCTGATGGTTTGGAAAGATGAGCTCTCCATCCTGCATTGAGCACAGGGGCGCGTAGATAACCAGTTGCTTCACTGGTTCGAAGGAATTGGTGAGTTCCAGAACAATATTGACTCTGAGATTTCCGGTATAGTATAGTAACTATATAGTAAGTATAGTAGTAAGTTCAAATGTCTGACTTTCACTCTTGTCCGATTCCTTGCAGGCTGCAGCTTGACCCTAGCAAAGAGTTCCTCGTGGCAACCGGTAACATTCAGGTAAGGATTTGTATTATCCAACACAGTTCGATACAATAATGTCAGTATGTAACCTGTTGCTTTCTCCCTTATTCAGGTGCTGAGAGAAATTATGAAGTCTCGGGGAATAATGCCTCCGGTGGTAAAATTAGGTAAGTCTTTTGTGGCGAGAAGGATTCCCCTTGTTTGTCCCTTTGTTTCACCTTGCTGTCCTTTTGTTCCCCTTAGGGGCAGAGGTACGGCAAAGATGCGGTGGAGGCTGCGCCGACTTGTGAAGGGGAATAGTACCCCCGGTGGTAAAATCAGGTAAGTCTATGGGGGTAACTAATATTGCCTCTGTTTATTCCCTTGGCTCACCTTGCTGTTCTTGTGTTCCCCTTAGGTGCCGGAGTGCGGTGGGAACATGCAGAAGGATGTGGTGGATAGTGAAGATGCTGCGGAGGCCGTTGAGTCCAGCGCAGCGCTGGAGCAAGCGAGGTGACGCGCATAAAATAACTTCTTTCTTCCAGCTCGACGGCGCGGTGGATCGGGAATTCAGGTAAGGATCAAAGGTATTGCTCTTGTTCTAACCTTTTCTCCTTCTTTCTCCCTTTTTCTAGGAGCTCCAGACTCGAGGCGGGCGTGGCAGAAGACTGGATGCAGACTTGCAGGCACGGTGAGCGTTACGCTGCTGGATGCAGAATAACGCGAAGCGTGTGCTGCTCTTCGGGTGTGGTTTAAATAGCCTCCAAAGTAGTCCCAGGTAAGTATTCCTCCCCGACCCCACCCAAGTATAAAAATAGTCCCTAGGTAAAGGCCTCTTTTGGCTTGGAGCTCTTGGTGCATGGTCTGCATCAGGTAAGTTTTAATCTGAGCCTGGCGCCATTAAGGGCTATCTCGCAGCGCTATCCATCGGCCCTCAAAACAGGAGTGCCGGTGAAAGACATATGTGCGGCTGCCACATGGTCGTCCGCCCATACCTTTACACGATTTTACAACTTGGATTCCTCCTCCAGTCCAGTCTAGGTTTGGAAGGGCAGTATTGCACTCTATTCATCAATAAAAGGGAAGCATGAAGTCAGTACTCCCACCTCCAATAACAGAATACTGCTATGGGAACCTATCTAAGATAAGGAATACGTCGGAGGACACAATCCCTTCGAAGAACAAGTTACTTCTTACCTTGTAACGTTCTTTCGATGGGATGTTCCTCCGACGTATTCCTTATCGACCCTCTCATCCATCCCCGCAGTACTACTTCCCTTGTTGTTGCAGCTTACGCTCCTTCAGGGTGATTAGTCTAGTCCAGACAGAAAAACTGTGGGCTACAAAACTGAACTGAGCAACGGACGCTGCGCGCGGCCTTTATAGGCAGGATGACGTCGATACGGCGGTTGTCGAGGGACATCGACTCGGCGGATGTCGACGCGCAGCGCCCTCTAGAGAAAAATTTTCCGAGGCCAACAAAGCTGGAAGGAGATATCTAAGATAAGGAATACGTGGGAGGAACATCCCATTGAAAGAACATTACAAGGTAAGAAGTAACTTGTTCTATCTTCCAAGTCAATCTGGCAAAGAGGAGGAGAGGATACACAGGTTGAATCCACGTAGAGCTCCAAGCTTCTACATCTTTAGATTATCCAAACTTTGTATAGATTATCAGCTTTTTACAGGCTATACATGTCACAAACTGGGTCAGGCTGTGACGAACGCAGACCTTATCCAGATGGATCATTCTAGCAATTCCAGAATGCTACAGGCTGGCCGGCAAAGATCCTCCAGAAGGCTTGAGGTTAACTTCCACCAGGGGCATTGTTAACGCTTTGGCTCTGCAAAGAGGTCTCCCGATCAAAAACATTTGTGAGGCCGCTGCGTTGTCTACTATACACACATTCACTAAGCACTACTGCCTTGATTCTTCCCTCAGTCAGGATGGAAGCTTTGGAAAAGCTGTCCTCCATTTGGTTCATGGAATCCATCGAGAACATTCTTACTCCCTCCACCAAAACAAACACTGCTTTGAGTCTCTCTCTCGAAGATGAGGAATACGTGGGAGGACACAATCCATTTGAAGAACAAGTTCCTTTTCCCTGGTAATGTTCTTTCAACTGGATATTCCTTCCACGTATTCCTCATTTCCCCATCAGCCTACCCCACAATAGTTGTTCCCATGCTATTACAGCTTTCGCTCCTTCAAAGCTTAGTACGGTCAAACCTCCGTTTATGCGGGTAATTCTACAGAAATGAAAAACAGAACTGAAGCCAACAGGCGCTGTGCATGCTATATACTCCTTTGATGACATCACCCTTGAGACGTAGTCTCTCTCTCTCTCTCTCTCTCTCTCTCTCTCTCTCTCTCTCTCTCTCTCTCTCTCTCTCTCTCTCTCTCTCTCTCTCTCTCTCTCTCTCTCTCTCTCTCTCTCTCTCTCTCTCTCTCTCTCTCTCTCTCGAGAGAGAGAGAGAGAGAGAGAGAGAGAGAGAGAGAGAGAGAGAGAGAGAGAGAGAGAGAGAGAGAGAGAGAGAGAGAGAGAGATCGAGATCGAGATCGAGATCGAGATCGAGATCGAGACGACTGGACTGCATCGACGCACAGCGCCCTCTGCTGAAAAAAGAAATTCTGATGCTGGATATCAAAGATGAGGAATACGTGGGAGGAACATCCAGTCGAAAGATTTTTACCGGGGGGTAAGTAACTTGTTCTTCTCAATCTGCCTTCTTCTACTCTACGCCCTCTGAAACTAATCCAAAACAGGACTGCAAGACTTGTCCTTGGCCACAAGCCCAGGGACCATATCTCTCCATTCCTGCAAGGATAAAGTTCAAGACCCTCTGCATCGTCCACAAAGCTTAATCCGCTGGGGCCTGCATTACATCGAACTATCTTCAAAAACACCTTCCTGCTTGAGCCCTTTGCTCAGCCACCTCTAACTCTGAGGGTCAGATGCTTCTCCAGGCAGTGAGTGGGGGTAAATCTATCTCTCTATCACTCTCTCTCTCCCCTCTGGTGCCTCTCACCCCCCCCCCCTCTCTCTCTCTCTCTCTCTCCCTCTCCCTCTCCCTCCTTGGGGGGGCAGGTAAAGTTGGCCCATGAGGACATCCTGCAGAGGGATTGATTGATACGTACATACCTAAGGAGAGCCATTTGGATCCATCCATTGATGTCTCTCGTAGTTTACATGACAGAAAAACTAAGAATTAATTTACAAATGTATGTTGCACACTTGTCATCTGGACGGAGGCCTGTGATTCAGACCGTGAAAATGACTGGACTTGGCTCTCATCAGCCATCTATGTATGGACATGTCGGTTTTTAAATAGATTTGATGTTATTTCTTCAGGAAACCTGGCTACAAAAACCGCCAAATATAAATGGTTTTATAACCATTATAAAAAAAAGCTAAAAGGGAAGTAGAGGACGTTGATATGTTGGTAAACAAATTGACCATTTAATCTTGTGATAACGGGCCTAACAAATTTCTTTTGGTTAATCCCTATTGTAATTCACTCTCTTCCAACGAGGACCTGTTCAGGCCAGAGCTGGAGGCGATACTACTGCGTTGGATGACTATCTGCCCAGGTCCGGCAGTCATATGTGCAGGTGATTTTTAACTATTTTTGCCCAAAGGTGGAGGTGGCGTTCGATGACTGAGGCGGTATGCGCTCCTCTACAAATGTGAGCCCATCCTCGATCTGCAAAATGGCAGCCAGAGATCAAGTTTGGTCTAAGTTTATGCAAAACTGGGATCGTTTGAGAGTAAATGGTTATATGGAAGGGGACAACCCAGTTCATGTGACTTGGTATGGTCCTGTGTCAACTGCCACAAATCATTTGGTGTATGCGTCTATGGGCCTTGTTTGGCAAGATTATTTCCCTAATGGTTGCAAAAAGTGATAATAGCGACCATGCGTTTTTGGCTCCTACAGTCGAATGAGAAGTGGACAGGAAACCTGGGATAAGCACACTATGTAGAAATGTAACGGTTAACAGTGCCGGCACACGTTTGGGCAGACAAAACCCAGAAGAATAAACCAGAGTGCTTTGTTGGTGCAACAGCCACTCGTTTACAGAGCAATTTGTAAATTGTTCTCCCCAATCCTTTTAGCTTATTTTGGAAAATGTGTGATTAAATTCAGTGACTACTCCGAGCTGGAAGCAGCTTCCTTGTACAGAGTCTCATAATCGTCAGCTTTTGATGGGGTGGACAAGGGGCCACTATGGCTGAAATTGGCAAATTGGGGACTTCCATCAAGACTTTTAAAGGTTCTGCTGATGTTTTACTCAGAATAATATAGAAGTGTGCCTACATTCCAAGGGAATACTCTTAAGCGAGGTTGCTGTAGATATAGGCTTGAGACAGGGCTGTGCGCTTGCCCTCACCCTTTTTAATTTGTATGTTTCAGATCTTCAGATTACTCTACAAAATTCCTAGTTTACACCAAAGTTGGGCTCTTTAAAAGTAGGGTGGTTGGCTTATGCCGATGACCTCATTTTGTTGGATGCCACTTTTATTGGCCTCCAGCAAGGCTTGTAGTTTGCAGAAAACTTCACTGAAGTGAATAAGTCATTACTAAATTCATCAAAGTCTCGGATTTTCGTTTTTAACAAGAAGGCAAGTTTTGAAAACTTCAGTTGGTGCATTAATGGTGATGAAATTGAAGTAGACCATTTTATTTGTTTGGGTTTTATCTTTACTAACACAAATCATTTGGTAATGATAAAAATAAAAGCTTGTCTCTAGGGTAGGCATATTTATCAACTAGATGAAGCTTATTCAGGCCAAATAAAACCATGAATAGAATTCTACAGTCTTGGTTATACCAACGCTGTGATATGGTCTGGAACTTTTACTGGTTAACATCAGGAAATTGTTAAATATGTTTGAAGGGAACATATGGCGATCGGTTTTAGATCTGCCCCACGCACTGCCAATAGGTGTCATTCGTTTGGAAATGGGGCTAAATTCTCTATGGTTTTCGTACATTTTGGCTAGAGTGGGTCTTTACTTCAAGATAAGGAAACTAGCGGAAATTCTTTGACTAGGTTGGGTGAAGTTGAACGGTTAAAACAGGACCCTTCCCTGAAAGAGTTGTCAATTTTTGATGGCCTTTTGGAGGAGGCAGGTATTGAAGCGTACTCCCAACCTATGGTAATAAAGAAAAAAATGAAAACAAAGGGAAGCCATTCAAAGTAGAGAGAGCCTAGAGAATGTTAAGCTATATAGAGTATAGAAATCACTTCCCAGTATCTAATAATTCGATGCCCTACATAATTGAGTCTCCTTCCAGTGCTTTTTGGATGCGTTTTTTTATTTTTTTTATTTAGGTGCAACTGTCTATGCACACTGGAGGTGTTGGGCCCTCGAATTGGCCACCCTCAAGACAGTTGTACATGTCGTTTATGTAAGGCTTACAAGGCAGATGCAACTGACTGCTCCGCGCCCTTGTCACCCTCTGAACTCAGGCCCAAGCTCTTGCATGTCCAGTTGCCCTGGCACTCCCATCCAGGCTCCCCAGCACTTAAGGGTCTGTATCTGCAACCATACAGTCCCTTCTCCCTGCACTTATGAGCCACCCGCTGGCTGCACTTGTGAGTTAACACTGTCCCCTCCCCCGGCACTTCTCCCATTCCCTCTGCCCCATACTTGCGCGATCTGAATGACACAAGGCCGAGTAAAAGCGTTATTTTTTCCTGCCTTGTTCCCCCTCCTCCCCGTATGTCTTGTTGCGCCTTGAAACACTTGTTTACAGACGCGTTATAAATGCCACATTATCAAGGTAGAAAACCTTGGACATTTAATTTTAGACTGTCCGTCTCTGTCACGGAAAAGATTGTTCTATCTGGAAAGATGTATCCATTCGCACCTCAGCTGTCATATCTGATGTATTGTGGGGGCCGCTGATGAGAGGCAATCCATTATCTTTAACAATTGCTTTAGTAGCTTTCCTAAAGGACATCTTCAGTCTTTTAGGCAACATCCCTTTATTGGTAGAACTGGTGTTGAGGGTGCCACTTATATATTGTTAAGGTTTGTGGCCGAGCGTGCAGGCTCTGGTAGAGAACTAAATTATTGTATCTGTAATTTTATATTTGATAAAACTGACCCGTGAAGGAGATCAAATGACTATTCCAAATGTGCTTTTTATTATGAATATTAAAGTTTGTGAAATGTTATCTGTGAATTGGTGTTTAAATATAATGAATTTGTTAAAGGTTTACACTTTAAATTAGAACACAATAATACTGCACAGGGCACGATTTGCACACTTTGTACCAAAGCCATAAAGTACACACAAAATAACAAGTGCATTTAGTAAAGCCCAATGGTCTAAAGTCAGGCATGACAATTGATGTATTTGGCAAGCGCCAATGAAATATAAAAAAATGTATTCGCCTTTCTTTATTTTTAGTTGCACGAGAATTTATGGGCGCACTAAAGCATTTTTGTAATGCTAGCTATGCAAGTGAAAAGTGTAGAAGAGAGCTCTCCAGTTTATCGTGGTTATGCGTGAGAAAGCCTTCGAATTCAGGTTTTCTTTTTTTGGATTTGGGGACTTTTCATTTTTTCCATTTGAAATCTAAGAACTAAGTCCCGCAATTCCAAGCAAAAAAACACAAAATTGGATGTTCTCCCGCAAAGCAACGTGGTACGTGAGAGCTTTGTATAAGTAAAGACCGAGCTTAACACGAGGTGTTTAGTGTTGCAGTTTTCGTTTCTTGTCAGTCCTTATTTGCCGTTGATCTGTATGTGCCCAATAGCTATTGCTCGATCAATCATGGCAGGTAAAAAGTATACATCTACGATTTCCACTCCTCGTTTTTTGGGGCAAGTTACAGTTTCAACACTTGAATATTTTAACATGACTTTTTCGGATTTATATTGTATGCCTTTTTGAAGTGAAACTAAATCCGCTTTAAACGAAATAACATCTTGTGATTATTTTGTCTGTCTAAAACCAGGTGATGGCACTATGCTGCTTGCTGCCTGCAAGGTGATGGACAGGCTTAAACCGGTTATTGGAGTCAACACAGACCCAGAAAGGTAGGAAAGAAAGCGTTTTTGAAAGGTGTCGATTTTACTTTGTCCTATTCGGCATAGTTTCGAGAAATGCGCTCAAGACGAATAATGCACTTACGCCTTTCTTTTACATTTCTACAATTAAAAGGTCCGAAGGCCACCTATGCCTGCCAGTACAATACACCCATTCGTTCCCAGAAGCACTGCAGAAACTCTATCGTGGTGAGTTCAGGTAGGATTCTTCTGCGAAGCCCATTTGAAAAAATCCTGTGAAAGTAATACTTAATTTTTAATGTCAAAATGTACCTTCTGAAAACGGCATTTTTGGGGGCGGGAGGAAGTACAGAGGTATTGAAACCGTTGTTGAAATGTTAACACTTAGGTTTAAATTAATATTATTTTGACAGCGATTTGGCATAATTGGTTTTCGTCCTAAGGACACTATTGTACTGGGAAGAAAAACTATCAGTTGTAAAGCCAATAGATATGTTTTTTTTTTAATTGAAAGCTTGTGTTTCATATGTATCTACGTTCGGTGTATGCATTTGTAAAATGGTGCAGGAAGAGGATACTGGCCTAAGAAAACCGGGCATTGACTGAGTAGCTATTGAGTCTCCACTTCCTATCGTTCTGGGAGACTGCCGGCACACCTCACCCATACTGATGTATTTAATAGGGCATAACAGGTGTATTTGTAGCGTGCACGTTCACCCCCAGAGGAGCATCTTTGCACTATTGACATATAATGGATTTTTATTTTTTACCCAACATATGTTACCCATTTTATCTCGGAAGGATCAAGGGTTGAGTGGGCCTGTCGGATTCGAACCTGAACACAGGCCACTGTATGAGATGCATTAGGCCACTGAGCCACAGACCCGGAATAAAAATAAGATTCTTCTTTGCACAGTTGGCCTTCTATTAATGGAACTACATATATTCCTCGAATGTTTTTTTTTTATACCGTAATTCGTACATAAGCCACACGCAGAGCCGATTGCTTCTGGGCTCTGGAGAGAAATGATAGTGGCTTAATGATGTCGGAACACAGATCGGCAGGCAGGAAGATGGGGTTCAAATAGTACCATTCACAACGATGTTGGTATGATGAATTGACTTCTGCCTGCCGGAGTACAAGGATGAATAGAGGCTAAGTGCCTACTCCACCCTCACACGTCTGCAAACCAAGAGCCAAAAAGTTAAAACGGGCACAGTTAAGATATCGAACTCTCACCTTTTGTGCGAAAGTGGGCCTAGTGAATGCTATAGTCTCGAGGGGTGTGAATGTAGTTCAGGAACAACCAAAACGGCGAAGTAGAACAGTCCAGAATAAAGGAATGTCTAGTCAAGGTTCTATACAAATATATATACTCTAATCAAACACACCATGTACTGTTTTAACTGACTAGAAAACATTTCAAAAATCCACCTGTTTGGCAAGATTGTATGCAGTACCCTTTGGGTGCACTACAGAAACCCTGACCTGTTGGCAATAGGAACCCAACCTTTGGTATAAGTCTGTACTACACAGGTTGATAGTGTGGTCGAGTATCCAGGCTTATCTCAAGAGGGGTCAATGTGAGCTGTAGGGGAGTTACACAGATTTACAGTGACAAGTATTCAAATAAGCTTATTCACAAGGTTTCTTGATTAAAAAATTATGAATTTAAGTCAGTTTGAATAAGCCTTCTTCGGGGAGCAATATAAAGCAACACACAAATGTACTTCAAAATACACACTCTTAGTTTTCTAAATCTGCAAATACCCATTTGGGATGGCCCACAGATGACACCTACACCCTCAGGTGACTTCAACAGTTAGGGTGCTGCGGACATTAATATATCACTGTTGCATTTCGAATATTATTGAGAGCAGTGTCAAAGAAAAGAGGTTTCAGAATGAGACCAGGGTTCACACATTTATTCTTTAATCAGGTAAGTACTTTAAAAAAAAACAACAATGCAAAGTCAGTTAACTCTTTACTAGAAAGAAGGCAAAAACAAATAAGCAGAAGAGAAGTCATTCAGGGAGCCAGGCCATCCATTGTTAAGTTAGCAAAAGTCAAGGTGAACTGAAGCGCTTCTTGCAGGTAAGTAAAAGTCTTCCACATTGTTTAGATGTCTTTGTAGAATAAGAATAAATCAAAGTAGGGCCACAAGCTGATTAGGCTTGTGAGGTTAAGAAGCTGTTAGCAACTCTACAGAAGTAACCAAGGCAAGTCTCCAACGAGGACAAGTGAGGTTACACAACAAGAGTTCATTTCTCTTAGACTGTACAGTACCTTTAGGTTGAAGAAAAGTGCAGCAGATGGTTTTGGTTACTGTGCAGCTCTGCAGATCCTGGTGTTCCTGTGTCTCAGTCGTGGGGACTAGAGGGAGGACTTCTGGGGACTCCTGCACTGCGACGGTCACTGACCACAACCAGCAATCTTCTAACAAGTGGCACTTCAGTGTTTCAGCTCCTTGCGTCTACAGCAAATAGCAACACCGCAGTTCCTGGCTGGCGATGAGCTTTCCTTGCATCTGGGGTCCTGCACTCTGAGGTGGCTCAGGCTCGGTCAGTCCTGCTTCCTGGGAGTCCAGAGGATCTTCCTGGAGCTCTTGGTTAGCTTAAAAGCAACACACACACACTCTGGTGGTGTTCTCCCTGGCTATTCGTTTCCAGTAGCGACTGCAGTGGAAATTCAACCAGCTTGTGTTAGGGAGAATTCTCTTATAAGGCTAATTTCCCAAACCCAGTGAGTCCCCCAGCAGCTTTGCTGGATTTTTGGGGTTTTTTTTTTCTCCTGCTAAGAGACTCTTTTTACTCCCACTTTTAGGCATGATTTGAGATATGTCTCTGACTATTTGTGTGCTTATGGGCTATGGGGTTTCTTTCTGCTCCATAGGGTATCGTCTATTTTTTGTGTGTGTTACACAGCACCCTCAGTGTAGTAACACAGGGGTGTCATAGTGACCCCCAAACATAGACTCCATACCCTGGGACTGACTGTCTCCCAGGGCATGTAAAGTTACCATTGACTTTACTAGTCCTAAATTGTGAACAGAACCAGTACAAACCATCATGTTGTGGAAGTACTAAAAGGGGTTAATTATATTGCCCCTGGGTCTGTTTTCAAGGGGGCACTGTCCAGTCCCCCCTTGTCGAGTTTCTGGCTGGTGGCAGTGGTTACCACGCAAAATATTCCACCGGAATATTCTCTATGGGATTCTCCCATTGATTTTAAACGCACCACTTTTTGGTGCAATGTTAAAGATACCGCCGGTTTATTTATTTAATATTAAATTCACGGTTGGGTCTTTTTGCCAGAACTCTTTTCTAAAATGGCGTTTGTGTCCGTCTCTGTAACTCTGACCAAGGTCGAGCCCTTTGTTCCACTTTTTGGCGGGCTTCTCCACAGAAGCCCTCCAAATGGTGCCACTCTGTCTGGGTTCCACCGGATGGGTGGGGAGGGGAATTGGCACCCTGGACTGCGTTGCCTTAGCAACTCAAGTCGCACTATGCTCTGATTGGCCCGTTGGTGAGCCGCCCGGCTCACCACTTAGCATGTTTGAGTGACAGCTAGGCTGTTGAATGGGGGTTTTTCTGCATACAAGCAGGGCCTTTGGGACTGGAACTTCAGAAATCGCCACAGGATCTAAGAATCCGAAGAGGGAAGAAGCTGAGCCATCTGCAACTACCTCACCACTTTCCCGACGACAAGAGAAGATCTTCTACTGGACAAGTCTTCTTCCTCTGAGCTGGTGGGACCAACCAGTTCGCCCTTTTCGCCTTCAAAGACGTCTCTTGGTCGAATCGCCCGTGCCAAGCACCCCGGCGGCCGGATAGCCAAGCTTCACCACTTTGACCGCGAATAAAAGGAACGCACCTTTTATTGACTAACTCCGCGGCTGCTTTCATCCCTGTGCAGTGCAACGACACCACGTTTCCTTCTCAACGAGATCCTCTTCCCCTGGTCGAAACAACGAACTGCAACCACTGCCAGGAACAACTGCCACCGCTGGAGCTTCCTCTTTAATGTACTGTGTCCTGCCTGGCCTCCCTTTCCTCGGTTTGCCCAAGGTGACCCTTAAATCCTTGGCTTGCCAACTGGGTTGGCCCCAGACCTTCTAACTTTACCTTCTTGAAATACCCCAACCTCTTTTGAACATTCTGCAAATACTTTTAGTGCATTTTAAACCGTGTGATCCTGGGCACATTCCGCTTTGCTCCCTTTAAAGTGGGCCTCGCCTATGAACTTTGGCTCTACAGACTATACTGCCTTTATTCTCTTGCTGAGAACTCCTAAAAGTGTTGGGACCTGTTTTATTTCTATGCTCTGTCTTTTTCTCTCCCTTTAACTGAACTATTGGAGTGCCATCAGGTTATGCGCTCACATCTGGGTTAACAAATCATGGGGTTTTAACTCTGACTTGTCTGATAGTTTCAAGGGAGGTGTGTATACTTTACCTGACTGTGTTTTAACTTGCTTTTGATTTAGAGTGCTAGTATATTGCCTAAAGTCGGTTTTAAATAATTATATACTTTTTATATAAAGCTCTGTTCAGTGTTTGTTTGCTCTACTGTGTTTTTAGCCCTATTGTGTATATTCTGTATAATGCCTTACTCTTCTTGAGAGAAGTCTGACTGCTCAGCCTCAGCTACCAGGTAAATCTGTGTGGTGCAGACTGCTACCAATTGGGTTTACTGCTTACTCCTGTAGTCTTAATCTTTTTGCAGCGGCCCTCAAGGGAACTGCACAGGATTCTGTCTAACAGCTTGGAGAGGATGTCCAGGTGGCTTACTTTGGAGTTGATTGATCCCACCAACTCAAGGGGAGAAGTCGTCCTTGCAGGGCTTCTGTCGATACAAATTCAGAGCTTCAGCACAGCATCAGGGCTTCACCGGGCAAACCAACGGGCCAGGAGTTGTCAGTAGCCGTCTCTTCCAAGTTCTTCTTCGTATTCCTTCGTCCATTGGTCGACTCTGCCTTCCAAGCCAAAAAGCCTCTCCTGTTATGCAGGTTTCTCCCATTTATTCCAGCCCGGGTGGCTGTCCTTGCCAGACAGCCAGCCGGCCCATCACCCAAGAATGCATTCCTGTCTCCTAGGAGACTAAGCAGAGGGAGTTTTGGGCACCTCCCTCGCTTCCTGCCCCCGTCAGACACCCTGGAGCCAGAAGTGGGATTCACTTGTGAATCCCGCCACAGGCAAAATGAACAAAGGGACCAAACCTGGTTTGGCGTGTAGAGTAAATCTCGAAAAACCTTTCCACAAAGAAATGGTGAAAAAGGACAACCGGGGCCATTTTGACAAAAATGGCACCCTTGGGTGCTTTACTGCAGCTGCAAACACAGCCCGCGGTAAAAGCACACCACAGTAGTTAAAAGTAAACCACTGCCACTAGCCATTCATCGAGCAAAGGGTAACATAAAAATGTTACATGAGAAACTAGACAAAGGGGACACTAAGTAACCCCTCCACCACCCTATTGTAAAATGGTGTGTGCTGGGTCTAGAAAGTTACAATTTTAAGTAAAGTCAATTTCACTTTACTGCTCTTGGAAACAGTAGTTTATCCAAGAGAAGGTATTTAAACCTTTGGGAAATCTGAAAGACTTCCCTGTGCCACTGCACTGAAGGTGCTGTGTGACTCAATTTAAAAGATGATGCCTATGGAGTTTGTTAGAGTCCCCAACCAAAAGAAACAGTGTTTAAAATCACATTAAAATACAGGAGAGAGTGGGGAAAAAAGGTCACTCTATCCAGGTTAAGAATGAAAAAGTCCTATAGTTCAGCAAAAGTGCTGGCGGTCACTAAGGTAGAGGGGAATTGGCACATTTCTGAGAATTCTCCCTAACACCACCCCTATATAAACAACACAATGTGCAAAGATGGCAGATGTAGCACTATGGGTAGTGAGACAGGGGCGAAAACTCATTGAAAACCAAATGTTCAAAAATGATATATTCTTGAGTAAAAAGGGATAAAAGTGGCATAAAAGTCTCAGGAGGATAGCTCGGGGGCAGCGTGCTCGCCTTGGAAGCAAGACAACGCGGAGAAACACGGATTCGATCCCTGGGTCTGTGCTTTTAAACATCTGGGTCTTAAACGCGTTATATCTAATTATAAGCAGTCTCTAGGGCCCACAAATTGACCAAGTGGGGCAGTTAGTTGTCAAAAGTACCTTTTTTTTTTTTTTTTTTTTTTTTTTTTTTTTTTTTTTTTTTAAATTATTTTGTGGTTGTTTGATAGCGCAGAATCAGACTTCTTGGCACTGTGCAATCAATTAAAAGATTGGGCGAGTAAAAAAGGCCGGACTGGAGGCTCCTGGTGGGTCAAACGTGTCGAAAGGTCCTTGTAACACGGTTCCAAGCAGTTCACAGCAAAAACACACTAGACCCCTGGCTTTGTTGACACTCGGGGTGCTGTGTCCCAATCCAGGGACTCTGGGACAAGATTAGTCTTTCTCTCTTGCTCCCAAACACGGAGGAGGCTAGCTCACAACTGCAGGGAGTCCTTCAATACGGTGAGGTCCTGGGTACCGCCGTGGCTGGCAGAGAGTCAGATCTTGTTCCAGCAGCACGTTCACCTCCAGTGGTTCCTCGGGATGGTTAGGGGAAATAGCTTGGCTCTGCCTCGGAACACCTGCTTTGATCTCACACCTGGTGGACTCTGGAAAGGACTGCTCTCCCAGCAGGGTCCAAGAGAAATCTAAGAGAAATCTACAAGGGTTGGAGTCAGAAAGATGATTCAACTGTGGTGTGAGACCCCTCCTTTCAAAGGTGAATGCCCACAGATAATTGGACTAAAACTAGCCCGCCTTGGTTGTTTAATCTCTGTTCTTAGGAGAAGTGGGCTTTGCCCTTCTATCATCACCCCCAAAGTGCTTTGGAGAGAGAGGTAGAGAGAAACAAGATTGTGGCAGTCTTTCCCAACTGTACAGGGCTTTCCCGTGGCAAACCAGAAGATGTCGAACTAAGGTGTTACATGTTCAAGGGTGTTTGATTAGATAATAAGAAAGTGCCTTTCTTTCCCTATCGCTATGGGGGGGATTTCCCTGCAAACAGACTAAAAGTAAGGGTGCTTATCGAAGTCCCAAAAAAAATAGTCCTTAGTCCAAACCCTATCAGCTATCTGGGCCTACTACTTAGGGTATTTCTCCGGCCTCCTTTTTTTTGTTGTTCTTGGCCTGGCCCAATCACTTGGATCCCTTTCTCAAAAAGTTTTGGTTCGTAAAAGTTTGTCAATTTCTCGCAGTACAGTCATCAACCACTCTGCAGGTTCTGTATGCCAAATCTTAATTCCACATACTTTCCTCTTTTCAGGAAGAAAATATTTTCCTAATACAATTCCACCATTTCAGACTTGGTGCTTGACAATGTTCTTGTTTTGTTCTTAAGGACTGGAACCCTCTAGGTTATCTCTCTCCAGTCCTGTTTGTTATATTTCGTGTTTCCTGGGCTCTTCAAAGTCGTCCGACCCTTTGACAGGCTTACTGTAGCAGTGCCTGTTCAGGTTTTTTCGGGCTCCTGTAACCAGGTTAGGCAGAAACCTGTGCAGTTCCCTTGGGGACCACTGCAAAAGATTTAGGACTACAGGTGTTGGCAGTAAACCCACTTGGTAGCAGTCTGTACCACCCAGATTTACCTGGTAGCTGTGGCTGAGCAGTCAGACTTCCCTCAAGAAGAGTTAGGCAGTATGTAAAGTATACACAATAGGCACTCGGACACAATAGCACAAGCAAACACTGACCAGAGCTTTCGTATCAAGGTATATCATTATTTAAAAACACACTTATTGAAACACTCCAGCACTAATATTGTAAATCACTCTAAACACAGTTAGTTACTTTTATATATATATATATACATCCCTTATTCCTTATCAGACAAGTCTTAGTTAACACCACTTATTTCCAGACAGAGGTGAGTGCTTAATGATAGATGGCACTCCAATAAGTTAACGAAAAAGGGAGGGAAAAAAGCAGAATGTAGGAAAATACATCACACTAATACTTAGGAACTCTTAAGCAAGGCAGGAAAGTCAAAAGTTACTTGTGAGCCAAAGTCCATAAGCCGGGCCCACTCTTGGAGAGAGCAGGGCACAACTGCACCCAAGATCACACAATGACAACAGGCTTAAAAAGTCTTGCAGGGAGTTCAGAAAGGTTTTAGTTAGGCTCAGAAAAGTTTAGCCAGGGTGTCCCAGGCTAACCCAGGTTAGAAAGCCAGGGGCTAAATCTACCCCGTACAGTCGGTTACAAGGGAAGCCAGGCGGAACACGGTACCTTAGGTGGAAAGGATCCTCCAGCGGGGGCAGTTCCTGGTAGCGGATGCAAGTCACGGCGTCGTCCAGAGGAAGAGAAGATCTCGACGTGGAGGAAAGATGAAGGTCGTTGCACTGCCAGGGAAGCAACCAGCAGCAGAGTTTTCCGGTTAAAGGTACTACCCTTTGATTCGCGGTAGTGGTAAAACGTGGTATCCCGGTTGCCGGGGTGCTTGGCACAGGCAAAGCGGCCACAAGTTGTTCCAGGAAGCGAAAAAGGAAGCAGACTGGTTATCCCCACCAGTCGAAGGAAGAAGACTCTCCAGGCTGGAGATCTCCTCTGTCGTTGGGAAAAGTGGTGAGATGGTTCAGCAGGGCTCCACCGGTGGTGTCGTCGTAGCAGGTCGGCTCAGCTTCTCCCTCGTCGGATTCTTAGGTCCTGTGGCGACTTCTGAAGTTCCAGTCCCCAAAGCCCTGCTTTTATGCAGAAAACCCCCATTCACTCAGCCTAGCTGTCACTCAAACATGTTAAGTGGTGAGCCAGCCAATCAGGACGGAGTGCGACTTGAGTTGCCTAGGCAACTCAGTCCAGGGTGCCTAAATCCCCCTCCACCCCTCCAAGGTACCCTAGACAGAGTGGCACCACTTTGGAGGGCTTCTGTGCCCGCCAAAAAGTGGAACAAAGGGCTCAACTTGGGTTGGAGTCACAGAAGCGAACACAAACGCCATTTTAGAACCGAGTTCTGGCAAAAATTACCAACCGGAGAATTAATATTAAATAAACCGGCGGTATGTTCGAGGCTATAGGAATTAAATAATTAAAGTTGGTAGCCTCGAACAATGGGAACTCCCATAGGGATATGTTCGCGGCCGAATATAAGTAGTATCCACTGCCACCAGCCAAAACTCGATCGGGGGGACGGAGACGTGCCCCCTCAACTAACCGACCCCGGGGCAGTCGAATTGCCCTGGCCAGTACGTCCACAATATGATAGTTTGTACTGGTTCTGTTCAAAATTTGAGACTAGTAAAGTCAATGGTGACTTTACATGCCCTGGGAGACAGTAGTCAGTCCCAGGGTATGGAGTCTATACTGGGGGGGTCACTATGACACCCCTGTGTTACTGCACTGAGGGTGCTGTGTAACACACATCACAAAAACACATGAAGCCCTATGGAGTAAATGACCCCATAGCCCATTAAACACATCTAGAGTCAAAGAAACACACTCAAATCATGTCCAAGAGTGAGGGTAAAAGAGTCTCACTCTTGGCAGGAGAAAAAAATAAACCCCAAAAATCCAGCAAAGCTGCTGGGGGACTCACTAGGTTAGGAAATTCAGCCTAAACAGAGAATTCTCCCTAACACCATTGTAGTTTTCCCAGCCTCGAATATTAATGTCTTTCGGTTTCTCAAGGCTCTCCAAAGCCCTCTGGGCCCCTGAATGGCTTGCTTTAGTGAGGCCTTAGTAGGGCATCAGCACCTCTGGTTTTCCTTGCTCCCATAACCCTGTGGCTTTCCCAGCCCCTACTACCTGTTTGCGGTGTTACCTCTTCGGGAGCATTCACTTCCCTTCTGCTGCTCGGCTAAGCAGCTAATACATGTCTCATGCAAAGATCAGGGTTCTGGTATCTTGGCGTCAGTTAACAGGCCCTAGGCCCACCACAGCATCTGTGAGGTCACGAACCACACAAGGCGGTCGCTTTACCGTCTGCATCTCTAACTTGACCTTGGCTGCTTTGCCGGTCAGCACGGCAGCCTTCCAGCGTCTTGCTATGAATATGCTCGCGGTCCATGCTAACGCTTGCTCCGCGTTCTCTTGTGGCTCCACTCCTCCAGGATGTCCTCCCATCAGGGCTCTTCTCTGAGTAGGATTCTCTTTGATTTCAAGTTCCTCGTGGTTTTCAAACAAAAGGGCTGTGTCGTTCCTCTTTCACTGTGGAGCTCAGGCAGGATTCAGCATTACCTGAAGCAAAAGAGATTGACGAAATGCCACGTCCAGAAGAATCCAATGATAAAAGGAAGTCTTTCCAATTCCCAGGTAGGCAGACAATATACTCTGGATATGGACTTCCTTACTGGACTGGGAGTCCTTGTACCTGAGAGGGGAGTCTCTCCCAGTGACGTTCCCCTTTCCCACACCTCAAGGGAGGGTCTTGCTTAGCGGGCTCACCTCCCTAGCCTCAAAGGGGGTTGCTCACCTCTGGGGAGAAGGGACGAATATTCCAGGTTTGTCACACTACACTAACGCTTCACTTCTCGCTAGGATTGAATGCCTTTAGAAATGCAGCACCCTGGTGTGTGGCTGCTCCCTTTGAATGGGTGTGCTCCTTTCATTCCTGGGCCCAGGACAGCTGCCCGTTTTGTGCTCCCTTCGACAGCTGAGCTGGCTCACAGGTGCCGACACATGCATGTCATGTTGGATGTGGCTGCAATGACTAGAAGTAGGGCCGTACACCATAGCAAAACCGAAAGTTGATGGCTGGAAGGTTGTAAATTAATCATAACCACGGGCAAAGCTCTGGGCAACCCTCCAGACCATCGTTTTTCAGCCTGCCAAGCCATTACAGAAGGAGAAAAACCATATGCAAATCAGGCTTGGTCCTACCCCAAAAGGGGCAGTCCAGCCCGAACTGTTAGGTCACATCCCTTCTGCACGAGACCACAAGCATCCCCAGATATGTTTCAGCCTTGTTGGGCGTCATCAGTGAGGAGTAGCTGGACCCCTTTTGCAATGGCGCAGACGGGCTAAAAAACAGTGGTGTGGAAGGTTACCCAGAGAAATGCCAGTGGTACAGATTCATTCAAAACCTTCCACCCATCACTTTTGGGGCCATACACCATGCCTTGCCCCAGGAATAGCTTCTCTTTGGGGTTTACCCTTCACCAGCATGGGCTACTTATGATCATCATAGTTTTGGTGCAGGGGTGCATATCTTAAATGTAGCCCCTGCGTTGTGGAGTCTTGGCTGTGCCTGCAGCTGTCATATGGGCACTTGTGACTTCTGAACCTTCTCTGTGCCACTGGTAGAGCAGGTGCTGCAGATCAGGACAGTGATGCAGCAAGGCACAGGCACACACTATGCTTTTAGCATGGAGTTTATGAACGTAGAATCAGATAACTTTTCAGAGATGGAATTACTCGCATTGTTGTATTAATGAAAATTCAAAAAAACCAAGCTTTCACATCCTTGCCAAATGGCAATTCACAGTTTGGAGCACCTTCAAGTTGCTAGTTATAGCATATACAAACATACATAAGCGCATGTCAGTGGCGGAGTACTGGAGCTTGAAATAGTCTTTCCAGAAGATGAAGTGGATTGTCAATTATGGGAAGGATTGCTTGGATTTCAACACCTTCTTAAATGGTCAGTGTGGTATTTTTAAGATCTGTAGGCATTTTATTCCATAGTAATATACCTTGAGTTGATAGTGTTGCACAGACCATGGATTTATTTTGATGGAACTTTGCTCCAAAAATGTTTGGTGGGTTCTGCAAAATATTGTAAGTTGCATCCTCGCATCACTCCAGCCGAGGTAGTGACTTCAGGAGTGGGGTATTTTGGTCAGAGCTGTATAATCAATGAGTCTTGCTGCTTTGTTTTGAATTAGTGGTGGTGTTTAGGCTGCAATTCTTTGGAAGGCTAAGGTAGAGGACATTTCAGTAATTTAACTTACTTAAAACCATGGCTTGGGTCAATTAAATTCTGCAGCCCTTTTCTAAGAATTCAACTTTAATCGGTGCAGTTTGAACTGAGAATTCTTGTGTGTGGGGATCCGTTGAGTGCAGGATAGGTTTGAATCCACCACAATGCTTAGATTACCGAATTTGCTTGTCAGAGATGTATCCATAGTGGGAGACCAGACAAATGAGATATTGACAAGGAGGAGTAGATCTTTAATTCTGGAATGCATACAAGCAAGGGCTATTCTAAGAAGAATCTAATCTCTGATTGTGGTTTTGGCGATTGCCTGTCGAAGTCGGTGAGTTTGGGTCATCACTATGAAAATAAGTTGATGGTAATTTGGGGAGAGCTGAAATGAACCAGATTTTATTTTTTTTCTAAGATGGATGCTAACGGATGGAAATACATATTGGAAACCCAGGTGTTAGGCAGAATCCTGTGCAGTTCCTTTGGGGAACACTACAAAAGGATTAAGACTACAGGGGTAAGCAGTACACCCAAATGGTAGCAGTCTGCACCACCCAGATTTGCCTGGTAGCTGTGGCTGAGCAGTCAGACTTCTCTCAAGAAGGGTAAGGCAGTATATAGAGTATACACAATAGGGCCAAAAACATAGTAGAGCAAACAAACACTGACCAGAGCTTTGTATAAAAGGTATATAATTATTTATTTAAAACACACTTTAAGCAATATACTAGCACTCTAAATCCAAAGCAAGTTAAAACACAGTCGGGTAAAGTATACACACCTCCCTTAATAACTATTAGACAAGTCAGAATTAAAACACCACGATTTGTTAAACAGGTGTGAGCGCATAACCTGATGGTTCAGTTAAAGGGAGAGAAAAAGACAGAGCATAGAAATAAAACAGGTCCCAACACTTTTAGGAGTTCTCAGCATGGGGAATAAAGGCAGTATAGACTGTAGAGCCAAAGTTCATAGGCCAGGTCCACTTTAAAGGGAGCAAAGTGAAATGTGCCCAGGATCACATGGTTTAAAATGCACCAAAAGTCTTTGCAGAATGTTCAAAAGAGGTTGGGGTGATTCAAGAATGTAAAGTTAGGCCTGGGACCAACCCAGTTGGCAAGCAAAGGATTTAAGGATCACCTTGGACAAACCGAGGAAAGGGAGGCCAGGCAGGACACAGAACCTTAAACAGAGGAAGCTCCAGCGGTGGCAGTTGTTCCTGGCAGTGGTTGCAGTTCATTGTTTCGACCAGGGGAAGAGAGGATCTCGTCGAGGAGGAAACGTGGAGTCGTTGCACTGCACAGGGATGAAACCAGCCGCGGAGTTCGTCAATAAAAGGAGCGTTCCTTTTATTCGCAGTCAAAGTGGTGAAGCTTGGCTATCTGGCCTCCGGGGTGCTTGGCACGGGCGATTCGACCAAGAGACGTCTTTGGAAGGCAAAAAAGGGGCGAACTGATTGGTCCCACCAACTCAGAGGAAGAAGACTCGTCCAGCAGAAGGTCTTCTCTTGTCGTCGGGAAAGTGGTGAGGTAGTTGCAGCAGGGCTTCACGGGTGGTGTCGTTGCAGATGGCTCAGCTTCTTCCCTCTTCGGATTCTTAGGTCCTGTGGCGACTTCTGAAGTTCCAGTCCCAAAGGCCCTGCTTTTATGCAGAAAACCCCCCATTAATCAGCCTAGCTGTCACTCAAACATGCCAAGTGGTGAGCCGGGCGGCTCACCACTGGCCCAATCAGAACAGAGTGCGACTTGAGTTGCTAACGCAACGCAGTCCAGGGCGCCAATTCCCCTCCCCACCCATCCTGTGGAACCCAGGCGGAGTGGCACCATTTGGATTGCTTCTGTGGCAAAGCCCGCCAAAAAGTGGAACAAAGGGCTCGACCTTGGTCAGAGTTACAGAGACAGACATGAATGCCATTTTAGAAAAGAGTTCTGGCAAAAAGACCCAACCGTGAATTTAATATTAAATAAATAAACCGGCGGTATCTTTAACATTGCACCAAAAAGTGGTGTGTTTAAATTAAATGGGAAAATGCCATAGAGAATATACCGGTGGAATATTTCGTGTGGTAACCACTGCCACCAGCCAGAACCTCGACAAGGGGGGACTGGACAGTGCCCCCTTGAAAACCGACCCAGGGGCAATATAATTAACCCCTTTGCAGTACTTCCACAATATGATGGTTTGTACTGGTTCTTTTCACATTTAGGATTAGTAAAGTCAATGGTGACTTTACATGCCCTGGGAGACAGTAGTCAGTCCCAGGGTATGGAGTCTATGTTTGGGGGTCACTATGACACCCCTGTGTTACTGCACTGAGGGGGCTGTGTAACACACACATAAAAAAAGATGATATCCTATGGAGTAAAAAGAAAACCCCATAGCCCATAGGCACACAAAGAGTCAGACATACCTCAAACCATGCCTAAGAGTGGGAGGAAAAGAGTCTCACTCTTAGCAGGAGAAAAAAACAAACCCCAAAAATCCAGCAAAGCTGCTGGGGGACTCGCTAGGCTTGAGCAATTGGACTTATAAGATAATTCTCCCTAACACCAGGTTGAGCATGAGGTGATTCTTTGGAATCACACATGCCTTGGACTTTAGGCTAGAGGAAGTAGTCAAGATTTGGAAGAGCTGAGCTTTGCAAGAGGAGTGACTGATCTCGTTTGAGGCCTCATCTTCTCATCCCAGTGTGTGATTTTAAAGAATGGTCATCCCCGCACTTGATGAATCTCCAGTACCCCTGTCCACACCAGAACGATTTTTTAAAGTGTTTTGTATGGAGCATCACTTACATTTCACTTATCACTGTGAGCCACCTGGGTTTGCCATAGCCATCTTTTGGGAATATATACTCTGATATGGTGGTGTGACGTTTCAATGCTCTGGCGCCACAAACTGGAGCAACCACTGCTGCAGGTGATGTCAGCAGCCACTCGAGCAAGATCTAGTCTCAGAGCATCTACGTGATTGCATAGCGCCATATAAATGTGGAAGACTTTCGCCAGCAATACATGTCAACATAGACTTTCTCCGTTTTCACTTTATTATTCACATGCCGCAGTGGTTTGCTTTGTATGGATTGTTCGCTTTGCCAAATCACCTGTAACATCTTGGTAAAACTAATTCGAACATCCGCTGCATTAGTCAGTTATGTTATCGATCTCCCAGCGGAGCTGCTCTTTGGCAGTCTATTCGCTATCACGCGCAGGACCTGATTTCTGGGGCCAGTATATATTCATGTAACTGGGTCTATGACCTGTGTTCCTTTTTTAGCTTCAGGAACACTGCTACGTTAGCAGTAATTACCCTTTTCCGGTTCGCGTCATGTCAAATCCAACAAAGGCCTTTTAAACCCTGTGTTGACTGCAGGCGTCAAATGTCTGTCTCTAAACTCCACAGGATCTGCCTGTACTGCCTCGGCAAAGAATACGAAACGCAGAATTGTGGCTAGAGCCAGTTCATGCACCCCAAGTGCTTCAAAAGCAGGTGGCAAAACACTTTACCTTTTTACATAAGGAAAAAGACACTGACCCATTCGAGGATGCTGGGTGCAGAGCGCTGAATTGAAGATTAATGCCTTGTCCACACGGACAAGAAAAAGACCAGCAAGAGGTCTCTTACACCCAGTGGTTTGTCGAAACACCATTCTTCCTTCTTGAAGAGAAGTCCCTGCTACAGGGACTGCTCTAAGGAACGCGCTGCAGGTGCCTTTTCCCACTCAAGCCTCCATGCTGGAGATCTGGGAAGCCTTTTGGCTAAAGGCGTTTGACATCTTTGCCAAGGCCCCAGGTCTGTCTGATCCACCAACCTCCGACGAGCCGGAAAACGGCTCTAAAAGCCCATGACCATATGCTTTTGAGCTCTGCTATGGCTCCAATTGGCAAGAACTGGTCACTACGCTGCACCGTACTGTCTGCCGACTTTGGAATTCCGGCTCCAGCTCCTCCATCCGACGCCACAGATGCTGAGATTCCTTATGGGTCGTTTGTCTAATTTTGAAGGCATTTAAGTTGAGGAAGGTCATTCTCTCCTTTTTGGACTCGCACCCTTATAGCCCAGAGAAGTTAGTCTTCCCTGAGGAATTTATGAGGGAGACTTGCTGAAGCTTGCTGCTGACTCACAAGAAGCAAGTGGTCTGGATGCTTCACCAGAATTCTACATGCTTTCTCCTCCATAACCTGGTAAACAGCAGGCTTTTTTTCAACTCCTGATGGCTAAGATGGTTGACATGCTAGAGTTGTCTGCCCTTTCAAGATGCAAGGTGCAGCAGGAGCTGATGGATGTTATTTATGAATGTCCGCAGAGACACGTTTTTGACCTTCATCCCGGTCGAGGCCCCAGTCCTTGATCTATGGTTAAAATAAGTTTTGCTGCAGACTGTGGACCGGGCTTTGGCAAAGAAACAAAGGGTGGCTCTTTCTGACCCATTTTTCTTGTCTTCATATGGCTATCCCTAAGAGCATGGTGGTTCAGGCCACCACTGCAAACCTTAAAATGTCTTTCCCTTCATTACCGCTGGACATGTTAGTATAATAATTTGAGGCTACTGTAAAGCAATGAAGACTCACCACTCACCAGTCACGAAGAGCAAATCTAAGCAACAGTTTACTCACACTAGAATGGGACTCGCCTTTTCCAGTGCATGGCATACAGGCATAGGAAAAGTGAGCCAAAAACGTATGTGCGTACTGGGGTTTTCTGCACATTTACAATATCATGACGAATTCTGGCTACCTCACCACGTGATAATTGCTTGTGACATTAAGACCCATGAACGTGGGCAATTCTCCATGGCAATATGTGGTCGAACCCTCCATGTCACCCTGCAGACTATTTACTGTCTGGGAAGCAAAGCAGAAAGGATGTAGGAGTATTTTGTGGTGTTCAGTACAAGGTAACATTCCTCACGCTGCTTTATCTAGGTTTGTGCTAAGTTAAAAGGTCAGTCTGCATGTTACTCAGTAGTTTGTTCATCTTAGAAACAGAATATGCTGTAAATCGTGCTTCGCATTAATTGTCTGGATTGCACGTTCAGTTATCTGCGGAAAACAAGACAGTCAAGGAAGACAGGATGGTACTGAATTTACAGATTAGCTACTTTCGTGACAGTGCATGAAGGTTCTCTGTTGCATAGTTCAGCATGCTCAGTGGTTCTTAGCATTCCTGTGTGGGGGCAGGTTTTTGGGAAGCTTCTGAAGCGGTGACTTGGTGAGCTTTCACCGCATTCAGAATGAAAACTTCAGAAATGAGAGCAAAGCAGCCAAGATGGCGTTTTCGGGAACCGCACATTTTTATTTTTTTAAAATGTTTTTATTGGCATTTGTGGAATCACATTAAATCAATAGCTTACATATTGCCATATTTGTACAACTCAAATTCGGTAACTAAAAACTAACAAAACATTAACCAACATAACTGTCTTCTTTCGTGTTAACATTATCACATTTGCAAAGAATCTTGTGGGGAAGTGGTTTACATTGAGCAACTTTATGTTGCAATGTAGCTGGGTGGGTGGTTCCTTCCACCTTCTCGTGTTCCTTTAATATTATTGTCATCAAGCCAGTTGAAATGTGTGCTTTCAAGGGGGTTTGTCGTCAGAAGGGTGAAACATGTCCCAGACTAGCGTTTTCCAAGCTTCAAACGTTACTCACCTCCTCCTCCACCCCATGTCCTGTCTATGCCCAGCGCTGTAGTTACTTATACCACATTACATACTGTGGGTCCCCTGTTGATTTCCATGCCATTGCGATCGATCTTTTAGCCAGTATGCATACCATATCCAGAAGTTTCACTACGTATTTGAATTTACTGATTCTTGGATATGCACCTAAGATGCATTCCTTTGGGGACCAGTCATATCGTACTGTTCCGATTTCCCTGCACGCCTGCACCTTTACACATCACCAAAACATATGCACCATTCCCTCCTCCCCATGCCACACCATGGGCGCCGAGACCATGCCTGTTTGTTGAATCCAGCCACCCTATGTGGAGTCTTGTAGGTGCGGTACAAGATATTAAGTTATATCAATCGGAATCTAGCGTTTCTGGACACCTCCCGGGGATATGCTACTACTCTCTCCCATTCTTTTTCGGTGATGTCTATTCCCAGATCCCCTTCCCATCTCGCTTTCAACGATACACTCCGGGGGTTGGGTTTGTCTGTCAGCTGGCCATACAATCTGGACACTGGCTTTCAACCATCACTCAAATTATACATTAATGTTAGCAGGGGATTCGCTGTCGGCTCTTCTGGCTATTCTTCCAATTTGCCTTTGGCAACATGTATGGCCTTCTGATACCACAAGAACTGCCCGCTTGGCAATCCTTCCTTTTCCTCTAGAGATGTGAGCTCCCTGAATGTTCCCTCTTCATATAGGTCCCCCCGTGTGTATATGCCCCATCTTTCCCAGTGTCTTACTGTTGCTAGCTCGGGTCTTGCTTTGCATACATCAGCAGCAATTGTGGTTTCAGGTGAGTAAGGGTGTTCAAGGTGGAGCCGTGTCCTGGCTCGGTTCCATACCTGTCTTCCCAGTGTCCCAATCATGGGAGTGCTCCCCAGGCAGCTCAGAGGGACCCACAATATTTCTTTTAAACGTGCAGGGACCACTAGGTGCTGTAATAGCACCGTCTCCGTTGTGGCCTCGTCTGAGAGCCAACCGAGCTGAGTTGTGCGGCTAGATAGTACTTTTCTAGGTCTGGGAGTTGTATGCCCCCCCCCCCCCTATAGGATAAGGTCAGAGTGGTCGGAGACAATTTGTCAGGCTGTACACCATAGGAACTCCCTGAGTAGTGCTTCTAGTGTGCGGAAGGAGGAGGCCTTGATATAGTAATGTATGTTTTGGAAGTGGTATAGAAATCTCGGAAGAATAATCATTTTAGCGATTGATGCTCTGCCCATCATTGATCGAGTTTGGACCAGAACTTCATCGATGACCATAGTCCTTTCACCACTGCTGCAGTGTTGCGTTTGTGCATCAACTCCGGCGTGTGCCGTATGTTTACCCCTAAGCACCGGAATGAGTCCAGTTGACATTTTACCCACATCAGGTAGGTCTTCCATGCCCTTTCCCTTCAGACCCGCTAGCGGAAATATGCAGGACTTCTGTCTGCTGAAGAATATCCCTGAGACATTTGCATAATTGTCTAGTACCTCCAGCATCACTGGTGCGTTAATGTGCGGGTCCCTTACATACAGAAGGACGTCATCTGCTTATATTGAAATTATGTGGTTTGTTCCACCCACCCGAATCCCTCCATCAAATTGTTTTCTAAAGTAAATTGCAATAGGTTCAAGCCCTAGTATGTACAGCATGGGCGATAATGGGCATTCCTGCCAGGTGCCTCCGAATATCCCAGGCCATTGACACAGTTCTCCCAGATTTCACCCGTGCCACTGGTGTGGTGTAGAGTACCTTTATCCATCCGACAAATCTTTCCCCAAACCCAAATTCTCTCAGCACCGCAAGTAGCCACTCGCATTATATGGAGTTGAATGCTTTGATAGCATCCAGCGATAGTGTTGCAAAGTGCTCCCTCTCGTCTGCTGTTTGTGCCATTACTTGTTGCAATCTGCGCAGATTTGCTGTTGTGTTGCGACCCGGTACAACACCATTCTGGTCGCCATGCACCAGTCCGCCCACCACCCTGGATAGCCGTTTGGCCAGTATTGTAGTCAATATCTTATCATAATTTAACATCGCCAGTGGACGATATGAGTTGTAATCGTCTGTGGGTTTACCCAGTTTGGGTATTGGAACCACCAGTTTCTCCCTCATGCTTCTCAGCAGCGCCCCCACTTCATATGCTTCCATGAACACTTTGTGGAGCAATGGGGTCAGGGTCGACTCCTATGCCTTGTAAAACTCCGGGGGACGCCCGTCACTTCCAGGGGTCTTGCTGGTGGTTAGGAATCTGATTGCCTCACACACGTCTTCAGCATAGATGTCTCGATCTAGTTCCTCGGTTTGTGTTGTGCCTAGTTTGGGCAGTCCTATCTCTTCTAATGTGCCCTGTATGTCTTCTTGCGGCACTGAGGTATCGTGGGCATATAGGCGGGAGTAGAATGTTGCAAAGGTGTCATTGGTCGATTGTTGTGTCCTATGGATGATGCCCTCGTCATCTTTGAGTGTTAAGTGTCTCAGGTGTTCCCTCTTACACAGCCACGACAGTAGCCTGCCAGCTTGTCGCCCTCTGTTTGCGCTGTGGTGGTTCTCGCTATATGGTCAAACTTGTAAAGCCTCTTCACCAAATTTCGCCTCCTCCACCCTGGTCCCCTGGGTGTTAGACTCCATCTGCTTGATTTCCTCCTCCCGCCTGTCTAATTCTGCCCTTTTCATTTTTCTGATACCCCCCGCACCAGCTATAACCTCTCCCCGCACCATTAGCTTCAGTGCTTCCCATACCGTGCTGCAGCGCTCCACACTACCCATGTTCTTTTCTACATGCCCCTTCAACTTATCCTGGAGGTCTTCTCTGAAGGCCCGATCTGTCAGCGCTTCTGTGGGCATATGCCATAGTGGAATGGGGGCCTAGGGTCCAGCGCCGTCCAGTTCATAATCAGCGGCGGAGTGATCAGAGATTGACCTGCCCAGATATTGTGCAGACTCTTCTCTGCGGTAGGTGTTCCCTCCCCATGAATATGTAGTCTATTCTGGTGTACAGACCATGTGGTGGGGAGAAGTAGGAGTAACCTCTGTCTGTGGGGTGTATCTCTCTCCAGACATCGACTAGGTCGAGGTGGGCCAGTGCTGTGTTTAGAGCCAAAGGAGCGATTGCTGCCCGGTTCTGCGGTGGGTCAGATCTGTCTAGGTCTCACACAATTAAATTTCCCCCTCTCCCCCAGATGAAACTCCCTCTGTATTGGGTTATTCTGGCGCATAGCGCATTGATGCGCAGGGATACCATGGTTAGGAAAGTAGGCGTTAATTATGCCTTTCTCTGTTTGTTCAATGGAGCCCGCAGTATCAAATGCCTGCCTTCTGCGTCCACCTATGCCACCAGTAACCGGAAGGGTGTCTCAGAGTTTATCCACATGAACACCGCCCTGTGCATACTTGGAGTATGCTGCTCCGTACCCTTGCCCACCCCAGGATTCTTTCAGCTTGGAAATAGCTTCCTCAGTGAGATTTCTTGCAGCAGGGCAGTGGTTATCCTTTTCCTGTTGAGAAGGATTTGACCCAGGTCCTGCGTAGGTAAGTACCCATTCCCCTTATATTCCACGTCCACACCCTAATTTAAGCTGCCATGACCGCTTGGTGTAATTCTCCTCTGCCCCATCCCATCCCCTCGCTGCACCTCCCACTTAGTCTCATCCCTGGTTCCACTCAATCTACTTGCATCCAGCCCTGTCTCACTTCCCTTTGCTAGATGTGACCCTTTTCTCACTACTACCACTCCGTATGAAGACCTTGTAACACACAAACATGCAAAACCAAATAACTGCGCCCAGCTGCTGCTTTGGTCCTGCAGAGCTCCGCCGCCCCTGCACCTTTAGACCCATTTGAGCCAGTGAGTGCGAGTATCGTTGTGCTAGCAACAGGCCTGCACTAATCGTTCTGTGGGTTGGACCTGTAAGCCCAGGTCAAGTGGCCAAGCAGCCCTACTGCCTGGTTTCAAGTGTGTAGCAATGCCGCAATGGACACAAGGCCTTATTTGGTTGACTTGCCACAGTTCTTGATGGGTGTCTTTCTTCCCCAGTCCCCGCCCCCTCCCCCATTCTGGCATTGTTCATGCGACTGTCTCTTCCTCTCCTGCCAGGTTGTTATGCTCCAGCCACATGTTGGCCGCTGCTGGGTTTTCCAGGAATACTGCCTGCCCCTTGTAGATCACTTTCAGTCAGGATGGGTACATGAGCATGTATTTTAAGTACAGTTGTCTGAGCCTGGCCTTGATCGGGACAAAGGAGTTTCTTGAACGTTGTACTGTGGCTGTGTAATCCGGGTATATGGCTTTTTTGAGTTCTCTCTTATCTCCCTTCCTTCCCTTGAGTATTTAAGTATGATCTCTCTATGTTGGAAATTCAGGATCTTTGCAATCATCGGGCGGGGATGTGATCCCGTTGGTGGTTTCTTTTGCAAGGGTCTGTGGGCCTGATCCACCGCGAAACCCTGTGAGAGTCATCTGGTGCCAATCTCCTGTTGTAGCAAGTGCCTATTAGTGGCTTTGGGTCAAGATAAGCGTCTGGGCTTGTCCCTGGGTTGGTACTACTATCCCACCAACAGTGTCCTTGGGTCTCAGTGCCGCTTGTCCGTTAATAGCATGATCTGGCCTCACGCTGTGGGTGTTCGCACGGTGCTGCAAGCCCTGTGACGGTTGTCTGCTGCCCTATCTGCCTGGGTACTTGCAGAACCCCAGGACCACGTTGTGTGATGTAGGGGTCAGCACACTAACCCACTTTTAACCCCTTTGTTGATGTGGACAGGTATTAGCTCGTTGTGCACCAGCAGCAATGGGCAGGATTAGGACCGGATCAGCAGATTGCAGCGTTCGTGTAGTCAGGAGTCTGTGTTGTATAGAGATGTCCTTTTGCAGGCTTGCGGAATGGTGGAGGCACTGTAGTTGATTTATAATAATGTCCATCCAAGGTGTAGCATAGGATGCCTCCCTTCAGCCGCGTTGGAGCTGATACCCCCCGCCCCGCTGTGTCGCCTCCCAGCCCCTGGTCCGTTCTCCTCTGCCGTGGATGTTGCGGACCGCTTACCACGTGGAGTGGAGCCAATGGGTGTGTTTCACCCCCAGTTCTGGTTGGACAACGTGGCTTACCTCTCCGGTGCCAGTCATCGCCAGGCTACAGGGGGGGTGGCGGTCCATTTTTATTTGTCATCCCATGTTGCCCCTCTTGAGATGCGGGTCACACTCAAATTGCCGCTGCCACGTGCGGAGCGGACCCTGGTGGGGGAGACTGGGCTCCGTGGGGCGGCGCAGCTTTACCAGTCCCCCCACCCCCAATGGCCGGATCAGTGCCTTCACACTGTGCATTTGTTCTCCTCTTCCTCTTAGTTGCCCTCCGTCTCTCGTTCCACCTTCCGGCGCAGAGCTTCACAATGCTTCTGTGTTGTCCCGGTGTCCGCCCCTTCCAAGGATGTGTGCAGGTTTCTCTGCCCTGCGGGCTGCTGCGGTCGAGAGCGCAGCGCACAGCCGCCTCGCTGTTCTGTTTCACCTTAGCCCGATCTTAGATGGCTTGCTTTATTGGCCATCTTGGTGACAGCCATGTTCGCCCGCAGCAGGAGGAGAATCCAGTTCCTCACTCGTGGTATCTTTGCATGAGTAATATTGCGGCTGTTCCTGCCCCTCCTCCTCACTGCCGCAGGGCCTTAGTCGCGGCACCCATCTTGCTCGCGCCGGGGGCTCGCTTCCGAGGCTCTGAACTGCTGTGTGTCTACTCAGATTTTTGTCGGATATTCTGTGGAGATCTTGGCAAATGCTTCTCCTTTCCGTGGAAGTGTTTATTATTGCTGTAGTTTCCCTGTGTCCATAGCGTCAGGATCGACCAAAGGATCTCGGTGAGAGTTCTGCCCAGCGACGACCTCGCGCCATGAGCTCAGGCTACACCCCCTTCAGGAACCTCAATGGCGCGGTTCAATGTGTATGTGCTTAGGCCATTATTATAATGCAAAATATATCTACTTAGATCCATCAATTCATAGGATTACTTGGATTTACCGCTTCACAGACCTTAAAGACTTATCGAACTGAAAGCGTATTTGGTGTTACCACTTTGGTAAATACTTGGTTCAGACCACATCTTAGAGGGCTGTTCTTTTTCTGCTACAGGACCTTCTTTTTGCTTTTGATGTTTGGACTATATGTGGAAACTACACGGCAATTAGAATAAGGGATTAGACCCCAAATATTAGTGTGCCTTAAACGACCAGTGAGGTCGAAACACGTGTCGGCTGAAAATAAAATAACCTTAAATATCTGAAATTCTGTAGTGATATACAAGTTTTCAATTTCAGTGGACTTTGTATAATCATTGGGTGGTGTTTAAGACCTCGAGATACCTTCCCAACCCAATAATCCAAGATAGGAGACATTGCTGATCACTGAAGCACTCCACAGGAAAGGGGTGCAGGGGCAGAGCGAAAAGGAGGGAGAGACAGATTGCGAGCGATTCGCCAGGAAATCTGTAAACCAGTCGAGGACTTGGCCAGAGGTGCTGGCCTCAGCAAGCCGAGAAATGAGAGTGTGGTCGACCGTGTTGAAAGCAGCCGACGGATCTAATAGTAAGACTGCTCCGATACAGCCCTGGTCCACCAGACGCATCAAATCATCCATCACTGAATTAAGAACAGATTCACTACACTCTTGAACTGTCACGATTCGAGAAGCTACTTGTTTCGACCTCCTCGGGAATTGCGAAAAGGAACATTGCACAACTGTGGGGTTCAGAAAACACCCCGAAATACGATCAGTGGACATCGGATGTGGATGCAGTCATCTTAATGGAACGCCGAGTCTACCAAGCTAGAGGCTGCCCGGGCAAAGCAGATAAGATTTGGGGAAGATGGGAACAGACATTATAAATTTGTTGCAATATCGGCAGAATGTATTGGCACACAGTCCTACAGAGACTATATCTGCTAACATCATTCTTTGGGATGCTCGTACATCATAATCATCCATAAACTGCCTGCTGCCTTAACTACTCATATACTTCACATCACGTGTTTCGTTGCGATTGCATATATTATAAGTACACCCATCCGTCCTGCTCTGCCAACTGTATGTAAAGACTTATGGTTTTGTTTGTAATTTGTTGTTTATTGCACAAAAAGTAATAAAAATTTGTAATTAAATAAAAAAAAAAAGAACAGATTCACTGCCTCTGCAAGGCCGAAAACCAGATTGAAACGGGTCGTGAAACTGGGAGGTTGGGCTGCGTATATCAAGTGCAGCCAAGCAATCACTAGCAGCGTGGGGGAGTGCCGTTTAATTTTGATGGCCGGGCTGCGCATGCCAGGTGCAGCCTGGCTTTGATTGCAGCAGTGGGTGGGAGGCAAGTTCCCACTCAATGCAGGTTATTTCTGTCAACAGTGGCCATGGGGAGTTCGTGTGGATCACCTTGCTGGGGCAGGTCCTCCTTTTCTACTTAAAAAAATGTTTTAATAAATACAGCTCCAGATGGGAGGTGGCTGTAAAGTTGGAAGCTTTCTGCTTGAACGCCTCTTAGCAGCCCGGGGTGGCAGGTGACAGACAGGGTAGCAGGGGGTTGGCTGGTAATTAGGCACTCCCCTCCTAATCAGGGGCACGCCTCCAGGATAGCCTAGGCAGTGGCAATGACGGGCGCTGAGCGAAGTGCCAGTCTCACCCTCTCTATTGAGGGTTGAGAAATCTGTTTAGCAGTGCTCTGCTTGCACTGTGATCAATAGTCCTTTTTGTTTTTTATTAGAGTTTAGGATTTATTTTGGCGGAAAGAATCCTCATCTCAGAATTCTTCTTTTCCTTGAATTTATTTTTCTTATTTTTTTCCCTGCAAACCAATTCCACAGTTTCATCTAGGTGGCCATCGACACTCGCCTGGTCATGGCCTTCCTGCCCAAAGATAGTCAACTATTTCCAAAATGGTTAAAGGCCTACACTCACAGGAGAAGGGTACTGGCTTCCAGCACTAGTTGAGTCTTATGGCCTCCTGTAAGCATGTAGTGACGGAGGCCTGGCTACGCATGATGTCACTACATTGGCTTCTCACTTGTCAGGGTACTCTGATTCAGGGACGTACCTCGGACCTTCTTCAGATCTCGGCAAAAGTATTCAAAGACCTGGAATCGTGATGCCGACAGGCACCTACTGAAATGGGCTTTGTTTCTTCAATCCTGCCCCCAACTGACAATAGTCGCCCATGTGTCCTTAAAAGGCTATGGCGCTCACCTACAAGACCTAAAGGTGAACGACCTGTGGTCTCCGTCAGAATGCCACAAACGCATCAGTTTGTTAGAATTGGGAGATCCGGCTGGCCCTGGGTGCCTTGCTTACTCTGGTACAAGGAAAACTGTTGGTCCTGACAGAGAAGCAATGCAAGTGTGGTTCAGGGCATTGGAGAATGTCTCTAATGGCAGCTTATCTGGCATGCAGGCAGTACACTCTGCTAGTACACCCACCACAAAATTAATTTATGGCTACAAGTGATGTACATTTCTGGCTTTGTGCTGGAAAAGAGATCTGGGTCCCATTCCCTACTCCACATTTTCAGTACTGAATTTTGTGCTTTCTAAGGCCCGAAACACCTGCAGATTGTTACTAAAATGGGGACTCTTGCTGACATTTTGGTTTTCAAGGGGCTCCCATCGGAGCAGGGCTTGTTCTTCACGATCCCCACAGTTCTGCTCATTTTGTGGGGGAGCTGCCACCTCTGCCTGCAACGTGGAGTCACTGTTTTGGACATTTGCAAGATGGCTATGTGGGCATCTTTGCACAGGTTTATAAAGCTTTACTGCTTGAATTCTGTCAGGACAGGATGCATGTTTTGGTAGAGCAGTAGACTAGTCCTTTCTCCCCCCCCCCCCTTCCGCCCCCTAGATCAATGTACTGTTATGAGAGTCATATGATAGATGAGGAATGTGTGGGACGAAAGAATCAGTGAAAATAATAATTTACTTGACTCTGTATTCTTTGAGCCTAGTCCTTCCACGGATTCCTTATTGTTCTCTCAACTTGCCCTGTGTCAAGGCCCAAGGGCTAAATCCAGCTGTGGTGGCTTGACGAGTCGTGATGCAATTTAGTCTTTCTGACAATCTACCCCTCAAGAGTACAAAAGGACCGATTGAGGCGAGTATTGCCCGAAAATATTTGTACACCCTGGTACTCAGACAGCTGGCTGCAAGAGAAATTAACCAAGTACTTAAGACAATGAAATATCTAATCAAGGTGATGAGCAGATACTCACAAACAAGAAAAGTGGACTGGGACTGACTAGTTCCAAGCTAGACTGGTGAGTATCCTGAAACAAGAGAGGTAACTATTACCATGAGCAAAGAATAGCAAAACAAAGGGAGAACCAGACAGTAGTGTGCTTACTAAATGGTGGTTTGGGTGGATTGTGTAGATGAAATTGTAGGAATGGAGTGGAAGTCCTGGGAACACAGTCTTGTTGCCTTTTCCCGCCGGCACAAGGATGCCTAATAAGTCTCTGATCCTGGTGCAGTTGCGCAAAGTCCTTTGATCCTTGTGCCGATGCGCTAGTGTGCTTTAAGTTCCTTAGAGTCTTTGAGCTGTAAGCAATGGTTGAAGCAGTCCGATAGCCTACCTGTTTTGGCAACCAGCAGGTAAGACGTGAGAAATGAGACAAAATGCAGTCCGTGGAAGTTCCGGGTTGGCAGCAAGCAGGTAAGATGTTAGGAATGAGACAAATGCAGTCCGTGGACATTCCGAGTTGGCAGCAAGCAGGTAAGATGTGCAGGGATGAGGCGAAAGCAGTCCGTGGCCGTTCCGAGTTCAGTAATGAGCAGGTAAGTAACAAGAACGAGGCAAGGAAGATGACAGAGCAGACCAAAGGTTCGAAGGACTTGAAAACAAGATGCGTAGCTTTGAAAATACAAATTCAGAAGCTCCGCCGTGCGCGGGGCGGAGCTTAAATACAGATAAGCTGACCACACGCACAACGCGCCACCGTATGCCTGAACGCCTACACGAATGCAAAGGGAGCCAGCGTCGCCAAGGCAACATATAGCGTTCTTTGAAGGGACTTGTACACAATGATGAACCAGGGTTCCGAGGTGAACGTAAACAATCGCATCCACTGGGAATTCGGAAACATTTCTTCCTTTTTGAGACCGCTGCATGACTAGACAAAGAGGAACCTAATGGAACCCTGACACCCTGCTTTGGGGATAGCTAGTACACCTTGGTTCTGCGGCCCCTCAGTGTTGTAGTGTTAGGGAAAGAGGGTGGGCTACGGTCAAGGGGTGTGGCACCCTAATACTTTGCAAATAAATATTAAAAATGTAGGTAGTCTGTGAGAGCAGGTCTAATAATGCAGGATTAAGTTCCAGCGCTGCTTCTGATGTACTTAATCTCATTTCTTTTAGGCAAGGGGGTCACAACTTCTTTATCTGGCAGTCTCAGGCTACAACATTAAAATCATACAAATTGAAAATTATACAAATAGTAGACTTGCTATGTTTAATCTGATTTTGTTGATGGCATTACTCTGGGTTCTGTTGTTCCACAAGCATTTTAATAAGATTGAATACATTTTCTTTAAAGAAAGAGTTGAGGGATACAAATGGAACCTAGAGCGAGGCTACGTAACAATGGGAGTAAACCTAATCATAATTGTTGCTAATCAACCCCATCATAAGTAAATAGATGACCATTTATCAGTTCATAGAGTTTAGAGAAATAAAATAAGATTTTTAATGGAGTTAATGTTTCTAGTTATCAAAAACCATATTTTAATTGGTTAATAATCCATGAATGTCAGTGGTTCATGTCAGATTGAGGACAAAGATTATAAAGGGAGCGAATTTGTGATTGGTTGATGTTAAATTTATTGCCGGAGATGGCGTAATATTTATTAATTTTTTTAATACATTTTCGAGTGAGGAATGCATATTTGCAAGATATAGAATTTTATCATCCCCAGGGGTTGGGACTTTTATTTCTATTTTGTTATGTTTGAATCCTTGAATTTTTGAATTGAGAATGTTTTGGAGTAGCGGTTCAATGGCTACATACAAGTGCCTTGATTCTCAATACCAAAAGGGGGACTCCTGACCTCTTTACCAAACTCTTGCTTTAAAATTAGTTTTTCAGATGCGATACTCAACTGTAAATCCTTAATAATACATTTTGAAGCTTTGTCCCTTGCTTATTCCTCCATGGTATTTCAGTTCTTTTATAGCAGTGGACTTTATTGGTCCAGCATGGGATTGACTTGCGTTCTCTGCCCAGACTGGGCTCTTTGGTCCTTCAGACCTTTTGATTCTTTAGTGGCTCTTACCCCCTTGTAGGTTCTTGATTTCAGGTTCACCCATCCCAAGTGTTTATTTGTCTTAAGTCTCTGGTACACCCATTTGGAGTCTCGGTTTCAGGTACCACCCCTCCTTGGTATTTATACTTCTCTTAAGTTTCCGGTATCCCCACAAGGGCGAATTATGGGAAACCTTGTTGAGTACCCCTATGTAAATTAATTGGATCTGAGAGAGTATTAAGCCAGGTGTGAGATTTAGGTGAACTATCAGATTTTAATATAGGATATAAATGTATGACCTATACCATGTGAGAGAATAAAATAAAGTCCCATGAAACGTAATCAAATGCGTCATCTGCATCTGATGAAGCAAGAATGAAAGGATCTTTTAGTTAAATCAACTGGGACATAACTGACAGGTACTGGGGGCAGAATTTTAATGTATTGAGTTCTCCCACATATTCCTCATCTTTGATATACACCGATATCCTGCTTGCAGCTCAAACTCTTCTCAGCAGAGGGCGCTGTGCATAGTCTACTTGTGTCCGTCTAGGACCGCCATCCTCATGGAGTATGAGGTTGAGGTCGCCGCTTGTATGAAAGACGCGCATTGCGTCCGTTGCCTCGGTTCCATTTTTCCGCACAGCTACTCAAAACGGTTCTTCGTACTTAGTAAAAATGTTGATTCATACCCCTTAAACGGGCTTCAAGAGATGTGCCGAGTGTTCGGCTAACATGTCTCTAACCCATCCTCATCGGGTATGTCTCTGGTACTTGGGGTCGGGCCACATAGTCGGCGATTGTGGCTCGTGGCGATTGTGGCTCGTGCCAGTCTGACTGGATAAACTTTAAAGGCGAGGAATGGGAAACTTGCTTTGGGCAAGTCCTCCCCAAGTCATCTTGGGTAACCCCCACCAAAAAATGGTCAGATAAGAGCCCCAGAGAGATCTCCACACTGGGTGAAGAGGCACGATAAGCGCACCAGGCATTTGAGATCCCGTCATTCCTCTTCATCTTCTTAGGAGATCAAAGAAAATGCAGCATTGCTCCAGATCGTTCTCTACGGATTCTTTCCCCAAAAGGAATCTGGGAAAGCTTTCCAAAAGAAGGGGGCTAGTAAAGCAGAGCTGGAAAAATTCCACCGGCAGATGTTGGAAGTGTTTGAGAAGGTGGCAACATCGGCCCCTTCAAAGAAGTTGAGAGACTCCCCCCATCCAACGCGCAAAAGGCAGACAGGGTGTGTATGAAAACCACTGACCGTGTGCCCAAGAGCCTGGACAGCAGGTTGTCGAAGGATTCGAAGACCTCAAAGGCATCTAGAACACCTCTCATAGCCTCGAAGGGTTACCCCTCCTCGTACCCACTCAACGCTGCCAAAGGTATCGAAGTTGAGCACATGAATTTCCTTTTCGGGAATAGTTGAAAGTTTACATACCACAAGAGACTCTTTTGTCTATGGCCTCTGTTTATAAGGAGGAGCAAAGCCCCATTTATGTTTTTGGACAGCAGTACGGTGTTCCAGAGGAACTGATATCCCAGGAATCAAGAATGAGGGATCTTGTGGGCACCCTGAAGAATGCGCATCAAGTCCACGCATAAGTCTACACTGTTTGCTGGGAGGAGACACCGCTGGATTCTCCTTTTGCTGCAATTGTACTTTAACAGGACATTAGCTGGTGGCCCTGCCCCCTACTTCCCAGAAGTCCATAAAAAGACTGTGCCATGTGCATCTGCTCGCGCGCATCAATTCCACGCATAAGTTTACACTGATTGCTGTTCACCGGCTCTGTGCGTCCCCAGGATTATTAATTTCTCACCTTTCAGGTTAGCATCCTTAGCACATAGCATTTGACATTTCTTTCTGCGCTACATAACCTAGGTGGACTAAAACAGTGCGCTGCTGTCACGTGACTACCCAGTGTAGCATTGGCGTTCGAAGTGGAACAGAACTCAGTCCGTTCCACTTTGCGTTTGTTGTTTCTACTGTGTTTTTCGACCAATTCTTCACCAACTGAAGCCCTATCCCATCAGGTCTCTGAGGGACTGGTGCTCATAACGATTTGCTCTGGTGAGAACATGGCGAGTGGGCTCCGGAGTGGTTGCTGTAATGAAGTCATCCCTGCAGCCATCACAAGTTCAACAATTGACTCGTTGATTTGTGCAGGGAGGACTTCTTGCGTCAACCTCACTGCAGTCGAAGACTGTCCTTCAAATCCGCTGAATCCAAGTGCCATGGTTTTCTCATCATTCTGCTCAGATTCATTCTTCTGAATCCACCACCTCCGCGGTCTCCCCTGAACTAGAGCCATCTTATTATAAAGATGTTTTAAGTTTCGAGAATGGGAGGGGAGGTGTAGGGACAGGAGACTATCTAAAATCTTCCTCCACTCGCCCATAAACCATGATTTCTTCAAATCTGACCTTCAAAACATGGCAGCCTTGGACTATCAAGTATGCCACTCCATAGGTGTGCTGATCCCCCCCCCCCTTGTCGCAAAGCTGCCGAAATGGAATACTCCTTCAAATACTCCACTTTCCAATATTCTTGCCCCGGTTCAAACAATCAACGATTCCATCGATGTTGATATCAACAAAGAACCCATTCCACCTCAAATGATGTACTCCCCTGACCCCAACCAACTGCAAAAGCAATATTCTTGTCTTGACTCCTCACATTCCAACTCACTGGAGAACAATGGTCTCCTCATACATTTCCAGTACTAATCAAAATTCTTGACCTCCTGGACAAGGGGCATGACCTCACGCACCTCGAACTGCGTTAAATAAAAACCACAATGCTGCAGATAAACTTGAAAATGGATCGGATTGAAGGCTTTATATTAGCCTCTGATCTTATAATCGCCCAAAAAAATGAATTGACCAAAGCGCGGACACTTAATCTTACACTGTCCCTGTTAGGCAGAAACCTGTGCAGTTCCCTTAGGGAACACTGCAAAAGATTTAAGACTACAGGTATAGCAGTAAACCCACTTGGTAGCAGTCTGTACCACCCAGATTTACCTGGTAGCTGTGGCTGAGCAGTCAGACTTCCCTCAAGAAGAGTTAGGCAGTATGCGAAGTATACACAATAGGTACCTAAACACAATAGTACAAGCAAACACTGACCAGAGCTTGGTTTCAAAAGTATATAGTTATTTATTTTAAGAACACATAAGTTGGAAACACTCTAGCAATATGTAGTAAAACACTTCAAACACAGTTAATATGGAAAGCAGTCCCAACCCTTATTCCTATCTAGACAACTCTAGGTTAACATCACATAATTCAAACAGAGGTGAGTGCTTAACTTTAGATGACACTCTAGTAGGTTCAAAGAAGGGAGAGAAAAAGCAGGAATAGGTGAAACACACCACTCTAAGGTCAAGAACACTTTCGATAGGCTCAAAGAAGCATAAAGTCACAGGTGAGCAAAAGTCACTAGGCAGGGCCCACTCTTAGAGCAGACAGAGCGAAAATGTGCCCAAGATCACACTGTTATTAGGGATTTAGAGTCTTGCAAAGAGTTCAGGCGGAGTTTAGAGAGGCTTAGAAAGTTTAGCCAGGGTGTCCCAGGCACTCCCAGGTTCGAAAGCCGGGGGCTAAAACTACCCCGTACAGTCGGTGGCAAGGGAAGCCAGGCGGAACACGGTACCTTAGACGGGAAGGATCCTCCAGCGGTGGCAGTTGTTCCAGGCAGTGGCAGCAAGGCTCGACGTCGGTCAGGGGAGAAGAAGTTCTCGCTGAAGAGCAGAAGAAGAAGGTCGTTGCACTGCCCGGGAAGAAACCAGCCGCGGAGTCCTCCGGTTAAAGGGTTGTACCGACTTTCGCGGTTGTGGTAAAAGTGTGGTATTCCGGTTGCCGGGGTGCTTGGCACGGGCAAGGCGGCCACGAGATACCTCGAAGAAGCGAAAAGAAGGTGAAAACTGGTTGTCCCCACCACTCAAGGGAAGGAGCCACTCCGTTAAGAGTTCTCCTCGGTCGTTGGGAAAAGTGGTGAGACGGTTCAGCAGGGCTCCACCGGGTGGTGTCGTCGCAGCAGGTCGGCTCAGCTCTTCCCTCGTCGGATTCTTGGTCCTGTGGCGACTTCTGAAGTTCCAGTCTCCAAAGCCCTGCTTTTATGCAGCAAACCCCCATTCACCCAGCCTAGCTGTCACTCAAACATGCTAAGTGGTGAGCCGGCCGGCTCACCACTTGGGCCAATCAGGACGGAGTGCGACTTGAGTTACCAAGGTAACTCAGTCCAGGGTGCCTAAATCCCCCTCCACCCCTCCTAAGTACCCCAGACAGAGTGGCACCACTTTGGAGGGCTTCTGTGGAGAAGCCCGCCAAAAGTGGGACAAAGGGCTCCACTTCGGGTCAGAGTTACAGAGGCGAACGCCAACGCCATTTTAGAATCAAGTTTTGGCAAAAAATCCCAACCGGAGTTATAATAATAAATATATAAACCGGCGGTATGTTTGAGGCTACCGTAAATAAATAATTAAATGTGTTAGCCTAAAACAATGGGAAATCCCATAGGAAAATATTCGCGGTCGAATATAAAAAGTAGTTTCCACTGCCACCAGCCAAAACTCGATCAGGGGGGGACGGAGACGTGCCCCCTTGACTAACAGACCCTGGGGCAATCGAATTGCCCCAGCCAGTACGTCCACAATATGATGGTTTGTACTGGTTCTGTTCAGGATTTAAGACTAGTAAAGTCTTTGGTGACTTTACATGCCCTGGGAGACAGTAGTCAGTCCCAGGGTATGGAGTCTATGTTGGGGAGTCCCTAGGACACCCCTGGGTTACGGCACTGAGGGTGCTGTGTAACCCACATCACAAAAATACATGAGGCCCTATGGAGTAAAAGACCCCATAGCCCATTCAACACAAGGTTTAACCAAGAAAAAACACTTCAACATGCCCAAGGGTGAGGGTAAAAGAGTCTCACTCTTGGCAGGAGAAAAAAAGAAACCCTAGAAATCCAGCAAAGCTGCTGGGGGACTCACTAGGTAGGGAAATTCAGCCTAAACAGAGAATTCTCCCTAACAGTCCCTTTGTCACAAAAGCACCAATACCCTTCAGAACTCAAGAAGCCTTTGGCCATAACATCCCCTCTACCTCTTCCATCGAAGTCCAATCTTGGACCGCTCAATTTGTGTGCATGTAACTTTGGTGCTGAGATGAGAGTTGAAAGCCTCTATAGACAAGATGAAGATAAACATCGCTCAGCATTCCACCGATTTTGTACCACACGTCGAACCCCCGCATAGTCCTCCAGTCCTTTAAAAAGCTATGGAACATCTTAAACAAGTTGAAAATATTAGTGCTGATCCTCAGGAAAATGTTGGTTTTATGTCTTGTCGTGCTAAAAAAACACATCTGCGTGCTGTTAAACGCTACGCCAAAAGACGCAAAGAAGCTCTCTTAAATGTCAAAATGTCACCTGATGCCAACATCAAAGCCCCTACGTCATTGGATATAGGTATGCCAAGTGAAAGCACCGATGATGATCCCATTGATGTTCAACTCTCTAAAGAGAGCCAAGCTGCTTTAATTCCATAATAAAGAGCACTGGCACCGTTTCTGTCTCCACTAAGTCTCAGAAACCCCTGGTCCCAGCACCTAATTCCCAGGGAAATGCAAATATTATCTCCCCCAAGAGCTCTCAAACTCGCGAAACTCCCAAGCCCGCCACCAAAAACACCAAAGGTGCTTCCAAAACCTTTGAATCAAAAACTCAAATATTTGAATCGCCTCTGAAATTATCTAAAATAAATCTCAATGGATACTTTCCTGTTTGTGGAAGGAGCTGCACTACCTTTGTCCGCTCCGAGATGGATGCTAAACCATATTAGGCACCTACATTGAAGGTACCACTTGTGGCTTCGCCTCCTGTTCGCGAAAGAAAATCCTTTAGTGAAGTGTGTATAACCGATCCCCCAAACGACCATCACACGGCTAATTCATCCCTTCCAATTGACAATAATACATTTATGGTAGCCAATGGGGGGGAGCAAAGCCTGGTATCTATCCACTGACACTATAATTTCTAAATCCATCAATGCAATGGGTCCTCTAGGTAATGACACCTCCTCTCTTACCCATAAGGGGGATAATCGGCTAACATCTCTTCACGGGCCGTGGTCTTGCAAGTTACTTCCTGAAGTTTCAACAAACTGTGACCCCACTAATAATTGTGCTGAAACATTGGCGACCTTGAGCAAAGCCATTCTGGAGGGTGTAATTTCTGTAGAATCACTTTGCTCTGTTTTGACTGGCAGATCTTCAAACCCTACAAATATGATTGTTCCTTTGTTAAAAATCCCTGAGTCCGATCCCCACGTGCCCTCCCACACTGTTTCTTTGAGTGAAGCTCTAGCTCCAACCCTTCCGCCCTCTGGCCATTTAAAATCTGATAAGGTCTATATCATTGGCCTTGAGGGCAACTCGAATTCCCTTGGAAGCTCTCGCATTAATTGTTCATTCCTCTTTACGTTACTATCTCGAATTCCGCAATTAAGGATTCTCAAATCAGAAGATATTTCGAGAATTTCACTAGCAAGATGGAATAATCACCGGTCAATCTGCTATCTCACTTCAGAATCTATTATGAAATTCATTTGGTTCTGTAGAGCAGAAATCAAAGAACAAGGGTTTACATTAACCACTTTCGCCAATGAACTCACTGCGCAAGAATTTCTATCATACTCTTGCCCATCCACTGTCCAAAACGATGGAATAAACCCTCAACTCACTAAAAGGGTAATTGACACAAATACATATGTTGCTGAACTGCTGAACCTCGCAGCCAAAAATAGACATTCCATGGCTAGAACCTATGCTAAAGTCCATTCTAAAACAGCTACATGTCCAACATAGCCACTGTCAAGTGTTGAATTAAAGATTCTGGGCCTCATTAAGAGTTTGGAGGTAGCCATGGTGCTATTAGTGCCATGGCTGCCTCCAAACCCGTGTCCGGGTAGTCGGAATCGGGACTTACGGGTCATTCCGACCTTGGAGGACCTGGTAAGTCCCCATTCTGAAAACCATTCCCCATTCCCATTCGAGCACCCATAGGGCTCAATGGGAATGGGAAAGGCGCTATTTGCGGGCCCGTTATTAGCTCCATGGTCCCTTAGCGGCTCCCGCTAAGGGTGGCTGGTAAAACCAGCCGGCGTTAGTGGGACCCTCTAAGGGACCTCGGAATGCGGCGGTAGGGGGTTAACGGCACCAGCATCCTTACTGGTGCCGTTAACCCCCTAGCGCCGTACTCTTAATGAGGCCCTCTGTCTTAGAATTTGTGTGGGTTTCATAACTTAATGAAATGGTTTGACAGGTTGTCTTTCCCTAACCATCCTTCTATTATACTGCTCCAAGAAACTATGAAACTCGACTCCCTTATCCTGACTGGTTATACAACATATTGCTCACCAGCCAGGTGATTGTCACTAAGGCGTCCCTCTGGTGGACTTGCAATTGCAGTAAATAACAATATGAAAGTCCAAACCAACTCGTATGGGAGTCTGGTAATTTATTGGGCATATTATTGACCATGAAAAATAAGAGACTTAAATCACTCTTACTAATAACTTTATATTGGAACCCATATATTATTTCAATTGATGCCAAGTTAAACAAACTTGATAATTGCCTTGAAACTTCGGTTAAGGAGATCAGTGAATGTGAAATAATTATTGGGGGTGTCTTGTAATAAAAGCAAACCATGCCAAATCCTCCTCCCATATGAGGTGCAATATGGAACTCATACTTTAATGACTGGGACATGGATGTTGCGGAAACAACGGGGTCTGTCTGCCAATTTACATGAAGTCGTGGGTCTAGTTCTTCGATGAGAGATTTATTTCTATCACATAACATTACACCGCTTGTCACTCCTCTAATAATTAGTCCGCTGGCACATGGCGACCATGCCCAGTTATCCTTTTCTCTCAAACTTGAGTGTTCTATGCTATGCTCAGACCCTTCCGGGAAAACCAGAGAAGTTCATCGTCAGACAATATTGCTTCGATGGAATATCGGATTGTGTAAACAATTTGTCGAAGATATTTCAACGCATATTGCTATGATCAAGTTAGCCAATGCCACATCGATCACTGCCATGGAGGCAATGTGCTTAAAATTAATAAAATCTGGACTTCTATACTTTAGTTCTAAATACAAAACCAAAGTACACGCTCATTCATTTGATCCAACTTATAAGACCTTAAAAAGAGAAAAAAATAAAGCATTGAGGCAATTAAGAAATGAAGAACTGTACTCTCCGAACTATCACATATTGCGCAAACGCATATTGTTGACTTAAACAAATAAGCTGAGCCATGTGCGCATTTTGAGCCACAATAAAATTAATTGTTCCTTGATCAAGGCAATATGCAGACACGATACTCAAACTATTTGGCAAACCATAAAAAATGCTGATAATCGGTCTGTTTCATCTATGCCGCACTGTATCCCAGAGGAAACGTGGTCTGATTATATTAATCTAAATTTCAACTCCCTGTGGGATTGAAGACTGTAACAAACTTGTCTGTGTTATAGCGAGATATGCCGATGTGATTGGTCGATCGATGACATCAAGTGGGCTATCAATAAATTATCCTTTTCAAAATCTGCAGGGCCCGACGGGCTCCCCCCCCATGTGTATAAAGAACCAATCCAGTTTTTTGGGCTCCAATCTTAAAAACCAAATTTCAGACCATAATGCGCACTGGGAATGTTCCCATTTCTTGGTTGACCTCCAACATAATTCCCATATATAAAAAGGGCGATCCATCTGTCCCAGAAAATTACTGGCCTATCTTGCTGATTGACACTGAAGCCAAGCTCTTTGCAATCCTCCTTTTATGAGTTGGAAAATTTCATTGAGGATCAAGGTCTATATTCTAAATATCAAACAGGCTTTCGCAAAACAATGAGTACCTCTCTAAATGCAATATAATGGCACATGTGATAACTGGGGTGAAATCTAAGAATTCCTGTCCGGTTTACATCGCCCTGATCGACATGTCTGCAGCCTTTGATAGCGTTGTCCGCAATGTTCTCTGGGCCAAAATGGTTAACATGGGAATCCCATCTGAACGAATATATTGGTTTGTTAAATTACATACGGACACTTCATTCAAGATCCCTTCTGACGGGAGAACTACTGAGCCTATCAGGACCTTCGTGTATATGTCAGACCTAGATTACACTTGGAGTGATAGAAACCTATTTTCGGTCAAACTTGGCACCTTGCGTCTGCAATGGCTCGCCTTTGCAGACGACATGATTATCTTGGACCCCACTACAGTGGAGTTACAATCCAAACTACATCTTTTCGAAGAATTTGCAAGAATCCATAACCTGACCCGGAATCCTTCTAAAACTGCCATAATGAGATTTGGGATCAAAAATAAGAGCGAAACCTATCAATGGCACTTGGTGGAAACACCAATACCACTGATATCAAATACAATCTATTTAGGTTATTATCTTTGAGAATAATTTGATCAATACTTGGGTCTCTCTATTACACCTAAAGAGTCGGCCCTTGCTCTCCCAACTAAAAATAATTTATGTAAAATTTTGCAAGTTCTCATTGGTGCCTTTAATAGATTTCTGCATTCTAAAGATCGAAAATGTCCTTTTGTATTCTTTGGACATTTGCCTCTTGGACATGTATACATATCTGGATCGCCTGCAAGGAACTAGCAATGTACTTTCCGATGACTGTGCCAAATTGTATAATTAGACACGAATTGGGCATAATTTCTTTATCATCGTGAAGGAAATCGAGGCAGCTGTCCAATTATGCCAGAATGTGTTCTCCCTCGCCTAATTCTCTTTACGCTGACCTGGAATCTAATCTTCTATTGAATAGCATTCCTTCTTTCTCCGAATAGCAGTGTGAAATGCCTAATTCTCTTTACGCTGACCTGGAATCTAATCTTCTATTGAATCGCATTCCTCTTTCTCCGAATAGCAGCGTGAAATGCAGGCAATACTGATCGAAGTGAACGTCACAATTGATAATGTGTCTAAGACCGGGATATGTTAAGAAAAAACTGAGTATGACTGGTGCAAAACTCTCAAACAAATACACAAATATAAAACACATATTGAATATTCCATTCATACTAAAAAAAGAATTCCCAGGTACTATTACATCGAATCTTTTCCATGCAATCACTTTAGAAAGTCCTACATGTGGTTCAAATTTAATTTATACCACACGCGCGAAAGGACCAAACATTGGAATAAAGTTAGTTGTGACGCTGAATGAAAAATGTTGCTTTCCCTTATGTGAAGAATCGACTGAAACGCTAAAACATTTAATTTTATATTGTCCTCATTTTAAAACCAAGGGAACTAATGTTGATGAAATTTGTAAACAGAGTATGAAGATTGTCTTGATTCACTCTGGGCAAGAATGATGCATGGGATCATAGGCCATTGATATATGCCTTAGTTGGCCTTGTAAACATATAGAAAAAGAATTGATAGATCTTGATTCCCACTGATCACTTGCATGTAACATTTGGTTTCTTTTGTTTTTATGAATATATGTTTTGAACTATTCTTTCGTTAAGTATGTTGATGCCTAAACAATTATGGAAACAACTTTTTATTGTGTTACATATGTTGTCATTTTGTAAAGGTTCTATTTATGAATCATGGACAAATAAAAATGAATGCCTGTGGTCTTGATACTTCCCCAGAAGTTGATTTTGGCACCCCTGAAGACTCGGCACATGATGCTTCCTATAGAGCAGTAATAGCAATGGGTATAGAATACCTGGGCTGGGGTAGATCTGCGAGTATGCACAAGATGACCTGTTCGATATCTTGGATAAGGGTCCACCTAAGGACCCAGTCCTTCCCTTTCATACTGCAGTCAAGAATAGGATCTTGGAGAACTGGACAAGGGCCCAGGTCTTCCTCATCCCCAGGGTCCAAATGGACCCAGTCCTGGCGCCAGACTCATGGAAAAGTGTGCTTTGCACAGTTTGTGCCTGAGGCCCATGCATCAGGGCCAGGCGTGGCCATAGACAATCATTGGAGGGCATGTGCAAGAACCTCTGGGAGGGGCAAGGAGGAGCCACAAGGCGGGGCCAAAGGGAGGGGCCGGGCCCAGCCTATTTAAGGCCAACCCGCCCACATGCTGGCGCTTCACGTTATTCTGCTTTCTGCAGCGTAACGCTTACCGCTGTCTTTACCTGCTCTTCATCTCGTTGTGCATCTACTTGATTCCAGCTACTCCATCACTGCAGGGGCATCTTACCAGACTCCAGCTACTCCATCGATGAAGGTGCACCTTACCTGATTCCAGCCGCTCAATCGCTGTGCGACGCCTCTTACCTGTCCCCCATCGCTATCGTAGTTGGAGCCTTTTCTCACCTGATCCGGGCTTCCAGCTTCGCGGGATCTCCACTTCTCTTCATCTCTGCAATAACTCCATCCTGCCAGACTTCTCCTGCAAAGGAAAAAGAACACAACAGGTTAGAAGTCACATAAATAACTAGCGCCTGGCTGCGCCATACTTGAGCCTAGAGTTCTATCTTAAAGGCCAACTTACCATTTAATTCAAGGGCTCCATCTCCCTCAGGGGAACCACCGGACTCGCTCCGCGACTCCGATCAGCCATCTTCACACCTATAGGGGAGAGAAAGGACATTGCAAGAATTACCATTTACAATCACGGCAAAAGACATTATAATAAACGAACAATAAACATTGCCAAGAGACTCACCTTCTAAGTGGTTGGTCGCCGCCTGTCTGGATCGCCACTTCCACGGACCAGTGAAGCAACTAGGTCCACTCTACGCGCCCCTGCTACAAGAAGTATGACGGAGAGCTTAGCGTTACAAAACAGGTGAGCTTGCATGGAAAAACGCTTGCGCACTTCGTTCTGGCACGAAAGGGTTGAGGGGATTCACGACACCACCACACCATTCTCATTGCCTCTCATCTTTTCTCAGGGGCAATATCAGCATCCAGAGCAGTTGATTCTGCAGCAGCTGGGGGAGAGAGCCGATCCAGGGAAGCCAAGGTGAGGGAGGGCTCCAACCGTGCCCCAACGTCGCCCGCAGCGACCAGGTGAGCGTAACATTACTTGGGGAAAGCTTCGACGCCCAAGTTAAGGGCTACCCACATATCACAGATGGTAAGCAAATTTCAGAGTGCCCCAAATCTTCCGGGCTTTGATTTTCTGAGGTTGTTCGGTCTCATGGCATCCTGCATGTTTCTGGTGCTAGAGGCACCCCTGAGGATGAGATCCCTCAGTGGGCCCTCAGGACTCAGTGGTCACAATTCTCCGGCAGGATGATGGATCTGGTACGGATCCTGAGCAGGATCTCCTGTGCTGGGCCATCAAGGAGAATGAGTTAAAGGGGGAACCCTTTTGGCAGCCATGACTGGAGATTACAATAGATAAACGCCTCCCTCTCAGGTTGCAGGGTCACACCAACGGTTTGACAATCAGCAGACGCTGGTCTCTGTCGAAGTCCAAACTGTATATCAACCTTTTAGAGCCAAGGGCAATCCGACTAGAGCTGATGACCTTTCTGCCCTCTATACTTGGAAAGAATGTCCGGATAATCACTGACAACACAGTGGCCATGGATTACCTTAACAAGAGAGGGGGGTGTGGGATCACTGCCACTGTGCAGAGAGGTGATGCAGCTCTGGTTTTGGGCACTGCAAGAAGGAATCTGCAGTTCATCTGGCCAGAGAGAAAACACAGAGGCAGATGCTCTGAGCAGGCAGGGCACTTTCTCCCACCCACTAGTGGGAGCTAGCTCAGGAAGTCCTTCAAGAGATCTTTGCCCTTTGGTGAACCCCTCAAGTAGATCCAGACTTGGCCAGGAGGATGTGGTACCCAGAACTTCTGGAAATGTCCATCTGCCCTCCAATTCGTCTTCCACAAAAGGAGGATCTACTCGTACAAATGGAGGTCACATTCTTCATCCAGCGATCAGGACCATCAACCTCCATGCATGGTTTCTGGGAGGTTGAGATACAAAGTCTGGGACCTTCCGGAAGATGTCATGGAGGTGTTGCTTTTGGCCGGAAGGACAGCAACTAAATCTCTATACCGCTGCCGTTGGAACAAGTTCTGCAGCGGGTGTAGCGATAAAAGAATTGACCCATTTTCTTGTGACACACCATCGGTTTGGTCTTTTCTCCGACATCTAACACATCAGGGGCTACAGGTTGCTACGGCCCAGGGCTATCTGGCTGTGCTGTCCATTTTCAAGTGCTCTCCTGAACAGGGTTCCTACTTCAAGATTCTTATTGTCATCCCGTTTTTTAAAGGAATGACCAACATCTTCCCGCTGGCTCCATTCATTGTTCCGGTCTGGGATCTCAACCTGGTTTTAAGCTTCCTGATGGGTTCCCCATTCAAACCATTACATCCTTGTTCAATTAGGATGTTGTCTTTGAAAACACTATTCCTGATGGCCATTAGCTCTGCTCGCAGAGTGAGTGAGCTTCAGGCCTCCTCTTCAAAACCACCATTCACGGTCTCCCACAAAGACAAGGTGGTTCTGAGGGTTCATCCTTTTCTACCAAAAGTAGTGTCAGAATTTCATTTGACGCAGAAAATTGTTTTACCAGCTTTCTACCCTCCTCCTCATCCATATGAGAGGTTATATAGACTTCACCCTAGAAGAGCCTTGAACTTCTATATTAACAGGGTTTCTAAGATGAGACTGGGCAACCAACTTTTTGTTGGTAACAAGGGCCACAGAATGGGACAAGTGGTTACTAAACAAACGCTGTCTCTGTGGATTATACTGTATATCTGAATGTTACAACTCTGCTGGGAAGGAGGTTGCCGAAGGTCCTAAGGGCCCGCTCAACTAGAGGTGTAGCCACTTCAGCCATCCAGAGAGGGTTACCACTGCAGGACATCAGCAAAGCTGCCACCTGGTATTCTGTGCATAAATCTGCTAAAAACTACTGTTTAGATTCCCTTTTGGGGCGAGAATCCAGATTTGGAAAGGCTGTTTTACACGTCGTAAATCAAAATTGGACTCTTCTTTCCCATCTTCTGCAAAATACTGCTGTGGGAGAATATCAAAAATGAGGAATACGGGGGGAGGATACAATCCATTCGAAAAACAAAAACAAATAACCCCTGGTGATGTACTTTCGACTGGATGTTCCTCCCACATATTCCTCCTCGCTCCTCCCACTGATTTACTCCTTCCTCTCCATTAATGCTCCAGTGTTTAATTTCTCATCTTTGAGACTGCTGTGCTGGTGAGGGGAAAAACACGAGCGTCGATGCCATACTCTGAGGATGGAGGCACCCGAAGGACACAAGGTCAACGGCGCACGGCACACTCTGAGAAAGCTTTCTGAGCTGCAAGCAGGATATCGCAGTATATATCAAAGATGTGGAATACGTGGGAGGAACTTCCAGTCGAAAAAACATTACAACGGGTAATTTGTCTATTTCTTACAAAACCAGATTTATCTGGGTGAATAAGAGGGTATTACACACTCTAATTTGTTTGATAATTCTTTGGTAAATATGTTGCACTCTTTATTAATAAGAGACTGGTTTGAACTTTTGGAAATGTTGCAAATCTTTTCTTGGTTTAGGATTACAATAGTAGAAGCATCAGAAAAATTACTGGATGAATATGAATTATTAATAAGCATATGAGGCTAAGGGGCAAATAAATCAAAGCACAAAAACCATTCAACATAGAAGTCATTTGGACCTGTAGCCTTACTTTTTTTCAAATCAAGGATAGCTTACTTAATTTCATATAAAGATGCATTATTTCTACAAATATTAAATTGGGTTGATCTGTATTATAATAGTGTTAGTAAGATACTAAGTAATGTTATAGGAGGAATATCCTCAGTTGTAATATTTGAGATTAAAAAAGATGTGTTTACAATATTCAGTTATTCATAGTATCAGGACAATCTATGGATTTGCGTATGTTCAGATTTATGCGTAAGGAATATGGCCAAATGTTTACTTTTTTTTTTTGATCCACCATAAAACCTTTTTTTAATATAGTAGTGTTCGTACTGAGAGTAATGTATTTTTCTTCGATCAATACCTGGCACCTTGTTAATCCTGATGACTTTGCTCTTTTTTTTCTCACCAATTCATGAAACATTTGATAATTCACACTATTTTCTCTAACGCATCCCTATCTATGAACATTATTTCCTCTATTATTTCAGATCATATTCCTATTTGCACTATCTTTGATTGTGATTTTAATGAGTACAGACATTCCTACTTGAAATGTAATAATTTTTTACTTCCCGATAAACACCTTATTGAAACGAATATTAACCGTATAATTTAGTCTTTAAAACATTTTTTCTTATACCTCTGTTCCCATTAATTGGGCTCAAACAGAACACTTATGGGACCATAGCAATACAACTACACCAGAATCTGTCAGGGCTCCAATCAGTAAGATCATAGCATAGACAGGATCTCTGGAAAACACTATCACAGTGGTATGTTGCTTATGTAATAGTGGATAGTGCAAGAAAATACTGACTCTTAAGAAGTCCTAGACGATACCCTGGATGAGCAGTTCAGGGCCACTTCTGCAACTCTTGTCAGGGCTTCTTCCGCGCCAACCAGTTCAACAACATGTAGTCCACAACAATTTGTCAAAATAAGGCCCGAGTGTACACTTCAAGTATTGTTGGTCAGTATTTTCTTGTACTAATCTACTAGTAGGTAAGCGACACACCACCGCTATAGATCTTCACTCTGTCCTGTTATCATTGACTGGATGAGTAGTATTACTGCATAGCGTTTGGAGTAGTTTTTAATCTGTGATAATAGGGTTTTCCCAGATTTCTCATTAATTGGGATGCCTTTTAAAGCCACAGTACCTTGTCACATGATTCAATATTCTGCTCATGAGAAAAAAAGAATACCTTTGCCAACAAACTGCTTAATGAAATTAAACAACTTGAAAATGCTTACATTCGAGACTACTAGGAAAAGTTTAATAATAAACTTATTGAACACATTTAATATAGCAGGGCCCATTTTATTCACATCCCACGCTGCATGCATGTTTCAGGTAATACGATCTGATGTTTTTTTCCCTGTATAATGCAACCCTGACGAGAGTTTACATATTTCTCAAGTTGTCAATTTCAATTGAGTAGTACATCCAAGCATCCTTTATTTCTTTGTATCCTGCCACTTGGACTCCCTTTTATAATAGAAAAGCAAAACTGCATGTACTATAGTGCGATGAAGAAAGTATTCACACTCGCTCCTCAGAATCATAGTTGCATCATTTGTGTTATAAACATTTTGTTTGCAGACACAATTTCTCTAATTATGCTTTGCACCATGGCCTACAAATACTAGAGACCGCTCCAGTTGCTCAGTGTCGCACATGAGCAATCCTTGAAAACCAACTTTTCCTTGAATTCTGCTGCTTAAGGTTTGCCATTTATAATGGTTAATGTCTATGGTATAGGAACAATAAATGGAAAACGGGGACCACTCCCTCGTTGCATTTGCAGAGGGACTGGACCCCACCAATTGGTGAACACTACTTTCCTGTCTCATTAAAATATTGGCCAATAGATTAGGGGGGACTCATCAATCTAAGATCTGAGGTTTTTCCTTAATGCCATTTAAGTTCTACAAGCCCTCCTTTCGAACAGTTGGACGGTGACCTGTAGAACCCAACACAACACCCAAATAAATAATACTCGTAAAGCAACACTCAGTCCATCACAAAGGGCTTTGTGTTTAAAGCTAACCTTTTACTGTAAGCGAACTGCATCGCTGTACCCCATCTCTCTCTGATGCCCTGTTAATAGGTGAAGGTAACTGCAGCCCAGTTGGAGCAAAGGGGACAAAAGGCAGAATTATTTAGATAACTCTCAGAAGACCCCAACCTTAGCAAGAAGAAGAATCCAGCCACTTGCACCTACATAACCATCATTACAAAGCTCCTAGTAGGAATCCAACACTACCAGGCAGCCAATGCATTGCTTTCTGAGAAGCCAAAGTTTAAAGACCACCTTTATTTAAGAGTGCCTGCAGTTGTATCCCGATTGCCTGCCTCTAGACTGGTCTCTTTAGGCTCGAGTAGGAGGGTGTTCCTCGTGTTCATGTGAATTGTTTCAACACACTTACACATTTACTGACATGCAGGCCTTGTGGAAGGCCACAGCACCTGACCACCCTTAAGCCAAAGATGATCTACTCACATTATACTGTAGGGTGTCTAGATTGTAGCACAGCTGAACCCCCTCCTTGAAAAAAATGAGGTAGTGTAAATCCGGGATACTGTGAATTGCAGACATAATGGAATTCCCCGCGCTGTTGCACTCCTTTCATCTGTCTCGCCCTGAGCGCCCTCCCGCACCCAAACATTTCAGCACTTGTTTCTCCATTGCGATCACACTCTAGCCACCATATTGCTCAGTCACTCCCCCCCCCCCCCCAGGCAACCCCAACCTCTTGAAAATATTGACATTCTGTAGCCACATTTCCTGAAAAGAGCTTGCAGGACAGGTTTAGTTCTGTTTCTTTTTTAATTTACTTTGACTCTCTGTAAGACGAGCATTTATGAAGGTTTTAATTATTACTTCTGTAGAAATTTGTTTGTTAAATTGTAATAATACCGACCCCATCAAAATGTTGTAGACTACCATATTATTGCTGTTTTGTTTTTTCCTTCTAATTGTATTTAAAAAATCATGACATTTCCACGCGGCTTTAGAAATTGTTCATTACCCTTGTAGATGGCAGTGGCGTGAAAGGATCAGGCTGTACCTTGAAGGGACAGGGATAAATCTTACTCCAGTGGATTTGCATGAACAGCAGCTAAGTTTGGAGCAACACAGCCGAGCCCATAGGCATGACTTTGTCAGTGAACACAGTAAGTAGGCTATGGAATGTCTTAGTTTAAATGGATATTTATTCATAATTGTTCTTTAATGTTTGTTCAACTATTGGATATCTTCTTGTTTTCATTTACACGAGTTTCCTTATTTTACATTGCTATTTTCATTCTTTTAGACATGGATTCATTGACATTTCGATTAATCTTAAATGTATGGCACTTGTGGATCATATATCTTAGACAAATAAAAAAGTCAAATAAAAATTCTGACAAAAATTCTGACAATTAAAGTACACTTTAAAAAACTCATTACCGGCCACTTGCCCCTCGTGCACCAGGCCCAACTGTTACTACGAATGTGCATGCTCTTAGATGTTGATTCTGTTGACACCACCCTAACCATTTGAGCACAGGACAGAATATTCTCATGCAATAACAAATGATCAGAGCATCTAAATCCTTGAGAACTTGGATATTTTCAGTCAAAGGTGACTTTGTGCCTATATCTTGAAAATCATACCATCACAAGCTTGTTCCATAGTTTTCACAAAATCATCACCTGTGGTGGAAACTGGTTTTTACCACTACTGTGCAATTTTTGTTCTACCACAACCTTCTACCACATCCACAGTTCTACAAATCATCTTCCGGGTTTACTCGCCTGCCAGGATAAAAACTCCTCCAACCTGTACTTTGTGATGAGGTTTGTTCCAAATGTTCCACGCTTATTTCCTCAATTCAATTGGAAAGTTGAACCAACAACTGCTTCTTGGGTAAGTGTTTTGACTTTCAACACAATGGGGTTAGAACTTGTTCCACAAGTAGACTGTACATATGGGTTTAGAAATGATTCCACGAGTATACTGTACATATTGACAATGATTGTCACATTGAGCATTTTGCCCCAGGCAATGTAGGTTACTGTTCTCTCCCACGTGAGCCTTTCTACAAAGAGGGCTTTTCTCCTGCAGTCTCTGATTTCCTTCTACACAACCAATTAACTGTTGGTAATGCAGTTTACAACTTTTTGTAATGCAGCGTACAACTTTCTCTGTCGGGGTATCTTGTTCTGAGACTGTTACATTCGAATTGCCTTGATGTCCCGCTGCACTTTTTTTGGCTTTGCCAATACAGGTAATGTCCCTTTACCAGATATCCCTGTTCAGGAAAGTTGTATCCCCTTTGTTTTATTATTGCCCTTCTTTGGCTATGGCAATGTGTTTGACAATATGTTACAATATTCCCTTACTTGACATCGCCCTTTTGTTAAGTTGCCTTCACTTTGTTTTATTATGGCCCCTTTCTGGCTGCGGCAATGCGGGTAAAAATATTTTCCTATTCAACCTCTCTTGATAGAAGAGCTGTGCCTAATTTGCTTTAATTCAAACGTTCTGTGTTCAAACGCTTCATTCTTGTACAGCGGTCTACTTTCCATTGCTGCCTTCCGACTCCCAAAGTGGGTAAAAAACCACAGAACAGGTTACCATGTCATGTTCTTTCTAGAGAGGGGTGCCTGCTACCTTTTTTTATATTTTGTCAAAGTACTTTGGGTTGCTCACCCTAGATAACCTGTGGGAAACCAGACGTGGACCCCTTGCTAACTGTGCTCAGAGGTCTAGCGCCACCTCGCTGAGGCCTAACAAGGCTGAAACACGTGTCTGGGGTTGCTGTTGGTCCTCTTGTTCAAAGGAGGTTTGCCTGGCATTTCGGTGCTGGTCTGTCCTTGTGGGTGGGACCAAGACTGATATGCAAATGGATATTCCAACTTTGTGAAAAGTACAGGGACCATAAAGTGATGGCTGCAGACTCTCAAAGTGGGTAAAAACCACAGGACAGGTTAGTATACCATGTTCTTTCTAGAGAGGGGTGCCTGCTACCTTTTTTTTTTAAATTAAGATTTTGCCATGGTTTAGAAATCCTTTCCTTTTCAGTAGTAAAACCTATTGTTAACTTACTTTTCCAGTGACAAGAAGGCATGCTCTCTAAAAGGATTTAATAACTATGATCCTATCATTGCCAAAAACCATGCTCATTTTTTTGTTGCGTCCCTCAACGTGCATGAGTTCTATGCTGTTTTTAGCCATTCACTTGCACACTTCATGGTGAGACTATTTATGGAGATTATGCGTTCAGAGGTAGTGGCTGATTCAATGAGGACCACTGTTCTCACCAAGCCAGGGAAATATCACTTCCTTTTTTGTGTAATCTATAGGCCTGTATTTCTATTGAATGTGGATGTCAAGCTCCTGGCTAAGATTTATGCTGAAAGGATTAATCTTTTGTTACCCAAACTGGTTTCCCGTAACCAGATGGGCTTCGTCTTCGGCCGGAATAGCTACGACAATTTAAGAAAACTCGTAGCTGTTGTACATCGTACGGGAAATTCCCCCAAGGCCTAAGCTGCGGTTAGTATTGACGCAGAGAGTGTGCTTGACAGGGTCAATTAGACGTTTCTCAGACCAGTATTGATTCGGGCAAACTGTGGATCGCAGTTTTTACAGCTATTCAATGCCTTGTATAAAGATGACTGAGGCTGTGGTTGCGGTTAATGGTTGCATAATGGAATGTTTTTCTATCTGTAGAGGTACATGACAGGGTTGTCATTCATCGCCCCTGTTATTTGATCTTTTTATCGAACCCATGGCCATAAAAATCCGGAAAAACGCAGGTATTGAGGGTATTTCAATGGGGGACTGCGTCTCTAAGGTGCTTTTATATGCAGATCTTAGTTTTCCTCTCAGATTCTGGACCTTCGCAGATAGTGGGTTCAAATATTTGGGCATACACGTTAGTTCTTTAATGGCTTCAAATATTCTGTCTAAGCTTGCAGAGATTAATTTTTTATGTCTAAAGTGGAAAGACTTGAGCCTGACTTTATGGGGGAAAGTGTAATCAAGATGTCCCTGCTTCCTTAACTGCTACATATATTAAGTATGCTCCCTCTTCCTCTTTCGAGTGATCTGCTTAGTAACATAGATGGGGGTTTCTGCAATTTCTTATGGGGAGATGGTTGGAGATCCAGGATCCCTAAAGATCTTCTCATGAACCCTGTACACTTGGTGGGCTTTGGTTTCCTTAATGTTAGTCTGTATCATTGAGCTTTCACATTGTCCCTTTACCGGAAATGTAAGATAAGCAATGTTGCTGACTGCCCTAACTGGGTTACTATTGAGAACATTTCAGTCCACCCTGTCCCCCTGGTCTGCTTACTTAGTATGGATAAAAAGCTGGTGGTTGATCAGACCCTACCATTAAACACGTTTTGAAGGAATGGAAGAACTGCGAGGGTTATGGCATGAAATATCTTTTGAGCTTGGAGTCTTCTCTTTTGGAAAAATATGGCTATACTGAGCAATAATCGTACCCTCGATTGGTCCTAATGGCAATCAGCAGTCATTTGGAAACTAGGACAAGTTCACTATGGCGTTTCCATGCTTACCTTCGAATGCTTGCTGTTCAAATATAAGTTGCGACCTTCGGAGTGTGGCCATTACCGTGTGCTCTGATCTTTTTGAGACTTTGTTTTTGCCCCTGAACACTTCTTTACGTAATGTCCCCTCTGTTTTACACTTGGCCAAGACTGCGTATTTCAGCATAATTTCTGTACAAGCTTCTTACTCTAGTGGGTCTTGACACTGTTTCCTAACATGGTAGGAGTGTATGGTGCTTGGTTTGGGATTTGATATTTCTGATGATGGATGCAATCATATATGTACTGAACCATATAGGTTTAAGCTTGACCTGGATCTGAGGTATACCCAACAGCGGATTTTGCATTGTATTTATTGGTTCCCCTGTAAAATGAAAGAACTTGTTCAGGATGATACATGTTGAAATTGCAAGTCTGATGTGGGGACTGTTCTGCATATGTTTTGGTCCTGTCCAAAATTCAGAACTTTTTGGGATGATGTTCTCCAACGCATGGACCTTGTGTTGGGTCTTTGGCTTCCTCGGAACCCTTTACTATGTGTGTTGGGTTTGTTTCCGGTTGGATTTAACCGGTCCGTTGGCTTACTCTTCTGGGCCTATAGAGATCTTTTGGTGGCCAAGAAACGAATTGTAAAATGCCCGAAGAGTGCCATTTGGCCCTCTGTAGATGACTGGCTGCATGACTTGTCGATTCTTTCATGTAGAGAGAGGTTAACTTATCAGGTGAAGAAAAAGGTAGACAAGTACTCTGACATTTGGTATGTTTTCAATTAGCTTTACACTTAAGGTAACCCCTCCCCTTTAATTTTGCTTGTACTGCTCCCTTTGTATATAGGACATTGTTTACAGTTGATCATATGTTCTTTTCTTGCTGATTTTACGGTTTACTTGTTTTGAATACTATTGTATTATATTGAACATTTAAAACATTATTAAAAAAATAGAAAATAAATAAAACTATTCAGTCTTCTAAATATTAAAGCATAAACTACAGGGAAATGGCAAAAGATGGTAATGGTTTTATCATCTGTGGGGGAAAAATGATGGTCCTGATAACACAAAGGGAGAAATAGTATCTACACAGATCTGATTGATGTGTTCATTTGTGAATATTATCTCAGTAGGATTCATTTTGCTTGAGTGCACAGTGGCCAAGATGGCGGAATCTGGTTTTAGCTTTCGCCACAGGCTTGCTGCAGATCCTTTTATAACCCATCCTGAAATTGCCAGAATCGACGTTTTCTCGCTGGCATACTCAACCAAGAGTGCAGTGATTCTGAGAACTCAATCTGGTGGCCAGCCTGCTGTCGTACAGTTTGTGCAGAACACTTGCGTGACGTGGCGGGTCAAGCGGCAGATGTTGTAGGGAGGTACAGAGTGTAATATGGGGAGAGGGATGGTGCAGTGACTGCTTGCTCTGCGTTTTTTTTTTTTAGCCCAGAAGCCTGTGGTGACTGGAGATAAGTACTGATTGCCCTCTCCTGGCCCAGAACATTGTCTGGGAAGTTGATGCAGAGGAGAGCCTGGCAGAAATCTGAGCCCTTTCCTCCTTACGCCAAACCCCCCACTCTCCCACCAGTGTGCATTGGACACTCAGACACCTGACTAATGATCGGAGGAAGTTGATGCGCACATCCCGGACACCGGAATAACAGCACGAGATAAGTAAGTAGCTCTCTCACATTCTAATATCTTCTAGGATGCTATGCATTTGACTCTTGGCCTCTTTTGAAACCAAGGTACTTGGGGGAGAGCACTGTAGTAACGTGCGACATAGAAGGTGAACAGCATATTGCAGGAACATTTGTAATTACTACAGGAGATTTCTGCTTTCTGGACTGATCCCCTCCTTTCCTTCAATTAATCTGGATCCATGTGAATACTGTGTAGAGTATACTAAGCCGGACCAAAATGTCGACTTAAAAAAGTGAACCGTCTTTTCACAGCATATATATGCAGAAGGAGACCCCCTTGCAACCCACCTACTCCCCCCAGCATTATTTACTGTACCCTATCTCCCACATATATATGCTGAGAAAAAGGGTGGTGGGGCGAGTCTCATTTTTCGTCAGGCGTGGTATACGCGGCCTAGTAATCGTATGATCCCAGTTAATCCTGTATACAAAAGAATCTGTGGTCTAGCTGATCTGTGTAATTGGTCAATAAAATACAGGACATGATGGGTCCGTTAAACGCCAATCTAAGATGGAGAGATTTGCGGGGAAAGATGCAGTGTCATCGACTGCAACTGCAAGACAACAGACACCACTGCTTCCCTGGATCAAAAAAGGATGCCCTCGGCACAAAGGCAGAGGCATCACACTACAAGTTGGTTCAACTGTGAAGCCATATGATGGAGGTGGAACAGCACCTAGGTACAGAGCAAGATACCATCCACTCTGTAGAGCAAAATGTTGCATTCTTAAAGTGAACTTAAACTGGCCACGTTGAAATCGTAAGACCTTGTAAGTTGGTCATGACATAATTTACCGATCATGTGTATTCCCGAGACAACCCAAACTTGCCAGATGGAGAAATATTTGCCAAGAATAATTTCTAATCTCTTGGGTAGACCAGTCTTCTCACAACACTTCCAATCACAGATCCTTTGTTCCCTACACTTGCACCGGGCTTACCACCACAACAGATTATTGCCAGACATTTTTCCACTATCGAGATGGGTGACCTCATTTTGAGAACATCAAGAGACGACCCTTTCAATAACAAGTGCACAAAATCATGATATTCAATGATTGCAGTCCACAAGGGCAGGCCATCAGGAAGACCTTTGATCAAATGCGTCGAAAATGTAATTGTCAGGTACAGTACTCCATGTTCCCAACAGATCAAAGTCATGCACAGCGGCAAATAACACTAATTCACATCGTCAGAAGATGCTGATACGTTTGTTTGATTAACCATTCAACAACAAGGCTATAGCTATGGGTAGTATATGTTGCATTTGAGGGACACTCAATAGCAATTGGGGGTTAATCAAGTGTGGGTGGGTGGGTGTTCGTTTTGGGGGTAGGACTCTTGGATATTATGGTTTTATGATGCATGCATGTTTTACTACTACTCACCACATCGTACTATAAAGGGTGAAGGCATGGTGAACATGTATAATATGATCAAATGTGATTGTAGGTCATCTTTCCACCATTTCAGTATTATTGGTTCATAACGTGCTAGATGTTATTACCTGGAGTTTACGAGAGTTGAATAACCATAAGCTCAGGAAAGTCGATGCATACCTGCATTGCCACCAAGTAAAAATTGCACTATTACAGGAAACTCACATTTTAGATCTAGGCCCCTTGAACCTTTATAAGCAATGGGAAAACACTAAATGGTACTAAGGTTTCACATCAAACTCGAGGTGTTCTGACTATAATCCACAAAGACCGTGGATTTCACCATAGGAAAACAATTTCTGATTCTGAGGGCTGTTGGGATATCCTAAATTGTCAATTGTATAACCGCAACTATGATGATGTCTTTTCTAATCGTCTTGAGTTTGCAGGATCTGAAATATTGGTGTGCAATGACATGAATACTGTTTTGGATCCATCTTCGGATAGATCGTCCATGGCCCTCGCCCCCAAGTGTTGTCTGGCGTGGCTCAGGCTTTGTTGTTAGGAATGGCTACCCTGCCTCTGGTTGATATTTGATAAATTCTACACCACCAAATGGCGCATTACACATTGTACTCCTCTGTCCTTATTCTCGGGTAGAGCTATTAATTTCCTCTGGGTATATCTTGTTGGTAGTGAAGAATGGGAGATTCTGCCGCAGATGTTATCTGACCATTATCCTGTTCATATGACTCTTGGTACTCCTTAGCAAGTTGAGCATCTACCCACCTGGTGATTCAAATCCCAAGCGCTTACAGATCTTTCTTTACTACCAACAATGGAACAGTGGAGATTTCTCTGTTATATGGAAAAGCTTCAAAGTGTATTTGCCGGGTATCTATCGCTAAAGAAGGTGTGTTGAGCTTTGGCCGCACGACTCTAGAATGCCTACAGGCCGACCTTATCGATTTGAAGTGCAGATCTGCAAAGTTCAGGGACACCACATCACTATCACTAATGCATTAGAAACTTGTACAATTCCTTAAAGCGTAGCTGGAAATTAAATCTATATTACATCGAACTATGGCTGGAAAATATGGGGTAAGCGATAAACCAGTAAAATTGCTCTCATGGACTAGACGCCCGGAGAACTCTGACCAAACTAGCTGGCAAATTGAAAAAAGCTATGGGATCCGTTGTGCAAGGGAATATGGAGGTAAACTGAGTATTCTTATACTACCATTCTGGTCTTTACAACTCGCACTTTACAATAACTGTGAAAGACCTTTCCATGTAATTACACCAGATGAAACCAGTATGGCTTGAAGAGGTACACTGGGAGCTGCTCAGATTTTGAACGCGCAATTAAAGAATTTGCATCGGGCAAGGCACCGGGCCTGATGGGCTAATAATATAATTTTACAAATATTCTATTGACCCTTTTAGCCAAGCATTTGCTCACCCAACCACACCTCTTTTGGGTAGGGTATGTTTCCATTATCGACCAATGCAGCATACACTCTGTCTTTCTTAAACTGGTTAAGGATGAAATAAGATGCAATCCGATCATTCTGTCGCCTTAGTGAATTTCGATAATAAGATCTTCGCTAAGTTGCTAACTTATCATTTACTCCCAATAATGCTACAGATGCTTTTACCCTCCAATCGTGAATAATCTTTAAACGCTCGAAACATAAGCTCGGTTCCTTTCTTGAGAAAAATCTTCTTATTCTTCGAAGATTATTTCCATTATACTATGGCTTCTTCATCCGAACCATCGACCCCTCGGTCCGGTTTCAAGTAATGTTGTGACTGTGGGAAGAAAATGTCTTTAACGGATCCTCACAGGATCTGCATGTGGTGCCTAGGATCGGAGCATCACTGTTCAGAATGTGAGGACTGCATGTCCATGACGGCAAAAGCCTTGAAGGAGCGTAAGGGAAAGTTAGAAAGAGGTAAGGGCTTTAAAACTTCTACTCCCTCAAAAGTTTCTTCGGCTGAGTCGAGACATTCGTCTCCTCGTTGAAAAAAGAAACATTCCCGTTCAAGATCACAAAGCGGTTCTCATCAGTCTTCGAGATCAAAACATTCTTTCTAAGAGGCGTGGTAGATCTCCCTCTTCTTCTTCTACTTCTTCTTCCTCTACCTCCCCGGAAAGGGTCACCTGCCCCACGAAACACAGCTCAGCAGCTAAGTGGGAGGAATTCTGTAAAAAGATGCTTAGCGTCTTCGAGAAAGCGGCCTTGACCCCCTCGGAGACGTCTAAAGGTGAGAACCTGGGTGAAAGACCCGAAAAATCAAAACGCTGCGAGTCGTTGAACCCGACGAGAGAAGGTACTCGAGAGCGTCAAGAACCCTCGAGTAAAAACAATAAGACTGCGTCATCAACGCCTTTGTCGAAGGGCCCTTTGCATAAATATATTTCATCGACGCCGTCTTCGACGCTACATTCGACCCGGATTAAAGACTAACCTACAACTGTCACTACGTCACAGGCGGTTGAGGTGTCGAAAGCCCCGACCATGATGTCGAGGATACCATCGACCACCTCGACGACGCTGAGTAGGATTCTGATTCTCGAGTGCATCGAGGTCTTCTCAAACTTTGACACCTTTTCCAGGATTGTCGAAGCCTATGACGTCCACGTCGACAACCTCGAGGTTTTCTCAGGAAGTCACAACGAATTTAGCTCCTTCTTCCCTAAAAATGTTTTTTAAACCATATCCTAGGTTTGACTACTTTAGAGCCTTGTCCTCTATATATGAGGAAGGGGAGGATTCCGACAATGAGACCCTTTGGTCTGCAAAGGACTACAATACCCATGCCAGAGGAGTAAATCTCTGAGGAGAACAGGTTAAAAGATCTCCAAGAGTCTCTACATGAGGCAAGTGGTTTAGATACTTCTCCAGAAGTAGAGTTTGCTAAACCAGATCCTGGAGAACAAACATGCTGAGACTCCTTATAGGATTCTGATGGCCAGAATAATTGAATTTATGGGGTGGACTACACCTACACCTTCTTTTCAGCAGGATGACCTTACTGATATTTTAGATAAAGATTCGCAGGAGGATCCTGTTCCTTTTCATAATGCTCTGCAAAGAAAAATATCTGCTAATTGGGAAACTCCTGAAGTTATCCCTGCAGTAAATAAAAAAACTTTCTGCTAAATACAGAGTATCAGCTTCAGATCCTGAATATCTGAGTAAGCATCCAACTCCAGAGTTTTGTTGTACAAGCAGCGACTTCATCTAACAGTAAGTCGGCATATCCTACTATTCCACAGGATAGAGATGATAAAAGATTTGATGCCATGTCAAAGAAAGTCTTTTCGGCATGTAGCATGGCGCTTAAGTCTATCAACGCAACTTGCACGCTAGCAAGATTCAGCCACACACTTTGGGAGTGTGCTTCATCTACGGCTGACTGCCTCCCAGGAGGAGGAGAACGGGATGCATTCTTAAACATCATCAGGGATGGAAAGGATGCAATGTGAGAGTCCCTCCAAACAGGCATCAATTCTGCTGACAGCATCAGCAGGGCCATGGCGGCAAGTAGCACAATCCGCAGGTTTGGTGGTTGCAGAAGTCTGTTTGTTCCAGATGTGCAAGCCAGACCTCTGAATATGCCCTTTGACGGCACTTCTCTATTTGGAAAGAAAGCTGATGACAGCGTGGAGAAATTGCAAACATCCAAAGAAGCAGCGAAATCCCTGGGAGCTGCAATCCGGCAAACTCTAAATCGTCCCACAGGTACATCCTGGGCGGGTAGGTCCTTTCGCTTTTACTCCGCATTCGGAAGAGGCAAAGGACAGCCAGCTCAAAGGGGCCAGAGACGATTCACTTGTAGTGGACGGGGCAAAGATACAAAAGCTGCAGCAGCAGCAGGTGACACTTTACCCTCGGCATCTGCGTCAGCCGCTTCTAAACCCCTCTGAGGTCTCCCCTCACAAGACACCAGTAGGGGGCGGGTTAACTCAACATCTGGCAGAATGGCTGGCTATTACGTCATATGCTTTGGCATTGGAGACAGTTGCCCATGGTTACTGCCTGCCTTTCCTACACACTCCTCAGTCATCCACCGGGGAACAACTCTTTGAAGCTTTCAGACCTGCTCCTTATGCAGGAGGTTTTAGATCTGCTAGAGAAGGGTGCCATAGAACCGGTACCCGTAGCGGAGAGGAACAAGGGTTGGTATTCCCCATACTTCCTAGTGACAAAGGACGGACGGAGGACTGAGACCTATCTTGGACTTGCGAGAATTGAATAAATTCCTCAGGAAAGACCAGTTAAAGATGGTAACCCTTTCTCAGATCCTTCAGGCCCTCCAGCTTCAGGACTGGTTGGTATCTCTAGACCTTCAGAATGTTTATTTCCATGTGCCAATCCATCTCAAACACAGGAAGTACTTGAGGTTCGAAATTGGCAACTCTCATTATCAATTTCGAGTTCTGTCATTTGGGCTGACCTCCGCCCGATGGTCTTTACCAAGCTAATGTCGGTGGTGGCTGCAAGTCTAAGGAGTGAAGGATCCATGTCTACCCCTACCTGGACGACTGGTTGATCAGAGCAGTATCTCCAGAACAAGCTCAGATCCAGCTAGATTATGTCTGCTACTCCCTCAACTTAAAGAAGTCACAGTTCATACTATCACAGAGACTCCAGTTTATTGGAGCAGTCCTGGACACTTCCCTGGGAAAAGCCTCGCCACCAGAGGTGAGGGCTCAAGATATTCTACAGATGGTCACCAGGTTTCAAAATGCCCAACGTCTACCAGCCTTCGACTTTTTGAGATTGCTAGGCCTCATGGCATCCTGGACAACACAGTGGCCATGCACTTCCTCAACAAAAGAGGGGGCGTAGGAACACAATCACTGTGCAGAGAGGCAATGCAGCTCTGGTTTTGGGCAATTCAATAAGGAATCTCTCTATCTGCAGTTCACCTAGCCGGAGAGAAGAACTTGACAGCGGATGCTCTGATCAGGCAGAGCACAGTCTCACGAGTGGGAGCTAGCTCAGGAAGTCCTTCAAGAGATCTTCACACTTTGGGGAACCCCTCAAGTGGATCTGTTCACCACCAGCATCAACAGGAAATGCGATCAGTTTTGTTCAAGGGAATTTCCCCCCGAGAGGAGCTCTAGGGGACGCGTTCGTAGTGCAATGGGAGTTTCCACTTCTGTACGCGTTTCTTCCAGTCCCTGTCATTCCTCAAATGATCAGGAGGTTGAGAAGATTCCGGAAAGCCATGATTCTAATTACACCAGATTTGGGTATGAGAACGTGGTACCCGGACCTTCTAGACCTGTCCATCTGTCCTCCGATTCATCTTCCGCAAAGAGAGGATCTTCTCCATCCAGACATCAGAACCCTCAACCTTCACGCTTGGTTTCTGAAAGGTTGACATACAAGGATTGGGATCTCCCGGATGACGTCATGGAGGTGTTGCTTTCAGCCAGAAGGCCAGCAACAAAGACTTTATACCGCTGCCGTTGGAACAAATTTTGCAGCTGGTGTAGAGAAAAGAATATTGAACCCTTTTCATGTAATACACCGATGGTGTTCTCTTTCTTGCTTTACTTAGCAAACTCAGGTCTCCAAATTGGTACGGTCAAGGGCTATCTCGCAGCGCTGTCTATCTTTAAGCCTACTGCTGAGGAGCCTTCATATTTCAAACTACCCGTAGCAATCCAATTTCTGAAAGGATTAACAAATGTCTATCCACCAAAACATTTTCAGGTTCCTTTGTGGGACTTTAAGACTAGATTTAAGTTTCTGATGGGTACGGGGGGCGCTGTTGAGCAGCCGTCAAGATGGCTGCCTAGCTCTTGAGCTCCGTGCACAGCCGCTCTTCATCCGAGGACATCTGCGGGCGAATGAAGCTCTGCGCCTACCCGACCGACCCACTGGCATCCCTATAACTGTGGCTACGTGTTGCTGCGATCCTGGCTCGGATCGGACCTTGGGAGCCGGAGATCCACTTTGCGGGACCCTCGAGGCCGCCGCGGTGCTCGGCGCCCCATCAAAGACTTTCTTTCCCGGTTCCCGCCACCACACTAAGGCCTCCCCTGCCGCATCCCTCCACTGGCCCGCCTGCTGAGACGCCCTGCGATCCGCGTTGGAGGCGCCGCGGATTGGGTCGCGCCCCTCGCCGGACCGGTGCCCGCTGCTTGGGCCGTGCCTTGCGCCGGTTGTCCTGGCTTTTTCCCCGTTCTGGGGCCGGGGCCCTCGGGCCTTGATGAGCCCGGTCTGCCCGGCCGGAGAGCCCGGTGCTGGGGGGCCCTGGACCGCTCCTCCTCCGCGCTGCTCAACACTTGAGCTGTGCGCCCCTCCTGGGGGTGCTGCGCCCGCTGCCGGGCTTGGCTGATAAGTCATTCGCGGCCTGGTTGCGGCCTACGACCTCTCGCTCTACGCAGCTGCCGGCGGCGCCCGAGGACCTGAGGAGCTGCACCTACTCCCTGACAGGACACTTGCGGGCTACATACCAGGTGAGGAGCTGCTGGGGCTGCTGCGCGCCGGAGCCACATTGCCCCCGTATCCACTACAGGCCATTCTCGATCTGGGCCTCTCTCCCCGCGCGGCCCCGGCCGGCTCCTGCGCCACCTTTGTTGGTCTCTGGGCCCATATCCTGCGGCGGGGCGAGGTCCCTGCACCCCGGATTGATACTAGGGCCCACATTTTGGCACGACCTGGCTTCCCTGCGGGTCATCACCTTCACGGCCCCATACAATACCCGCTTATGCACGAAGGCCTGCATTCCTGCTGTGCTCTCTGTGGTGCTCACCCTGGATATGTTCTGGACACCACCCTCACCCTCTAAGGCGGTTGGATCACTCTCTCCCTGCTGCTACTCTATACTTCCCTGATGCTGCAGCTCCTGCTGCCTCTGTCAGGATTTGTTTGAATCGGCGGGCTGGACCTCTGTTATTTGCCTTGAACCTCTCCTGCATCTCCTCACTCAGGTCTTCACTCTGGCCACTCAGGGCCCCCTGCTACATTATTTACGATGTCTAACAGATCGAGGAATAACAATAAAACTGGAGCCATGGACAAATTCGCTAAAGCCACCCCGAGGCCCGACTTGACCCACGCACCAAGCGACCCAGCTGACGACCCGCCATGCGCCGAGGCACCCACCACTGACCTCACAGCGATAATGGAATCCATGGCTAGAAACTTTGCAGCTTTCCATGAAAAGCTCGATGACATTAATGCCAATGTAGCCTCACTCAGAGCCAAACTGGATCAGCAAAGGGTTCGAATCACGGAGACCGAAATCAGGATTGGTACCAATGAAGATAATATATCTACACTCCAGGGCACTGTGTCCACTTTGGTTTCGGATATGAAGGCGGTTAAAGCCAAATGTGATGACCTTGAATCTAGGTCGCGCAGAAACAATATAGGCATCGTTGGTGTCCCTGAAAATGCACTGAAGGGTCGACTGGAATTGGCGGTCAAGGATCTCTTGAAGGAACTACTGGGTAACCCAGACATGTCTCCCTTCTTTACCATCGAGAGGGCCCATAGGGCGCTGTCACCCCGGCCTAAACCCGGTGACTTTCCGAGACCCATCATTGCCAAGGTTCTGAGCTTCAAGGACCGCGACCTAATTCTACGCCTCGCACGGGAAAAGGGCGAGTTACGATTGGACTCGCAGGTGATCATGATTTTCCCCGACTTTTCCACCGGAGTTCAGCAGGAACGTCGCCAGTTCCTTGGAGTGAAGAAACTCCTCAGGGAAAGGAACATCCCCTACGCCATACTCTTCCCTGCACGCTTGAAGTTTACGTTCAACGACAAACTATACTTTTTTACAGTGCCATCTGAGGCGGTTAAATTCATCGAGGCACATGTTCCTCTCCACCCGCCGGCCGATGATAATATGAATAATGAGTGAATTCTATGCTTGCTTTGTGATGCCTTGATACTATGCTTATATGTAGATCGAGTCCTGCCACTCTTTGTTCATATCCATGAGTAATCACACCTCCGCATTCACTTGTATACAATGCTTTCCTACGCGGGTTTAATTACCGCTCTCTGAGGAGCAACTGTTATCCCGTCCAAGTTATTCTCCCACACTTACCCCTGCTGCTCCCTGACATACTCAGCTCCCTTGGTCTGGTTGCAACCGTTGCCCTCTGTTCACGAGCACTGGGGCATGTTTCTTCTCATGGTTTCGCCTGGGCTGGGTTGCTGGATCCCTGTGATGTGTGTGTGTTGCTCCCCGCGCTCCATTGGGTGGGACTGGGGTATTCACGTTTTGTCCGCTAACAATGTTCGTTTTGTAACGGAACCAGCTGGTTCCTAGTGTGCTTCCGCACGGCAACGGCGCACCCCACTGCGATTGCACTGTTCTTGGATATGCCCTTGTTGTGGGTCAGCCCCTGTTGGGCTTTTGTGCAGTCTGGGCCATGTTGGGGCCGGCCCGGCTCTTCACAGTTGAGGGTGGGTGTTGTTCACACTACTGAAGTTGGGTCAGTGGTGAGGGTGGTGGGTGGGAATGGGGTATTTGGAAAAAACGGCATACTAGGGCTCACGGCACGCACACTGGCAAAACGTAAGCGCACTCCCGACCTCAACCCCAGTAGTGCACACTGCTGCTATACCTGGGATGTTCACTGATGCGGGTATGCCGGGATTAGAGATCCGCCACTGACATGTCTACTGTTATAATGTCCTGGAACATTCGCGGATTGAGCAATCATACCAAGGCCCGCAAGGTCATGGCCTTTGCTAATGGACATGGCTCTAAGATACTACTTCTACAAGAGACACACTCCAATGGCCACATTCCGGACACCATGGCCCCGTCGTGGGGCCCCACTAGATTCTTTACTTCCTACTCCTCCCAATCCAGGGGAGTCCTCACAATGATCCATAAATCGATCAAATTCATTCTGCACAAAATGTACCTATGTCCTGAGGGTCGCTATATTATACTACACTGCACAATGGTGAATAGAGAATACCTACTTGCTAACACTTACTGCCCCAACGTTGACTTTCCCGAGTTCTTCGATGCGGTAACTGCTATACTGTTGGGCTACGTGGGAGTCCAGATTGTATGGGGGGGGGACCTAACCCTTATTCTTGACACTGTCCTGGATAGGACTGGCACGTCCTCTCGAGCCCTAACCAGTGCCGCACGCAGGTTGTGTGTCCATATGCAGACGCTCAATGTTTGCGACGCCTGGAGGACAGTACACCCCTTGTGCCGGGAGTATACTTATTACTCATCTGTCCACGACAGCTCGTCTCGTATAGACCTGTTCTTAGTGTCCAGTGAAACCATGGGAGGGGTGAAGGGGTCCTGGATTCTCCCCCGCACTCTGTCTGACCACGCTCCAATCACACTTTCTATGAGGCTGGGTATACCCACTCCGACACTGAGCACTTGGCGCTTCAAATCTGAGGCCCTCAGGGACATTGTTTTTAGGGCCGATATCCTTGCAGACATTATATCCTTCTTTGACCATAACTCTCTCCAGGACACCTCAGCCGCGGTTAGGTGGGAGGCCTTTAAGGTATACATCAGGGGGATGTCCATCTCGCGGGAGGCTGGGGTACTGAAAGCCATCCGAGCCAACCTCGGTCGCTCCGAAGCTAAATTGAAACAGCTGGAGCAGCAATGCTCCACTGGCGCCGATCCCGCCTTACTTCTCAAAATCAGCGAGGAATTGCAGGCGTACAATGCGCTCGCTATCAACGAAGTCCAGTACTTCAGCCGCCCACAGGCTGCCAGGAAATATGGCGAGGGTGACAGACCGGGGAGGACTCTGGCAGGCGTAGTGAGGGGGGAATTTGGCCGAGCTCAGATCACCTCCATCAAAGACGCATCTGGCAATGTACAGTGGGCTGACCAACAGATTTTGGAGGTATTTACTGAGTTCTACAGGTCCCTCTACTCCCAGCCTCCCGAACACTCCGAACGACACATGCGCGAGCTGCTTGCTCAGATCCCCACCACCGAAATATCCCCTGCTGCCCGCGACCAGCTGGACTCCCCGGTAACGCTGGAAGAGATAGTGACCGCCATCTCTAACCTGCCCAAAGGCAAGCCGCCGGGACCTGATGGCCTCATGGCTGAGTTTTATCAAGAACACGTGGCCATACTGGCTCCCAAGTTACTCGAGGTCTGGGTCAAAGCGCTCCGCTCCTCTATTCTTCCCCCTTCCATGCGTGAGGCTGTCATCACGGTACTACTTAAGCCTGGCAAACCAGACGACGAGTGTGGGTCTTACAGGCCCCTTTCCCTCATGAACCTAGATACGAAAATCATTGCTAAGCCCATAGCTAACCGCTTTCTCCCCATTATGCCATATCTGGTCCATGAGGACCAAGCGGGCTTTGTCCCCGGCAGGTCTACCTCTCATAATATAAGGAGACTGTTTAATGTTATGTCCCGTATAAATCAAGACGCCCAGGCCGTGGCGGTCACTCTGGACGCTCAGAAGGCCTTTGACATGGTCTCTTGGAACTACACGTGGCTGGTGCTGGAGACGATGGGAGTTGGCCCAAACATGATCAGGTTCATTAAACTACTATATGCCTCCTCTGTGGCCCGGGTCAGGGCTAATTCCTTGACATCCGACGCTTTCACACTCTTCAGGGGTACCCGACCGGGCTGCCCCTTCTCCCCGATCCTCTTCGCCCTCGCAATTGAGCCAATGGCGGATTATGTCCGTGCTCGTCATGCCCGCAAGGGGATACGGTTGAAGGATGACCCCGAAATCATATCTCTATATGCAGATGACGTGCTTTTATACATTAGAGAGCCCACGACCCACATTGACCCCATACTGAGGGACATTACCCGCATCGGCACCTACTCTGGCTTCACGATCAATTATTCAAAGTCAGATATCTTCCCGCTCACTAAATCTACCCAACAACCCACCACTGAGTACCCCCTTCGCTGGTCCCCGGACGGTGTCAGATACCTGGGGGTGCAGATATCCTTGACTAAATCCACTCTGCTAGCCGACAATTACTCCACCGCGGCGCAAACCGCAGAGGCCAAGATGGCGATCGCTCCCACTGTCCATGGCTGGTCGTCTCTCCCTAATTAAAATGATCCTGCTCCCCAAGCTTCTTTACACTTTTAGCAACGTTCCCGTGTCCCCTGGGAAGGCCTACTTCACTAAACTGCATACACTATGCGCTCAGTTCCTATGGCACTCCGGTGCAGTGCGTAAGAAGTGGACTGACATGGCGCTCCCCTATAAACAAGGGGGGCCTCACTGCCCTGAATCTGCTACTGGTACCCGGGCTCCCCAACGCGTCCACATGTCAAGTTAGAGCGACTAGCGGCCGCCGGCACCAACGTGATGTCCCTTATATTACATCGCCGTTACACACCTGACTCTCCCATTGACCCTGTCGCCACGACCATTCACGCATGGGAACGCTTGCTAGGTCCGACGAATGGGTCCCCCCCTTACTACAAATGGCTCCCGGTGTGGCGCCTGCCTGACTTGGAACCCACACACGATAACGCCTTGGCCCAACACTCATTCATTAACCCCCAAACATGGAAGCAAGGCCACACCAGATCCGCCTTGGAGACCCTCCCATATTATAGGCTACGTGCAGCGTTCCGTACTGCATGGCCCTCATGTCCTGATGAACCCCTGGATAACCCGGCGATCGCATACATTGCCAACTCAGGCGGCGCCCGCGGTGTCGTCTCTTCACTATATAGGATCCTTCAGGAGTCCATCACAATCCCAGCGCTTGGGGCGCGCGACGGTTGGGCGAATGAGTTGGGCCTGGAGTTGTCTGATGGCGACTGGGGCGCAATGTGCTTACACACAAAAAAAGTCTCCTTCAATTTCCGTTACCGCGCCATGCAGTACAAACTCCTCAATAGGCTCTACTATACTCCACACAGGACTTCGGCGTTCGCCCGCGCCGCCGTGGCCCTGTGTCCTCGCTGTGGAGCTGAGGAGGCTGATCACCTGCATATGTTTCTGTCCTGCAGGGAGCTATCTGGGTTCTGGGAATGCATCTTGAAAACAATCTCTGACATAACTGAAACTGTGGTTGATCCTGACCCCTTGTCGATTCTGTTCGGGGTCTGGAAAACAGATGGAACCAGACGCCTGGCTAAGTTCCTAAACATAAGCTGTATGATTGCCAAAAAGTGTATACTCCAGAGCTGGAAAAGCCCCACTCCCCCGGTCTTTCAGAAATTGCTGCGCTTACTCACCTGGTCACGCAATTGCGAGGAAGAATACTTGTCTATGCTCCCCGCCCAGTCTCGCCCCTGGAACATTTGGGCTGAATTTAACGCTTACCTTAGCATTCGAAGCGAGGGCACCCCCGAATCTGGTCTGTCCCCTGGCCCGACGGGCTCTGATCCCACTGTGTGAGCCCCTACTTTATTCCTTTGTTTTTCGGTTGGCATGCTGCTCCTCAGATATCGCCCGGCTGTCCAGGTTGTGATTGCTGTATCCTTTATGATGTGCTGCTCCATGATGTAACCGCTATGCATTTATTGTCTTGTGTGTGCCTTGTGTACTTCTGCCGTCCAAAAATAAAAGTTTTTAAAAAAAAAAGGTTTTTGATGGGTACTTTTGAACCACTTTATTCTTGTTCACTTAAGTTTCTCACTCTTAAAACAGTCTTTCTAGTGGCCTTGAATTACAAGCTCTATCTTGCAAACCTCCTCATACAACATTTCACAAAGACAAAGTTGTCTTACAGGTGAAGCCCAATTTTCTCCCAAAGGTGGTTTCTGAATTCCATATTACTCAGAAAATAACCTTAACTTCGTTCTATCCTCCTCCCCATCCAGGGAAAGAGGAAGAAAGATTACACAGGCTGGATCCAAGGCATGCCTTGAGTTTTTATATTAGCAGACTTGCTAGGATAAGGCAAGCAGACCAATTGTAGGATATGCAGGGCACAAATTAGGATTGCCAATCACAAAACAAACCATTTCACGATGGAGCATTTTGACCATTTTAGAATGCTAAACATTGGCAGGAAAAGAACCCCATCAACATCTTAGGGCTCATTCAACCATGGGATGTTCCTCCGACCTATTCCTTGTCTCCCCTCCCATCCATCCCCGCAGTAAAACTTCCCTTGTAGTTGCAGTTTACGCTCCATCAAGGTTACTTATCAATTCATGCGAAGCAAATTTAAGCTTCAAAACGCAACTGAGCAACAGACGCAGCGCAAGTCTATTTATACTCATGAAGACGTCGGCACCGATACGGAGGCTCTCGAGGGACACCGACTTGAGGGACATTGACGCGCAGCGCCCTCTACTGAAAAATGTTCCGAGGCCAACAAGCTGGAATGGATAACGTCAAAGATAAGGAATAAGTCGGAGGAACATCCCATCGTAAGAACGTTACCAGGTAAGAAAGTAACTTGTTCATCTATATCAAGCCCTTAAAAAATGGGTTCCATGTCCTATTGCTGACAGTAATTACATTTTTTGTTTGCAATTGGGGGGGGTATGGGCGGGGTTCCCCCATGCCCACCCTTCCCCTTTGGTACTTGCCCCTACCTCAAACCCCTCCCCACCCCCTTTCTACCCCATACCTCACAATTCCCTAAATAATTTGATGAAAATTCAAAGTACCACAAAGTAATTATTGTTGGCAAAATAACTCCATACCAAAATATGGGGGTGAACAAATCTTTCTACTGGGTATCCATATTATAGCAGGTGCCTGTGGCCTGTGTCTGTATCAATGGAATATTGTCATCCCAATTTCCTCTTTTGCAGGGCGCAAAGCTGGGGTGCCTGCTCTTTCTCCATTGATTCACACTTTAGATGCAACCCTTTGCTTGTGCCCTCTGCAAAAATCACTCCAACAAAGGGCTGACTCTTTACTTTCAGAAGTTCTTAACCACTTTATATGCAGACTATCCCCTCTTTTACAAAGGAGTGTGGAGCTTCTCCTTATGTTCGTTCTCAGTAGAGGGGCTCCCTGGCCTTTTTCTGCTATCACCTCTTTTTATACTTACAAGACCCTGAAACTTATTTGTCCTCAAATCTCAGAGGTAAGTGTCTTTGTTCAAATCTCCGGCTTTCCGATCCATTGGTCCAAGTCAGAAATACTACCAGTAACAGATTCCACTTGGGTGGTCGTCGAGATTCTAATTGTGCTCTGTATCCGTACAATACTTAGAAGTGCCTGTGTCACAGCAGACGCCAGTAATCCATTGTGCACTTGATCATCCCTCTTATCTCTTAAATTGGCTGGGCCGTGCTTATCAAAATGGTTCTTCGCCAAATGTTTGTATCGCCAACAGCATTCCTATGAAACTCCCAATGGGTTTTTATTTAACTCTTACGTCCTGTCGCTTTTCCTCCATACTCCATGGGCGTCCTTAACTAGGGATGGGAGACGGAACCTTTTTCACCAGAAAAAATCTTCTTGCCCTTTAAATTTAGAGGCGAGCGGGCGCGCTGCCCTGGGAGCATGCGCTCCCTTGGCTCAGCCCACCGACGCCACTCCACATTGCCCTTTTCTGCGTCGACGGGAACAGCCCGATTTTCACCAGCGCTCCTGGACTTGGCTTCGGCCATGTAATACCATGCACTTTTCCCCGGATAGTTTCTTCTGTCTTTTTGTCTTCTTTTATCAATCAGGTACTCCGTCCTCTGGCGCAACGCTCCTCCCCGGCGCATGCCGACTTCAGCGGGCTTCAGCAGATGTCCAGCCTGCGAGGGGCTCTTCCCGACATCAGATCCCCACACTCTTTGCCTCCGCTGCCTTGGCCCCAACCACAGATGGGAGGGTTGCAACGCCTGTGACGCACTTTCTTCGCATGCTTTGAAGAACAGACTAGCCAGGTGGAGGGCGCTCTTCGAGAAATCGCCTCCAGAGGACTTGAAGGACTTTGTCAGACACAAGTCGAGGGCCAATGGAGGGCCGCTCTTTTCCAGTGGTCCCCGCAAGGGTGACTCCTTTCCTCAATCGCCCAGACGGGAAGAACCTCACAGGTTCTCGTACCAGCACGAATACCGAGGCTAATTCAGCTACCGGCCGCCAGGCCGAGGGGTCTCTAGAGCCTTCCAGTGACAGTGCTGAGGGACCGCAGGGTTCTTTTACCGGGTGCACACCTGAGGGGCTAGGCCCTTGCATTGGCAACATGTCCAATGGGTTGCCTGCACGCAGCACTACCGCCAACTATGCCGAGGGCGACACGCCTACCGGGCTACGGCCTGAGTTGCAGGGCAGGCCTCGCACTCCATTGCCAAGACTCCTGGAGGAGGCTGGGCCCAGTTAGCCAAGCTCCACGACTTTGGCATGTGGGATACAGCTCGACAAGATGGCCGCCGTGCCAGACAAAATGGCTGCTCGTCTGATACCTTCCTGAGGAACGGAGCTGGTGGGTTATCGAGTCACATGGTTGGAAGTGGTGTCAACCAGGTTTGTGGCCTACAGCTTATCCATCAGCATCGCAGGGCAGGTTTACTCCGCAACTGTCTAGACAGAGTATGCACCGGCCTCAGCAGCCACCTGCTACCCAGTCAATATCACCTACTACCCCACCTGCCTGCGAGGACAGGTTCTTTGAAAAGTGCCTCACGCTCATGAGATCTCCTCAGATGGGGGCCATCCTCAGGGACGTTATCAGGGACATGCTCCCTACGGCCCCTCCACCTGTGCCTATAGTCATTCCTCTTATGGCTCCAGCGCTGCATGCCCCGGTGCAGCCCCCGCTGGCTCCTTCGATTCCGCATTCCCTGCCTCCCACGGCTCAGGCGGTTCCATATCAGCCTCCGCTGCAGCCTCTGGCTCCAGCCTCCACACCTCAGCCCTCGGCGCACAGCACTCCTCCACCTGCTCCGGACCAGCCGACGCCCTGGTGGACATGAACGAGGAAGAAGACCCCCGACACACACTAGTCAGCCAAGGCCTTCCACGAAAGACTCGCAGGTCTGGCAGAGTACTTGGGCCTTCCTCAACCTGAAGTCGAATAACCAGAGGCGGGGGTATTGGCCACCCCACCGCTAGAACGGGGATCTCGCTGCAGAAGGATGTTGTCGCCTTGGCCAAAATGGGGTGGCCCAAGCCCCATTCAGCCCAGCCTGTCAATTGGCACCTGGACGCCAAGTTTAGGCAAACAGAGGGGAGTCCACTCTTGCTGTTGGCACTGCACTCTTCGGTGATCACTGCGGCGTCACTCGACTCAAAGCCTCAATCGTCACCAGCCACCTCGTCCTCGGCGCTGCTAGGCAAGGAGATGATCTTGGCGGTATACGGGAAGAAGCTTTATTCCAATGCTTCGCTGCATCTTCGTCAGTCCAACGCGGATGCCATGCTGGCAACTGTTAACCAGAGGCCTTGGGTGGGGGTGGGATTTGGGGGGTTGGGGGGGGGAATAGACTATTCCTTCCAAACCTTCCGGTGAAGAGCCAGTCAAGTTGCAAGGCGGGACTGGCAGAGGCTAAAATGGTGGTGCAAGCCGTCATGGAGTCCACCGTGGCCCACATTGACACCTCTGGCCGGGCTAAATGCATCGCCACGGATATGAGAAGGACTGCCTGGTTTCTGGCTACCAAGTTTAGGCCAGACGTCCAGGAACGCATACTGGAACTTCCATTCAGGGCGGAGACCTCTTTCACTCCACCACCAATGAGAAATAAGATAAAAAGAAAAACAGTTCGGAAACTGCAAAGTCTTTATCCTTACGAAGGTCACGGCCAAGGCGTACACCCAGTCACATCAACGCTCTGACATCCGGAGGGTTCCACAGCTTCCAAGAACGGAGGTCCAGACAGCCTGACCGTTCGCTGAGTCAACACTGGCGCAAACAATAAAAGGGGGAGAGCCAAGCGCTTTTTTCTGCTTCCCTCCTCCACAACAGCCTCAGAGGGAAAGAAGGCATGACGCGTCCCTTTGGGTCCACGTGCCTCCGGTGGGGGGGGCAGGCTTGCCCTTCACGCACAGTTTTTTGGTGTCAGAAGTTCGCGGACCCCTGGATCCTCTCGGTAGTTTCCACGGGGTCCCTTCCTCTATTCCCTTCCACTCCCACAGATTGGGACAGCATCTATATTGGCAGAAGTTTGGTCGCTCGTCGAAAGCCAGATCGTGGAAGTAGTACCAGCCTCCCAGCGAGGATTGAGCTTCTATTCCAGGGTTTTCACCATACAAAAGAACCACCAGGCTAGCCTGAGGGTTTTGTTGGACCTTTCCACCCTCAACCTCTCCCTCCCTCGTCAAAAATTCAAGATGGTTACGCCAGCATTGATTGCAGAGACATTGTGCAGGGGAGACTGGATATGCTCCCTGGATCTGAAAGACTCCATCTACACGTCCCGATTTGGCAGCCACATCGCTCCTGCTTACGATTCAGGATCATGGGGTGCCACTTCCAATACAAGGTGCTACCCTTCAGCCTCAATTCAGCCTCCAGGGTATTCACCAGTCTAATGAATGTGGTGGCAGCCCTCCTCTGGGCCACCACGTCTACCCGTACCTGGACAACTGGCTCGTCGGGGCGAGATCTCCGGAGGCGGTTCATCACACTTCCTCCAACCTTATGATCACACTCCACAAGCTGGGGTTTTCAGTCAACATCAAGAAGTCTCCGCTGCAGCTTATGCAGAGCCTGACCTTTCTGGGCCTCATATGGGACACAAGCTCCAAAAGGTTTTTCCCTTGGAGGACAAGGTCACGGACATCAAGAGGGTCACTACTCATTTCCCCACCCAAGAAGTGACTTCAGCCTGGTGGTACCAACACTTATTAGACATCATGGCAGTGGTCCTACTGGCGGTATCCTTCACAAGACTCAAGATGAAGAGATTGCAGCTGCACTTCGCAGCCTCGTGTAATCTGGAGTGGGGCTCCCAAGCGGCGCTGGTCAGCATTACGCCATCTCTATGCCTGGACCTCACATGGTGGTCCAGCGACTGCAACCTGTGGACGGGCAGGCCTTTCCGGCACCGCAGGTCACCATTACTACGGATTCCTCCCTGAAAGTCTGGGGGGCCACTTTGGACAACCACATTTGGACAACCAGTGTCCACGGAGTCTGGGAAATGCAGGAGTCCAATATCAACTGGCTGGAGCTGAAAGCCATCTCGCTAACTCTCAAAGCTTTCCTTCCCCTCATTGGAGTGAAGGTCGTCCTCATTCTGACGGACAACTCCACCAGCATGTACTATGTCAACAAGCAGGGTGGTACCAGGTCCCCTCCACTGTGCAACCTAGTGGTCAGCATGTGGGACTCTGCCCTGGAGAACATATACATGAGGGCCATCTACCTTCCGGGGCAGTCCAACCTGGAAGAGGACAGGCTCAACAGACTGGGAGCGGACAATTGCAAGTGGAAATTGAACGATCAGGTGGTACTGGAGATCTTCAGCAGATGGGGGCATCCTCTGGTGGATCTCTTTGCCTGCTGGGACAACAAGAAGTGCAAACAGTTTACGGCCTGGCAAGGGCAGGGCCCTGGTTCCCTGGGCGACGCCTTTCAGATTCCGTGCAGCATCATGACAGCGCATGCCTTCCCTCCTACACCCCTGATCAACAAGGTGCTCTGCAAGATACTGGAATCATCACCTCTGCATCATTCTGATAGCTCCCTGATGGCCCGTGAGACAATGGTTCTCCAGAGATTCAGAGGCCTCCAATTTACCTGCCGCTGGGCCCAGCTCAGCTCCTGGCACAGCAGGGGGGTGCATGGTCATCCACCCTGCCCCACAGAAGCTAGCCCTTGCATTGTGGTTCCTGTGCAGGTTACGCTGAAACACCTGGGCCTATCACAGACTAACCTAGAAATCATTCAGGGCACTAGGATCAAGGCTACTAGGAGCCAGTACACGAGTAAATGGTCTAGGTTCTGTCACTTGGCCGACTCTAAGCAGATCGACCCCTTACGTGCACGTTGGATGACATACTCTCCTTCTCTGCACACCTTGCCCACTCTGGCGTGCAGGTGGATACATGCTGCACATCTCTGGCGGCCATAGGGGCCTACAGAAATTCAGAAGAGGGAGTCTTCTCTTCCAACCCAGTGGTCAAGCGACATTTGACTGGCCTCACCAGGCTCTTCCCTCCGATCAGGAAACCACACCCTGTGTGGGACCTCAATGTTGTGTTGGGTGCCTTGACGCACAAACCATTCGCCAGTGGCGTCAGCGGAGTTCAGGGTGGTCACCATTAAAACAGCTCTGTTGGTGGGCCTCACCTCTGCTTGCAGAATAGGTGAGATCCAGGTGTTGGTGGCTTCATAGCCCTATACTGTTTTCACATGGATAAGGTGGTCCTGAGAACACACCCTGCGTTCCTACCCAAGGTAGCCTCTGCTTTCTTTTTTATTGATTTCTCCAACAATCGAAACAATCTCCAAGAATCCCCCCCTCCCTCAAACCCTCCTTCGGTACTGCCTTAGCGCTTCCATTGTTCCCTGTCACTTCATAGCGTCTCTTTGAGGTCATTCCAGATCAAGGAGCCTTAGACGTTGAGGGCGCCACCCGATTCTGAAATCATCTCTTAGAAAGGTGAGAACCTCGCCTGCAAAGTTCTGTATTGCCTTGTTCATACCATATGTGGCCCATTCCATTGCGACCAACTCCCACACTTTGTGCAACCAGTCCTGGAACGATGGTATGGTCGGGCTCTTCCATCTCTGGGCAATAAGCGACATTCCAGCTAATATGAGCATCACCCGCGCTCTTTCCCTACCCTTAGGTTCACCTGTCATGTCTTTTGGTCGCACGCCTAACAAGACCCATTCCGGGGGCATGCTTCCTCTAGACCCAAACACCTGATGAAGTGCCTGGGAGATATCCGTCCAGAAAGGGACTATTTTGGGGCACTTCCACCAGACATGGTCCACTGTGCCCTCTTGCCCGCAGCCCCTCCAACATAGACCCGTAGTCTCTGGGTAGATCTTGCGCAGGTGTGCCAGGGTGTAGTGCCACCCAAACAATATTTTGTACCAGATTTCCCTGAGTTGTGAGGCTCTTGCTAATTTAGGAATTTTTCTCCAAAGTTTCTCCCAATCCCTCCTCTCTATCTCTCTGCCCAGGATACACGCCCATTCTCCAGCATGGATTCACATGCTCATGAATATTCCCCGTCGTCAGGCTGGGAATCCTCGGTAAAGAAAAATCAGTATCAGTTTCGTTTCTGATCTGTCTTTCGTAGTAGTAACCAATCACTGATCTCTGCGTCATACTGACCACAGCCAATGACTGCCCTCTCCCTAAGCCCCGCCTCTGGCAGCCATCTTCAGATTTTTACCGCACGTTCAAGATTTGGGATCCTCGTGCTATTGCTCTCGAGCGTTAGTGCTTTTTTTCGCGTTTTTCCTTAGGGAAATGTTCTCTTTTTCGGTCAAAAGAGCCTCAAGCTCCACCGTTTCTTTATCCAATCAACGGGGACCCGTGTCGGATTCTTCTACGCCCCTCAAGGGTGAAGACTTCGTCGAGCCACGCTTTTGGCGGACTCCAGAAGTTTCGCAGGCCCTTTTCGAGCATGGCCCAGGAGAAGGGAAGCTCGACGCCCGGAAAGCTGTTCAGGGTCTGCCCTGGATGCCAGCTTCAGAATGTCTTTAAGGAGGACGAACACTCCCTTTGCCTTTACTGCCTGCATGAAGATAAGACGCACGTGGAGAAGGACTGTGCGTTTTGCGGCAATATGTCGGAGCGGACCATGAAGGACCGCCATCAGCGTCTCGCCAACTGGCTGGAAGGAAAGAGCCCGTCAGGCGAGAAGTAGTCCGAGCGGTCTTCTAAGACCTTTGAGGGCGCCCCGGCGACAGGGGTCCAACAGAAGGCCAAGCACCGTGAGTCCGCTGGCACCAGGAGCGCCGAACGGTCAGGCTCTATGGGCGCCAGACAGGGCGCATCCTCCCTGGCGCCATCAACCACGAGCCAACGCTCTGGCTTGGGTAAGAGGAAGGCCGAGCACCCGGCGAAGCTCCTGGAGAGACCCCGGTCGTGCTCAAAGGCCCCATCGGAGGGGGAACGAGGTGGTGACCCTCCCCCCAAGGAGAAGGCGGTGAGCGCACCTAAGGTGGTGAAAGCCTTGATCCATCCGGCCAAGGCCTCTATCGAGACAGTCGCGGCGGCCCTGGCTCAGCCTGTGGAGGCTACACCAGTGGTGGCGACCTCGGGGCCCATAATCTCCCTGCCACCGCGGAGGGAGTCCTCTTTCATGCCCATCGACAGGACCCCCGTGAAACCTCCGACGAAGAAGAAAAAGGGGGGGGGGCAGGAGGTCGTCGTGGATTCGGCCTCAACCTCTGAGGAGGAGCTGATCGAAGTCTTAGGCCACGGCGCTGGCGTGGAAGAAGACCATCATGTCGGGAGGGACCCCGACGTGGGAGACGACGAGAATGTCGAGGGTGCCGACGGGGCTCCTGATCGCCTGTCGGAACCCCCTCAACCAGTGCCACAAGACAACTCGGCGGCCATTTTGTTGGCTATACAGTCCTTATGCTCGGAGATAAGGACGAGACTGCCGTTACCACCAACGGAGGAACCGCTCCCGCTGGGGGACCCGGAGCCAGGCCCTTCTGGGAGCCCTCCTCTTAAGAGAAGAAGGATTCATCCTCCACCTCCTTTTCAACCATCGCGCCCTGCTCAGCCCTCCTCCCCGTCCACGACACGTGGGGATGATACGGGGACTGACACGGCCGCGACTGGCACAGACGACGAGGTTTACGACGAGGATCTCCCGTCGTCACCTCCCACCCAGGCTTCCCCGCCGACGAGATTGGATCGTTTCACGCCATGATCGCCAGGGCATCCGAGCTTTTCCAGCTCTGCCCGGAAGAGAAGAAGGAGGAAGGTTTCCTTTATCAACAGCGCGAGACCAAGAGGAAGACGGTCCTCGCTGTACCTCTACTGGACGATATCTGGGATGAGGGTCTCTCCCTCCTCAAGAACCCATCCACAATTCCGGCTAGAAGGGATCGGTACGAGAAGAAGTACCGGGTCCCGGACGCGGCCCCCTTGTGCCTTCGGGCAAAGCTGACCCCGGACTCAGTCGTCTCCACGGCAGCCAGGAAGAAAGCGGGGGGGCGCGGCCTCTACGTCAACCTCCCCGCCGGACGGCGAGGGAAAGAAATTGGACACGATGGGACGCAGAGTCATCTCATCGGCAGCGACGACGATTAAGGCTGCCAACGCCTTGGCTATCGTAGCCTGCTACGACAGGAAGTTGTGGTACATACTCGCCCCCCTTCTGGACTTCCTACCAGACGACAAGAGGGCGGAGGCCCTAGAGATCTTGCAGGAAGGAGAAGTGGCGTCAGACCACGCCATTACTATAGCGACGGACATCGCTGACACTGGATTTCGCCAGTTGGGCAACGGCGTGTGCCTTAGGCGGCGTGGATGGCTCAAGGCTACTGACTTCCGTCAGGACGTGCAGACCATAGTCTTGGACATTCCGTTCAACGGGAGCAACCTGTTTGGGAAAATGGTGGACGATTCCCTACAAGCCATCAAGGCGGACACGGAGACGGCCCGGGCTCTTGGTGTTCTCCAGCAACGACGGCCGCCCTTTCGGAGCGGCGGAGGCAAACGGGGTGCCTCCAAAGGTTCCAGCGGCGGATTGTCGACCTATCGTCAAGCGGCCCGTTCGTCGTCACAGGAAGCCTACAGGGGACGAGGCAAGTCGGGCGGACCCCACCGTCGTCACCAAGGAGGACAAGGCGGCAAAGCCTCGTCGAAGCAGGACTGAACCGGCCGTGGGGTCGGGCCCCCACTGAAGCACCCCGGTGGGAGGCCGCCTGGCGAGCTTCGTCAGCGTGTGGGAGTCCATCTACACCGACCATTGGGTGCTGGACGCCCTGGCTCAGGGTCACGCGCTCGAGTTTCTAAAGAGGTGCCCGCGCGTCCCCCCTGTGGCCAGGAAGGAACATCACGTCCCTCAACTTCTATTGGAGGTAAGGGCGATGCTCAGGAAGGGCGCCATCAAGCTCGTCCCAAAGAGGCTTCGGGGCTCCGGAGTTTACTCAAGAAGACGGGAGGATGGCGTCCCATCCTGGACCTACGACGACTGAACAAATTCATCAAGGCACAGAAGTTCCGGATGGTCACCCTCCAACACGTCCTGGATCAACTGGAGGAGGGCGATTTCCTGTCGTCGTTGGATTTGGAGGATGCCTACTTCCATATCCCCATCCCCATCCTAAAAGGACACCGAAAGTTTTTCAGGTTCGTGGTCCAAGGGCGTCACTACCAGTCCAGAGCCCTTCCCTTCGGATTGAGGTTGGCACCCAGGGTGTTCACCAAGTGCCTCGCACCGGTGGCGGCACGGCTGCGCCTAGAGGGGATCCACGTCTACCCCTACCTGGACGACTGGCTCATCCGAGCAAAGACGAAGGAGCTTGCCGTGGAGCACACGGCAAGGACCGTCCAACTACTCACGGACCTGGGATTCTCCATAAACTACGCCAAGTCCCACCTGGTGCCCGCGCAAGATGCACTGTTTCTGGGAGCGAAGCTCGACACAGTCGCGCTTCTGGCCTCTCCGTGGGAGGAAAGGACGAGGGCCATCTTCGGCAAGGTGCAGCGGATGCCGGTTGCGGACGCGGCCAGGGTGAGGTCCATCAAGTCCCTCCTCGGAATGATGTCTTCTTGCATTTATCTCATCCGCCTGTGCAGGCTCCAGATGCGCCCGTTGCAGGAATTCCTGGACGCGCGCTGGATCCAGACGACAGGCAGCTTCGAGGAGAGGATCACACTCGACGAGAGTTTCCGACGAGCGATCCGGTGGTGGGGCACCCGCGTGCATCTGACGGCGGACATGGACTTCCAGACCCCCGGCCACCAGGAGACAGTGACCACGGATGCCTCCCTAGAAGGGTGGGGAGCGCACACCGAAAATCTGCACGCGAGAGGCCTTTGGCTTCCGACGGAGAAGTCCCTCCATATCAACGTCCTGGAGCTCCGTGCAGTGTTTTGGGCCCTCAGGTCCTTTCTTTCGTCCCTCAAGGGCAAGGTGGTGAGGATCTTCACCGACAACACCACCACCATGTTCTACATCAGGAAGCAGGGCGGTACCAGATCCCCAGCCCTGTCCAAGGAGGCGCAGGATCTGTGGCATTGGGCCGTCGCCCAAGGGATGTTTCTGATGCCGTTTCATCTGGCTGCGCTCGTGCCACGAGTGGGAACTACGACAGGATCTAGTGGACCGCCTCTTCCGATGGTGGGGCACACCCCAGATCGATCTGTTCGCGACGGCAACAAACTCCAAGTGGCGGAGGTTCGCCAGCAGGTTTCCCCAGCCGAGGAGCATGGGCGATGCTTTCTCGCTCCCCTGGGAGGGCCTGTTTCTATACGCGTTCCCTCCATTGCCGTTGCTGATCCGGCTCATCAACCAGCTCAAGAGGTCACGGTGCAGGATGATCCTCTTCGCACCTACGTGGCCGAGGCAGATATGGTTCCCGGACCTTCTGGACTTGTCAGCGTCCCCGTCAATCAAGCTGCCAGTGGACGCGGATCATCTCTCCAGGGAAGGGGGCGCCATCCTCCATCACGACCCGAAGTCGCTGAACTTGCAGGCCTGGCTCCTGCAGCATTAGAGTTTGGAGGCTACAACATACCGGACGACTGCAGAGAGGTTCTTGCAAAGGCCAGGGCGTCCTGAACTCTTAAATGCTATGGACACAAATGGAAGAGGTTCTCTGTCTGTTGCCACGCACAGAAGATTAACCCTCTACGGATTACGGCTCCCCAGGTATTGCCGTACCTACTGACGCTGGCCAAGGCTGGACTGGCGCACGCGGCCATCAAGATTCATCTTGCTGCGATCTCCCGATACACCAGAACCACGGGGCGGACGTCTTTGTGGTCTCATCGTCTGGTGAAAGAATTCATGAAGGGACTGTTCAGATCGTTCCCGCCGGTGAAGGCTCCGGCCCCAGCGTGGGAGCTCAACGTGGTGCTGACCAAGCTCATGGGACCTCCGTTCGAGCCTCTGCACTCGGCTCAGTTGAAGTTCTTGTCGTGGAAAACAGCATTTCTTGTGGCCATCACCTCCGCTTGACGGGTGGGAGATATCCAGGCCTTTTCCTGCAAGCCCCCCTACTTGACTTTTCACGACACAAGGGTAGTGCTCAGGACGCACCCCTCCTTCATGCCCAAGGTGCCGTCCGACTTCCACCTCAACGAACCCTTGGTGTTGCCTGTTTTCTTCCTGTCGCCTTCGTCGCCGGCTGAAAGGACTTTGCACTCGCTGGATGTGGCTAGAGCGCTGAAGTTCTACGTGGACCGCACGAAGTGTTTTCGGAAGACGTCACAACTTTTTGTGAACTTTGGACCTGTCAATCAGGGGAAGGCTCTATTGAAGGCCTCCATTTCCAGATGGCTCTCCGGCTGTATCATGTACTATCATCGGTTGGGAAACCGACCGCTGCCTGGCCGTCCGAGAGCCCATTCCACCAGAGCGATCGCAGCTACCACGGCGTTCCTATCTGGTGTGCCCTTGCTGGACATCTGCAGGGCTGCTACGTGGAGGTTGACGCACACCTTCACGAAATTCTACTGCGTCGATCGGGATTCCAGGGAGGAGTCCAGGGTCGGCCAAGCAGTGCTGCGCAACCTGTTCGCCTAAGGTGAGCCTGGTGAAGAGGTAAGAATTGCTTAATGTTGAGTTTTGCATATAATGCTTAATGTTGAGCCTTTGCCACCTCCCGTGGTTGTGCATGTGTGTACTGCTATGTATTCTTTTATTCATGAGCATGTGAATCCATGCCAGACCCCATGCTGGAGAAGGAACAATTTACTTAGCTGTAACTGTTGTTCTCCAGCATGGGTCTGGCATGGATTCACATGCGAACCCTCCCGCCTACCCCTCTGCGGCTCTTCACTTGGTCATACTGCCATTTTACGTGCTACCAAATCTGAAGATGGCTGCCAGAGGCGGGGCTTAGGGAGAGGGCAGTCATTGGCTGTGGTCAGTATGACGCAGAGATCAGTGATTGGTTACTACTACGAAAGACAGATCAGAAACGAAACTGATACTGATTTTTCTTTACCGAGGATTCCCAGCCTGACGACGGGGAATATTCATGAGCATGTGAATCCATGCCAGACCCATGCTGGAGAACAACAGTTACAGGTAAGTAACTTGTTCCTTTTTCCATATGCCCACTTTGGCCTCAAAGTTGCTTCGTCCAGAATCCTATATAGCTGAGAGATTAGGCCTTTTGAGCCATCGAAGGTGGTCGGTGATCTAATGGCCGCCTCCCTGTTAGTGGGGTGTAGGATCCAATGGCGTGGCTGGGCGTATCTCAATCTCTCCCCCTCCCCAACTGCGAAGTCCCTTTTACAGTCTAGAAAGGTGCTAATTTCACCCCCTATAAACATGTCTCGCATTCTTCGGCACCCCGTTTCTCGCCATGCCCTGAATGCTCCCCTCTCAAGCCCTGGGGTAAACTGCCTATTATTGAATAATGGTGTAAAAGGGGACGGGTAGGTTGTAATTCCCTTATGTTTAACTAGCCTGTCCCAGTTATCCGCCACTAGTTTTGTAATGGAGCTCTTGTACATGTGCCTTGGCCGATGTTGTTTAGGTAGCCACAGGACCTCCCCCAGTTCATGCTTCGTTACTGCCCTATCCATTTTGACCCAATGTTTTCCTTCCCCCTCCTCAAGCCACTCTTTGATTACCCCTAGCTGAGTCGCCTCATAGTATTGATGGAAATTGGGCAGGCCTAATCCCCCTTCATTTCTCGGGGCCATGAGTTGTCTGCTTATCCTTGCTCTCTTCCCCTCCCAAATAGATTTGCTTGTAATAGCTTGGAGCACCCTAAAGAAGCTATCTGGAACATCCTGGGGGATAGCCTGGAACAAGTAGAGTAACCTCGGCAGGGTGACCATTTTTATTGCCACCATCCTCCCGAACCAGGACACCTGTAGGTTCCTCCATCTGTTAATATCCTTTAATTTTTTCCATGAGGGGTGGGGGGGGTAGTTAGCCGCAATTGGAGTAATTCTGACCCCCAAGTATGTAATCCCCCCTGGACGCCATGCGAAGGGTATTGACTCTTAGTACCTCCCTCCCCAAGGACAGGTCCATTCAGACTTGTTCATATTTATGCATAGCCCTGACGCCTTTCCAAATTCCTCTAGCAATGGCCTGCATTGTCTGCTCGACTCTAATGGGTCGGTTAGGGCAAGCAACATGTGGTCCGCGAAGGCCGGCACCCTATGCTGTCTACCCCCAAAAGAGATTCCTTGTATTCCTTCGGATTTCTGGATAGCTTGTAACAGGGGTTCTAGGTAGATCGCATAGAGTAGAGGTGATAAGGGACACCCCTGCTTTGTACCTCTATGGAGTAGGAACAACCTCTAGGTAGTGCAATTATCCGCCACCCGTGCCCGAGGACCTTCATAATTAGCCTTAACCATCTGTAGATAAGCACTCCCTAGGCCCATCCTTTCCATGGTTTTAAAGAGGAAAGACCACTCCACCCGATCAAACGTGTTTTCAGCGTCAAGAGATAGAAGTGCTGCCAGGGTGTGGGTCTTTTCCGCCTTCTCAACTAGGTGTGCCACCCTCCTAATATTATCCGCTGTCTGCCTTCCCTTTATAAATCCCGCCTGGTCTTGGTGTATCATATCTGGTAGAAGCCCCTCGAGCCTATTGGCCAGTACTTTAGTGTAAATCTTAGCGTCCACGTTAATAAGCGCAATCGGCCTATACAAGGATCTTTCTTGGGGATTCTTGCCCAGTTTCAAGATGAGGGAGATCTTGGCCTCCTTCATGGACAGTGTTATTTGCCCACTGCCTTTAAAGGAGTTGAAGAGGTAAGTCAACTGAGGCACCAGCACCGTGGCAAATGTCTTGTAAAAGGAGGCCGAATACCCATCTGGACCAGGGGCTTTGTCTGCTGGCATGTTCCTAATCACCCCCCTCACTTCCTCCTCTGTTATCTCTTGCTGCAGATCTATCTGGGCGTCCTCATCAATAGTTTGTAGTCTTATTTTATCCAGGAAGTCCTCCTGAGCCTGGGCGCAGGGGTTTTGAGATGTGTAAAGATTCTCATAAAATTGGGCCATGGTTTCTTGGATGTCTTCTGCTCATGTAAGCCTGTTGCCCGAGTCTGAGTTTAAAGCCGTGATTGAGTTTCTTGAGGACACTCCCCAAAGCAGGCGCGCCAGTAGGGCATCTGCTTTGTTCCCTCTCGCGTAGAATTTTTGTCTGACCAAGAGCAGAGCCCCTTCTGCTTTTTTTTGTCCGTAAGACAACAAGTTGACCTACTACCCGCCTGTATTCCCTCTGGTTTTGTCTGCTGGGGAACTTGGCTACCTTGTTTCTTGCCCCCTCTACCTCTGCCTCTAACTGGGTCTCCAGGGCCTGCAGCTGTTTGTCCCTTTGCGCCTTGGCTGCTATCAGTTCCCCCCTCATAGTAGCTTTAAAGGCATCCCACCTTGTGTCTTCTCCCGTGTCCCCTCTTCTATTATTGGCAAAGAACTCTCTCATCTTGCCCTCCATTTCTTCCCTAATGGCGAGATCCCTCAGCAAGTTCTCCGGGTACTTCCAACCCCACACCCCTCCTCTCTTTCCCCCTAATTCCAGCTGCATTGATAATATTTTATGGTCAGCTATTCCCATAGGGCCAACCTCTATCTCCTTGACTTTTCCCACCAGGACGGCTGAGACCCAGAAATAATCAATTCTGGATTGTGACCCGTGAACTTCAGAGAGAAAGGTGTAGCCCTCGGCGTTCCCTTTCAGTTCCCTCCAGACATCCCTCAGGCCCATGTCTGCCATTCTGTCCTTCAACCCCGGTGAAGTCACCACCCCCGCACCCGAGCTCCTGGTCCCGCCCGATCTGTCTTTGGCCTTATCCCAAGCTATGATTAGATAGCCCATTATAATTTCCTGACTCCTTGCCCACTCTATTTTCCCTAGAATGCCACGGATGAAGGGATCTTGCCCTGAATTAGGTGCATAGATGACCCCTATTGTATATGTCTCCTCAGCGATTTTACCCGTCACCATTATAAATCTGCCCTCTTTGTCCATTAGTGTGTCTTCCATTTGAAAGTTAACCAAACTCCTTACTGCCAACGCAACCCCTGCCATCTTCGATGGGCCCGATGCCTGGAATATTTGGTCGAACCCCCTCAGTTTAAGTCGGCTCTGATCCTTACGCAGCAGGTGTTTCCTGCAACCCCAGGAAGTCAGGTTTTCCTTTTAAGCGGGGAATTGAGGCCCCTGACTTTATGGGTCCCCCACTTGAATTGTAACACTTCTCCAGCTCCTGCTGAATGCATCCCCCTAGCTGTTTGCCTCCAACTGCTCTCGCCAGACCGACTTTTCGGGAACATTTGCCGCACCTATCTCGCCCCTTTGGCAGTACCTGAAGAAACCTCCTCCCCCTACTCCCTACCTCCCGCCCTTTCCCTGATGGCCTTTAAACCAGGTCTTCCCGTTTCTCCCCCCCCCCATACCCATCGCAGGCTTTCTCGCCCTATTCGATCCCATGATGTTTGCCCGATACTCCTCCTCCCCTCCATAGAACTATGAAACTGCCTTTTTGTCCACCACCCCTTGGAATATTACACGTCCCGGGTCAGTTCTCCTCAACCTCGGGTCTCACTTCTGACGGTAGCCCCGTCTCCCCCCCTCTCCCAGAGGGTCTCCGTGACCGAGATTTCCTCCTTTTCCCCTCGCCCACAACCGACCATTCCCACGGTCTGCGTCTCATTCCCCCTCCCCTCACGGGGGATTTGCCTGGACCCTCCCCGGTCCTGTTCCGGTTCCTGGTCCAATTCGACTTGCAGTAAGTCTGCTCCTTCCTGCATCGTTATACGCTTTTGCGAGCCAGCCCACTCAAACAGAAGCCAGAATGTGAAAGTCCACTTATACTTGATTCCTTTTTCCTTAAGCTTTGAGGTTAACAGGCTCCATTGTCGCCATTTCAGTAGGGTGATGGCAGCGAGGTCTTGATACAATTCTATTTGTTGACCCTTAAATGCAAGCAGCTCTTTTTGTCTGGCTGCCATGAGGACTGCCTCTTTCTGAGCATATCTTGTGAATGCAGCCAGCACATCTCGCGGCCTGGCTTTCAAGTTCTTGTTAAGGAATCCCACTCTGTGGACCCTATCCAGCTCGATCTTGTCAGGGGTTAGATTCCTCCAGTAGCTCAGCGAAGATTCCCTGGACAGTCTCCTTCATGTCCCGATCCTGAACCGTCTCCGGCAGAAGTTTCAGTCTAATATTGATCCTTCAGGACCTGTTTTCCATATCTTCCATTCTGATCTCCAGGTTTCGTGTCGCTATATCGAGCCTCTCTATTCTCCATCGTTTCCCTGCCCACTTCTTATAGCCCTTTTTCAATAATGTCTGTTCTCTCGCCCAACTGGCTTACTTCCTGTTTGATTTCCGCCATTGCTTGGTTAATATCTGGTCTCATTAGTTGAAATTGGTCTTGGAGTGTTCTTCCCAATGAGGTCTGAAGAGGGAGCATCTCCCCTTGCAGGTCTTGACGTGATATTGGGGCGGCCCCATCCGTGTTCTCCATGAGGTTCTCCTGCCCCGAGGGTCCCCTCCTGCATGGCCCTGCGTTCGTCTGCCGTGTCTTTGTTCGCCCACATAGATGCAAGCGGGCCCGATGTGTCCGCATGTGGCACACCTCCTTTGTTTACTTTGCCTTTGCTCTTGGTCGCCATATTATTGAAATGCTGACCAGTATGGATAATCTCCGGGCTCAGTCTTATCCATCAGGAAGCCCCTCTATCCCTTGCAGTGCCTTGCCCCGGCTGTATCTTTGTTCCCGGCCTGAACAGCAGGATCTTGCTGTCCACGCACACCTACAGAGGCTAAGTAGGCCTGTATCACCCTGTAGGTTTCTTCGCTCGCCGTATCCTGGGTGCACTGCCCTATAGATGTTGCTGCTGTGGGGGGGTGGGAGATCTTATCCCACGGTAAGTGGAACCTGAAACAGTCTGGGCCTCCCTAGCTGCTTGTTTCTCGCACTGATGCAGTTTGCCACACCGGGCTGATGACTAGATGTGAAGGTCAGCTAATGCTGCTGCTCGCCCTGACGGGGGCCCCCGCTCTGCGCCAGTTCTTGTTAGTGGGCTTGGTGCCAGATTTGCTGCCCCGTTTAGCAGTGGACAAGTGGGCCACCAGGCAGGGAGGGCAGAAAGAGGGGGTGAGGGGGTAATCCACTCAAGATATTCCCAGGCTTCACGGGCGTCGGGACATCAGCCATCCTCGCCCCACCCCCGCATTCACTCCCGCCGGCTGAGCTCTGCTCCTCACCTCGGGCCCTCCGTGGGCTGATGTCTTCCCTGCTCCACTACACCCAACAGCACCCTCTTTTCGGGGATTCTGCCACCCCCGGCCGTTACGGAGCTTGAACTCTGCATTCCGCGGGCGGGGAGGCGGGCTGTGCAGGCCCCATGTGGCCGGTTCCCAGTCCGACGCACTCCTATGACTGTGCCGGCTCCCAGGCTTTGTATTTGTCCCGCTGATCTTCTTTTCTAGCCAGCGCCACTCGGGACTGCCCTGCTGGGTCCGTTGTAAGCTCGGTGCGGCTGAGGGCGCCCGGCACTTCACTGGCTCCACGTCGGCTCCCAAGGGCTGGTCTTCTCCTTTCGCTACACGGGGTTGAAGGGGGAACCACGGCGAAGCCTCTATCTAGCCCCGGCCTCCTCTGCTCGGGCCGGCAACGGTTAGCCCATCTCGCGCCCCCTCCCCCATGGGACACCGCTGATTGCAGGGTCTCGAGTCTCCGTTCCCCTGGCCGTCGGGGGACAACCACAATTGTCTGCTGACGGGACGGGCAGCAGCTCTTCATTTTCGCATGTTCTTTTGCCTGCGAGGGGTGGTGGAACCGCCGAAACTAGGAAAAGAGCTCTGGAGCACCGTCGGCACACGTCTATTCAGTGCCGGCAGCCATCTTGGAATCTTAGCCTCTGCTTTCAATCTGAACGAGGAGATAATCTGTTTTTTGCTGACCCTAAGGTCGATGCTCGGAGGGTTTTGCACTGTCTGGATGTCAGACACGCGCTGAAATTCTATCTGGACAGGACTATGGGCTTCCGCTGTCAGTCAAGGCTATCGCCTTGCAGGGGCAAGTCCTGTGCAGGTCATCAGCAGGGCGGCCACCTGGGCCACCCCTTCGGCTTTCTGTAAGCACTACTGTTTGGACGCCGGGTCTACATTGGACGCGGCTTTCGGACAGGCGGTTCTAAGGAACTTGTTTGCATAAGGAGGGTCTCCTCTCCACCGTGGGGCCCATGCTGTTTGGAGGAAAGGTGACCGGAAGTAAAAGTAATAGTTGCTCACCGTAGTGACTAACCTACTCTTGGTCCGTAGTCCCCTTTCCTCCATACGTCCCATCATCCTTCCCTCCGCTAATAATACATGTCATTAGGTAATGTTAAATATTAAAAAATGAGTGAATGGGGGTGTGCTGCATAAAAGCAGAGCTTTGGGGACTGGAACTTCAGAAGTCGCCACAGGACCCAAGAATCCGAGGAGGGAGAAGCCGAGCCGGCCTGCAACAACACCACCGGTGGAGCCCTGCTGAACCGTCTTCCCCACTTTTCCCAACGACAGAGGAGATCTCCAGCCCGGAGAGTCTTCTTCCTTCGACTGGTGGGGATAACCAGTCTGCCTTCTTTTCGCCTCTCTGGAGCATCTCGTGGCCGCCTTGTCTGTGCCAAGCACCCCGGCAACCGGGATACCACCACTACCGCGAACCGAAAGGGACCCACTTGGGCCAATCACACAAGAGTGTGACTTGAGTTACCAAGGTAAATCGGTCCAGGGTGCCTAAACCCCCTCCCACACCCCCTGTGGTACCCAGACAGAGTGGCACCACTTTTGGAGGCTTCCGTGGAGAAGCCCGCCAAAAAAAGTGGAACAAAGGGCTCGGCTTGGGTTGGAGTCACAGAAGAGAACACAAACGCCATTTTAGAATGGAGTTCTGGCAAAAAAAATACCAACCGGCGAATTAATATTAAATAAATAAACCGGCGGTATGTTCGAGGCTATAAGAATTAAATAATTAAAGTTGGTAGCCTCGAACAATGGGAAAATCCCATAGAGATATATTCGCGGTCGAATATTAAAAGTAGTATCCACTGCCACCAGCCAAAACTCGATCAGGGGGGACGGAGACATACCCCCTCGAACAATAAACCCCGGGGCAATCGAATTGCCCCGACCTGTACGTCTACAATATGATGGTTTGTACTGGTTTCTGTTCATAATTTGGCACTAGCAAAGCCAATGATGACTTTACATGCCCTGGGAGACAGTAGTCAGTCCCAGGGTATGGAGTCTATGTTGGGGGGTCGCTACGACACCCCTGGGTTACAGCACGGAGGGTGCTGTGTAACCCACATCAAAAACACAAGACCCTATGGAGTAAAAGACCCCATAGCCCATAAAACACATGGAAAGTTAAAGGAACACCTTAAATCATGTCTTAGAGTGGGAGCAACAGAATCTCACTCTTAGCAGGAGAGAAAAAAATAATCCCAAAAAATCCAGCAAAGCTGCTGGGGGACTCACTAGGTTTGGGAAATTAGCCTTACAGAGAATTCTCCCTAACAAGAGTTTCTCTCAATTACAATTTGGGGAAGCAGGAGGGAGTATAATCATATGCTATTATGCCTTTGTCTTAGGGGAGAGGTCTCCTCTAGATTCCCCACATTCACCCATATTCTGCCAACCAGTGGCCTGTTGGTTTAGCCCTCTCTTGCTTCTACTAATCATAGAATTGTATCTTCTCTTTACATCATTGTAATGCAGTGGGGTAAAAATCAAGCATTAGCTGCTAAGAGAATTTGGTGAACGCATTAAATATTACCATTGATGTGGATATGTGGCAGACAGCATGCAAACAGACTAGTCGCAGCACTTTAATAGGCTATTTAATTATTGGCACCAGACAGATCAAACTCCCTGAGAAATCAAGAAATTCGACCGTTCGGCCTCAACCCTTCAATGTTTTTTAAATGTCAAACTTTTGCTGAAAAAAACCATCACAATAGTTTTGTGGGTTCTCCCCCAGCCACCTCTCCATTTCTTTTTACTGTTCCGACCCCCCAACCCTTTATATGCCCTTTCCCACCCCCCTATATTTACGATGTGTTTTTTCAGCGTATATTTTTCGTTAAAGTCGAAAAAATAGCTGTTGATGAAAGGATGTTGCACCCTCCAAATGTAAAACTGGAGACAGTAATTTTATTCATCTGGCCTGGACAACTCCACAGTTTGCGTCCTACTAGAGACTAGTACTACAAGAAATATCCAAAATGCTTCACATGGACATTCCTTCTGACCCACTGTTTGTGTGCTAGGCTACTTACCAGATTAAGCCAATATGCAGAGTTGTAGCCCTAGCGTGTCCCATTGCAGGGAGAAATAGTTAAAAACTTTGAAAGCCCCCCTGCTACCCCCATGCTAAATGCATGGCTTGCACACTTGGCAAATACTAATTCGTATGAATACCCCTATCATGAGCTTTGTCAACACTTACTACACCCTCAAAATATCCGACTTACTTGGCTACTTACTTGTGGTTTTGCGACCTGGGAAGTAAATGGTTCCTGTGGACAGTGAATGCTGATAACTTTGCCTTTTGTTTTCTTTTTCTTTCTGTTTCTATTCAGTCATTTATTGCTTTACCATGTCATTGATAAACTTGATGACATATAGATTATAGATAAGAATTTCAAAACTAATGAAAAGAGTTTGAAAAAAGTCTTGTGTGTGTGTGAAGCTTATTAACAATTTAACTTTGTTTTGAGACCACACACAAAACCATCTTGGGCCCAAAGACCCCATGGGCTGCCAAAGATGTTATTTAAAAACGAGCATTAAAATTGGGCAGAGGTTTGGTGTAAATTATTTTGTAATATCGTGAAAACCGGTAAAACACCAATGTCCTAGAAAGAGACAATCCTGATATGTAATAGGGGAAACTTATAATATGCTCCGGCAAGGAGCAACCCTTTAGCTGCAGCTCTTTTAAGGAATCGAAGATTGGGTCATTGTTTATTTTATTGAAACTATTGTTCAGTGCTGGCCCTACACAGAAAATCTTGGAGCACCTTAGAATATTTAAAGGTTCAGGAGGTAGATGGTGAAACCGAAGTTAAAAACATTTTCAGGACACAATATGAAGATTAGGATAAATGCACAATGGCAGGAGTGGTGAAGAGGTTGGGTTAGATGTGGAGAAAGAGGTATGTTTTGAGGCTATTTCAGAAAGTGGTGGTGGAGGCTGCGGTTTGGATGTGGAGTGGTAGGGTCTTCCTAGCTCCCTCTGCTCACTGGGTGTATGTTTTTGTGTTCATGTTAGTTTGCAGAGTCGAATATGCAGAATATTGTTGCTCGTCTGTTTGTGTGGTTTGAGTTTCAGATCGTTATGAAGGTAGATGGGGTTTTGTGGTGGATGTTTTCGTATGCAATACAGAGTCTCTTGAAGACAACTCTTTGGGGCACAGGGAGCCTGTGGAGCTGGGCGAGAGATGGGGTAATGCGATTGTTTGGGTTGGGGCTGGATGAGTTGCCACCGAGTTCTATATGGCTTGTATTGGGGCAAGGGTGCTCTGGCGCACTGAAGTAAGGAGAATGTTTCCATAGTCCAGCTTGGACAGCACTAGTGCTTGGACTACGGTGTGGTAGTCAGGTGGCAGGATGTGTAGTTGTATGTTACATGTTTTGGTGATCGCAGCTATGTGGTGTGTGTGAGAGAATGGTTGGGGGTTATGCTGATGCTTAGGGATTTGAAAGGTGTGGACAGAGGGATGTGCGGGTTGTCCTTGGACAGTTTTTATCCAAGGGGCGAAGTCTGGTTTGTGCCTGGGAGGGTTTGAAGGAGTGGGTGGCCATCTAGGTGGTGATAGTGTAGACCACCTTTGAGGGTGTGGAGCTGTGAGGATTAGATTTAGAAGTAGTGTCTCCTACGTATTGGTGGACATCGACATGGCAGTCGCTAAGGATCTGCCTGCAGGATTCGTCATATAGATTGCAGAGGAAGGGAGACTGGGAGGATCCTTGTAGAACCCCATACTTGACTTGTGGATGGGGGGGCGGTCATTTGGGGATGGATTGATTTGGGGTGCTTGGAGACAGTGTCTCTTGTCAGTGAGTAAGGTGATGGACCAGTCGAGCGAGCATGAGGATTTCATCCTGTGGGATAGGTTCATTAGGAGGATGGTGTGGTCAATCGTGCCAAAAGCTGCAGAGAAGTCCAGGAGTGTCAGGAGGGGTGTCCTTTATCAGTGATGTTGTGGAGGTCATTGATGATATGAAATGTTGCACTCTGTGCTGTGGCCTAGTCAAAAGCCGGTTTGGAAAGTGTTCAGGAGGTTGTTTGTGGTGTTGGCTTAATATTGTGTTGCATGATTCTGGCGCGGTTTGATCAGATTGTGATGGTATGGCAGAATGGTTTGTTTGTCCACTGGTGATTTGTCCAGTTTTGAGTATGGATGGGATTATACCATGTGAGAGGAGTGAATCTTGAACCAGTGCAGTGCCAAGGTAACAATGCAGTTGGGTGTTGCTTGTGGTAGGCTTGTATCATCCAGGAAGTGTGCAAGCTTTGTTTTGGCTATGAGGGTATCTCGGTCGAGTGGGGGTTGGAAAATGTCCCATGTGCTGTAAGGTTTGGGAGTGGGACAGAAGGTAGGGTTTATCTGAGATGTAGATTAAAGTTGAAGTAGTCCATTAGAGAGTTGCATACTGAGATGGATGGGGATGTGCATGGTGGTTTGGAGTGGAGTAATCAACCCTATGTCGGTGGGCAGATATGGCCGGTAACGGATTGGGTCTCCTGTAAGAGCTGTAGGCTGTTACTGCTCATGTCTGCCTCCCAACAAGTGGGTGGTGGGCATTGGCACCCTGGGGTTCATCCGGGGTGCAACTCGTTGCATCTTTTTTTTTTTATGCTGCACCCAATATCCCCACAAAAAATAATAATAATATGGCCACCACCATAGGAAAGGGGGGGGTCTTGGGCCCTTTTACATTTCTATGGCACCCATGGGTGGAATGGGAGCTGGGACATGAGCACAAAACTCCGATCCAGCGGTAAGTGAGAAGGGAGAAGGAGGCTAGGGAAAGAGGGTGGACATTTTTGGGGATGGGGTTGGCGGGTGGGGAGGCAACTGGGAGAAGGCTTCCTGCTGCCTCCCCACTGTCATGATGGCGCCATTCGGGAAGGGCCTCAGGCGGCCTAGAAACGGCGGGCGGTACAGTGTTCGCGCCTGCTGGTCAAGCCATCTAATTGGCTCAACACCCTTCCTCAGGGTGCGAATTAACAATGTTGAAAAGTCTGGGTACGATTGATGATGGGTTGGCGTTCTTGGGATAAGTGGCCAGCTTTGACTTTGCATATGGCCAGCTTGTACTTGAGAAAATAGCAGTTTTAAACTGGTTTTAGAGCATAATATTCAATCACTCTCAACCTCTTAGTGCTTACATAGTTTACTAATTCAGCTAGTAGGTTTGGCCAGCCCCTTTTGTTACTTTTCTCTCCTATAAAGCAGCCTTTGATCGAGTGGCTAGGGAGTTATTGTGGAATAAATAACAAAGATGAGGAATTGATGAAGACTTCCGACAACCCTCCGTAATAGTAATAGCATTAGGAGGAGGTTAGATCCAGCATGTAACTGTTTGGAGCCAGTGAATGTCTTTGGAGGGGGTTCACCAGAGGTGCGTTTCCCACACCACTTTTGTTTAACCTGTACATGACGGGCCTTGACTCCTTAAACAAGGTCCATACCTTGCCTCCAAAATTAGGTTACATTAATTTGTTGGCTACATAATGTGGGTGACTTGGTCGTACTAGATCAGGGGGTATCAAACCTTTAGCTCTCCAAATGTTTTGGGCTACCACTCCCACCAGCCCTAGCAAAGCATAGGCAATGCTGAGAGATCATTGGAGTCCATAGTTCAAAAATAGGTAGAGGGCCACAGGTTGCAGACACCTGCACAGATTGAATTACAAAGAAGTATTAAGGCATTTAAGAAATAATTATTCTGATGTTTTTGAATCTGATTAGAATCACATGCTGTGCATATAGTCTGACATCTAGTGGTAATCGCTGAGTATTGCATCTTTTTTTTCGAAGATCGAAAAGGGTCGTCGACATGGGCATGACTGTAACACTATCCCTAATGTGATGTCTAGTGTACCCAAGAGCCCTCACGTGTCAAGGTCCCACCAGACTGGTTTTTCTTTCTCTGCTGACCTAGTTGGTCACACAAAATGCAGAGCGCATAAGAGTTGTATATTGCTATCAAAATCGGCATTAATTCCACTGTTCTGTGGTTCGCTCATTCTAGAGGACTATTGACGCCTGATCCTGCCGACGGTCCATCCTGGGCTGTTCAGCGACTGTTCCCGCATGGCTTTGGCCCTCGGCCTGGCATTCACAATAGCGGGGGAGGCCTATTCATACTTTTTTCTATGAAATTGCCTTTCTCTTGCCCTATCTTTTTCTTTCTCGCTGCCGCTTCCCTCTACTATGGAGAGGATGCCCTTTACAGCTTGCCCGTCTTGCAACAGGAAGTACCCTTGGGTAGATACACTTGTGCAAAGCCTGTAAACTGTTTAAACCAAAAACTTTGAAAGACAGGCACACAAAACAGTGTGTGGCCTACCCATGCAGGCTGAGAATGTATCCCCCGCAGACAAGCAATCTGTTGGCAGCTACGGCTCCGATTCGGAGGCTGTTGACCTTACGGTGGAGCCCTCGCGCTCACACGTGTCCGGCCCCGACAGGCATGCTGTGTAACTCTGTATCTCTCACCTGGCATCCACGGGGATGCCACTCAGCCTGTTTGGACCTGCTACAACCTCGAACCCTTCCCTGGAATCTGTTTGACTGGAGACTGGGCCTGAAACATAGGATTGCCAGAGTTTAACTCTAGTGTGTCTGCTTGCTTGACCACCTCTTCCCTTGGGGACCAAACCTTCCCGTCACGTGCCCTGATGTTAAATGAAGCCCCATCATGAGTGTCATTACTGATTGTTACTCCTGGATACCCTGCCTTCACCCACCCAGATTCTGCTTGGTCCCCCACCGCAGACACTAGCAAGCTCTTAATATCGCCTATAGCTAGGGGCACCCCTGCAGTATGTTTCTCAAAGCCGTAAATCTATTTTTTTGCACCCGCTGTGAGTTGGGGGAAGGATTTAAGGAGGTTGTTTTTATCCATCTGTACCCATGGAACATAATGAGGCCGACATGCTCTTTTGTGGATCAGGGGCATTTGCAATTTCAATTTTACTTCCCCACCTTTTGCTCCACTCCCTTTCTTTTTTGCTAAAGCCATTCTCTCAAACCTTTCTCGCAACCTTCCTTCCCATGTCCTTTCCACCCTTGGTGTTGTCACGTATTCTTGCTGAGTCCCTCCCGCTGCTCCTTCACCATAATCCAAGTCACTCGCGCACTCCTTGTCCCTCACTGATCCCACGTTTTCATACCCCAAACTGTCTGTCTCCCCTTCCCTTTCTACGTTCATGTCTCGTATGGGGGCACTATCAATCCTGAACAGAACATCTCCTGATTTCCATTTGTCTTCCTGTGGGGGAGGAGGAGAGGTCGGGGGCAACATTCCACCCTCTCCTCTCGCTGCTTCACATGCTGCTCGTAATTTAGCTAATTCTTCACAGGTGGATGATAATGCTACTTCAATATCCCTAGCGCTCACCCCTGTGTGGTTGTTGGATCATAGGGTGCGGGCGGTGCTATTCTCACATTTGCTGAGGCACTTCCCCTGGCACTTAGGTCGAATGCGCGCACATTCGGGCAGTGCTTTCGTAGAGTGCTGTTAAGCTGCTGTGTTCCCGGAGGATCATATCGTGATTGAATTTGGAACTCAAGCTACAGCGTATACCATTCTTTCAGACGAGATGGTAAGGAATTGCACACCATTGGTCCTGGACTTTAAACATAGCACTGTGGAGTTTAACAAACATCCTAACAGTACTTATTATTCTTTATTTTATAGTGATATTAGCCACTCTCCCTGAGTAAGGAATGTTTCTACTTGAACAGAAGCGTTAATATGCGTAAAATACAAATGTCAGCCTCTGGCCAATTTCAAGGAAACAGACCAAAATCTTTAAGCAGAGATATCAGATACTTTTGTTATGCATATAAAGACCAGTTATTAATGCCAACAAGGTCCTCACTGTTAAACTCAATTGATACTACTGGGGGAAAGAGAATAGTCTCAGACCCTAACGAGTCATGTAGCATTTAAACAACCAGCTTTAGAGAAGGGAAAAACAAGGGATAGATATAACGGACAAAACCCTCGTTACCTGCATGACCCAAATAACAGAAGATGGTGGAAAAGGTCCACCAAGCTTGCTTCGTACTGAAAGCCCGACCAGAGACGTGGGGCCTAGGGAAATCATGGTCCACGCTATGGAAACTCAAACAGTTCTGCTATTATATTCACAAGTCATCACTATTCCTAGCCAATCCAATAGGACCCAAATTCAGTCCACTGAGACATGCCAGAGAAAACATGGGCAAAGAGAAAGAAGTGGAATCTTATGAAATTAGCCTTCCATGGACTGACTGTACCTTAGCGCAAGACGCAGCGAATGAGGGACATGTGACGGAACCTCGAGCTCGGACTTCGTAAGTGAAAGAATCACATTACTAATTAGACTTGATCGGAAAGGCCAACACCTTATTAGACCTGTCATGATCACCAAATTTATATCCTGATTCAGATGACTCCTTAGAACCGCTGGGAGCAGAGCAACAGAATTCAACCTTTAATCTGTTAATAAATAAACTTGATTGGTTAGTCCATAACATAACACGAAGAGATAATAATGGTGCATTACACAGAATACCAATCAAACCTTGAATCGGAGGCTCAAATATGGGAAACAGAATCTGAAAGGATGGTACCGTAAATGCTCCTTGGTGAAAGCAGGTCAGTACCGCAGGCCCAGAAATGTAATGAAGGGGGTGGCTGGCGGGGGGAGAGGGAAGTGGAAGCAAATGAGGATACCAACTTGAATTGGAATGCCAGCATTTTGATGACAAATTGAGCCCCGATCAGTATCAGATGACCAAGATTTGGAAGCTCCTGGTCAAGTCCCTGTTTTTGACATATTTCAGAAAAAACAGTGTAAGAAAATAAAAAAATAATAAATAAATCCCTATGACGCAGTTAAGTAAACTGCTAAAAAAAGTATAGAAGATGTTACCACCTCTCGATCATCGCCTAAGGTAAGGTCCCTTCTACTAAAAAGAGAGAGAGAGAGGAACATCACAAACTCAAAAAGACAAACCATGTCATCACAAAAGTACAACAAACTTCTCCAGAAGGAGTAGAATTTATAAGAACTGTCAATGAGATAGATGACCAACTCTGATCTACCTATTCCACCAATACTTTGCTACTGTTCGGCCTTGCAAATAGCATTAAGGTGAGAAATAATAGAGAGAAGCAGGAGGTAGAGGGTGGGTTGTCCGAAGAAGAAGAATTTGCTGGATTTTATACGATTGAACAAAAAAAGAAATAACTTGATAGAAAAAATGACTGACAAGTCAAGGAATATGTTTGACATCCGAATCCTTGAAGTAATAAATTGTCCAAAATATCATAAAAAGCGAGACGCAAAGTCTCTCATACCCTATCGGGAAAAAACTAAATATGATCATATGGAGATCAAAAATTCAGAAACTATCCATATAAAAATGATCAACCAACAAAAATCAGACTTTTATCCAAACAGATCGACCCATCTTAGTCTTCTATGCTATTTCAGCCTTGAAACACATTCAGTCATGTGATATAAAAGCTATCGGATTTCTCCTCACCCACAAAAAGGATACTGTCCAGTTACAAATTCCTTCACAACTAGTTAAATGACTCATATGGTCAACTAAGAACAAAATGAGGGAGTTTGGGTATGATATGTACATACAACAGCGAAAGAGGTCACACGCTCCGCAATATACAAGAGCAAATTGACGTAACAAGACAGTTATCAACAGGGAGTACCTTAGAGTTAGTGGGACGAGTCCGAAGGTAGGAGAAAACCTCTCCTCGAAAATGGATCCTATATATATATATATATATATATATGAAGGAACGAGAGGCACATTAACTAGAGAAGTATAATATAATGACCAACTAGAGTCCAAAGAGAAAAATTGAACATGGTTAGCTAAGGCATGTAAAGACACGAAGCACAGCGAGCAACCATAATGCCAAATTAAACCATCAACGCAACCCTTAAATATAGTGTGAAATACAAGAGGCTTCAATCATTTATTGAATTTAGAACCCTCAAATTCAATCTCAACAGCACAAGTAGTAATGTTACAGGAGACATGGATTATAACTCAGCCGATGCAATAAAAGCTACCAGCAGGTGGCTTTTGCTTCATTAGTGCCATGAGGGCAGAAATTGACACACGCACAGGAGGCTCATCCATTTCACAAAATGGATGCCTCCAAGTGCTTGAAATTAAAGGGGTTTAGACATTATTTGTGCAAAATTTTACATAGGAACTTTCTTTAAAAAGATGTTTAATATAGGTTTTTTATTATTGCCCATCTTTTAAAACATTTCTGAGCGCACTATTCCTTTAAAGCCTTCATGGAGGGGCGGAAAAGATTTCATCCCCCAACTTCCAAACCAAATCCCGGATGTTACATGGATGTATTTCTTTCTAGGTTAAAGTGAATCAATCGATCGAATTTCACACTGTCTTGCAAAATCCCACTAATTTGGCAGAATGAAGCCTCCACACACGATGTCGGGACGGCAGTAATTTACTACTTTGAGAAACCTAAACCACTAAGAAAGACAAGTCCAATATTTGTCTTTGTGATAGCTGGTAGAGAAGGCGGCCCTGTCTCTAAATCGGCTATTTCCAAATGGATTGTAAATTGCATCACACTGTTACTCTGCCAGGAGATGCCCTTTTTTGGCCTAGAGCACACTCTACTTGGGGCACAGGGGCTACCATAGCATTTATTGCAAATGTTCCTCTAGATATCATTTGCAAAGTGGCAAGTTCAGTTCACACTTTCACCCAACATTACTGCTTAGACAGACACTGAAGTCTGATTCTCAGGTGGGACGAGCAGTGCTAAGACATCCCTTCGCTACTGTTCCTTCATACATTCCACATATATCTCTGGGTACTGCTCGCTGGTCTATGCACTCTGGGTACTGCTCGCTGGTCTATAATCCCTCCTGGAGTAGAAGGAACATAGACATCTTACACATTCTCTTTTCTATACTCACTCAAACATTCTGTAAGACCACTCACAGCAGAATCAAACCAACCGGTGGGACCTCGACGCATGGGGGGGATCTTGGGAACGCTACACCTCACATTAGGGATAGTGTTGGTCACGCCCATGTCAACGTCCCTTTTCGATCTTCTGTAAAAAAGATGCAATACTCTACGATTACCACTAGTCAGACTATATATATATATATATATATATATATATATATATATATATATATATATATATATATATATATATATATATATATATATACATACACACACACACACAGCATGTGAATCTCCGCAGATACAACCATCAGAAATACGTCTTATATTGATTACAAATGGAGTAAAACCAAGGTCATGGTTCTTGGACATAAAGAGTAAACCATTTTTGAAACAGCCCTATAAGCGGAGTGGAAAGATGGTTGACCGTGTCCACGAACATATAAATATATATTACTATAACATGATATATAATGTGCACACACCTGTGTAGTTACTTTAACAAATACTGCGCTTCATAATAACCAATTAAATGTTACCTCACTAATAACAGCAGCAGCACTAGAGGGTTTCAATTTATAATGTAGTGTTTGTTCATTAAGAGCAGTCTTAATTCCTTACAAACAAAAAATGCTGATGCCTTGTATGGGTTGGTAGGCTGGTTGTCTTTTACCCCTATTTGATTAGAAGCAATAGACGCCCGCTATTCGAAAAAAAAAAAATGGTAAGCTTACCCAAGTGTTTCCCTATCCATACATAAAATTGGGACTAGTCTCGGTGTTGACCTGGAGGATGCAAAGAGCATGCCTTAAAAAAATGTGTGCCCTAAAGAAGGTAAGTTGTTCTTTATTAAGGATGCATGTTTGAATAAACCCTTAAAACAAATTGGTCTTTAAAATATCAAATGAAGTTTCTGGTGGAAATTGGTGAAGGCGTCATGGAAATATGTTCAGGAACTCAATAACGAAAATGATGAAAATGTATTAAAAACTTGGAAAATAAACATGTCTTAAAGTTTTCCTGGACTAGGGGTTGATTTATGCCATACATCAATACATTTCCTTATATATCCCTGGGTTCAATTTGTGAGGTTTTGTTTCAATTAATTAGAAACAATGGAGCTCTTGGGACAGCAAAGACTATGAATAACGAATACGTAGACTTTGTAAATTAGAGGAAGTTGTGCAAAATAAGAGTAATAGAATGGGAGGTGGTAGTTAACCGTAGACTGGACCATTTTAAAAAAGGGTATCACATTTCTAGGTTTGTTCGATGATGGGGCAACAAGTGTTTTTCACTATCACTCAAATTCTTATTGAAGAATCTAAAAATGATTTTTTTCCAACGACTCTAAAATGAGTTTCTATAGAGAAATTGTATTTGAATAAGTAGACAAAATGTTATGGTATTGAAAGTGATTATGAAGATGTTTGTGTAAATTGGTTGCTTAAGGGATAAATGTTTTCTGTAAACCAAGAAACCAAGAGCAGCTATCCGGTGGGCGAGAGGTGCCACGTTTTGATTGAACAGCCACAAAATGCTGCTACCCCACGGTTTCATGCTAATGTTTTGTACGTGCCATGCAGCATTAAACTGTAGTGGAGTTAATTGTTAATTTCAAAGCCACTAGACTCGAGGGCTATAACAAAATGGGTTACAATTATGTGAAACATTCTGCAAAGTCGCGGGGTGCAACTAATTGGTTCTTGCTTATTAGTCATGTAGAAATAGAAAGAATGTATTAGAAAGGACCTGAATTCATTTAGTATTATGATGACAAAACCAACAACTAATAACAGGAATTTAGGTTATAAAAATAGTTCAAATTAATAAAGTCTATGGCACTAATGTTAATCCATGTGAAAGTGAGGATATGATTTGAATAATAAAGTCCATCTGTACTCGTTCACAGATTGACAGACCATAGAATTGACCTTCGCCTCTGTGTAACATGCTCCGCACCGATAGGGTCATGACCGGCATGTCCTACTTTTTATTGCCCATCAAGTCAATGGGTAAGTTCTTTTTGGACATAAAACTAGCAGTCATTCCAAATGTAAGCAATTTGAAAAGCCTCCCCAATAATCTGAATGCAAACATCATTATATACTCTCTTGTCTGCTTCCCCCTAGGGTTTGTTGTAATTCGCCCTGAGGAAGGCTGTTGAGTTTAGGCCCAGCAGGTGGTTTTGTTTGCCCAAACGTATATGGGTGTTCAACCAAACAGATTAGGACACCTCTGCAGGAAATGCATGAGATGTGTTCATATACGTAGGCAGACCTACAAACAAGAGTTTTTAAACATTTGAAAAACAAACTTGAAAACTGTTAGTGAGAACATTTTGTGCCGTTTATTCTATTTTCTGCCGACTAATTTATTTAAGAGTTTTCCTTTTTGTAGTAGTTTTTTCATATTTCTTATTCGTTCTATTCTATTTTTTTAGACAACAAAATAAATTTAAATTTATTTGCAAAAAATGTTCCTCATGCTTGCATTCAGATCTCTCATGGGGCAATTTTGAGGTGAAATCCTCTTTTGGATACACGCAACAGACAAATTAATCTCCTTTTTGATAATCATTTCAGCAGCTTAGGTACTATTTGTGTTGTATTTCTATGACCCCTGCCACAGCTGCACCACATTGGGGCTCCCTAGTATATTGTTTGATATTATTAGTCATGTGACCGTTGATGATATGTGACTTGGGCGAATGTAGAAATAAAAAAACAGCCTGTTACCGAGATTTCTAATTTCGTCTGAGGACATCCCAGAAGTCGAGATGAACGCGTGGCACAATTTAACACGGCAGGACTCTAACAAGCTGTTCATTAAGTCAATGTTGGTTCTTTTAAATTACGTATTTTATATGCAGTTTTTATGACCAGTTAACATTAAAAGTATTTTTCAAATTACTTAGACTGCTCTTGTAATTTTGTGTTCACTCGTTGGGTTCTGTTTAAACCACCGTTAAAATGCACCCAGAGAGATAGTAAGCTTGAGCTTCGCGTTAGCAAGAAGATCTATATATCTACATCTTCCTTACTGGTGTGGACACCAGACGTTGAGTTGCATTCCCTGAAGATTTTCCTTTTCTTCAAAATGATGAGTCTGAGTCCATTACTTAAAATATCTTTTTTATTGCACATATCAATCTAAAAAAAAACATCACATTGATGTTCCCAAAAAAATAACGCCAAATATGTGCAGCATGAGGCATTTCGCGAAATATTTGTTGCTTGTTCATAGTCTGCCGATTCATCAAACACATTATGATCTTCGAGTGAAAACCATAGAGGGAGGACACTCTTTTGCAGTGGAAGACATGTCAGCCATGTTGCATGAGTGAAAGAACTGCTTGATCTGATTTGTTTAAAACACTCCAATTCCTGGGAGAGAAGTGTAATACTCTACTCTACTACACTGTGTGATTGTTGCCCATGTTCCACAATCGATCGGAACTTGTGGGTTATGCATTGTGATATTTGCCATATATGCATGTAAACGGACGGCATGGTTATTAAAAAGTTAAAATTAACAGCACTTGCGTATGCTGTCAAACGTAGCAGACTAAAGTCACCTTCCAAAGGTAAGTAGAGATGGGTAGTCCGCTGTGGTTCTACCAATGTGTAGGAGTGAAGTGATCCAGATTGAGTCACAGAGCAAACATCGAGTCCCAAGCGGTAGAGAGCATCAAGTACAAAATCATTGTACTGCCATCGTATTTGTCTACCCACTGAAGAAACATAATGCTTTCCGATAATACAAAAGGGATAAATCTCTATCTTCATAATTAAAACATAAAAATCCGTTTCTGCCAGGCTTCACAATGCTCCTGATTTACAGTGCAAGTCTGCAACCTCATAAATGCATGAATACAGTTCAGAGTAAGGGGCGTGGCCTAGGCTTATGGAGTGAGACAGCACCTGGGTAGAGCTCCCGTCAAGATCCTTGCCTTGATCCTCTGGGCTAACGACACACGAGGTCCCGAGCGGTGCCAAGCATACCCACGAGTGGGTAAAACATTTCCCCAACTCCCCTGAACAAAAACGTCTGAAAATGGAGCCGGACAACCATAGATAGCGGTTGTGAAGCGAGCGCCCCGAGATAGCCAAGATGGCGGACGCCAAAGCAGACTCGGAATGGAGAGGAGGAGGGACCGCTATCAGCACAGATATCTGCTAAGTAGGGCGACCTGAACTGCGCCATGCTTGAGGTTTGACCGCAGAAGATCTTGATGGATGCGAACAGTGGTGGTCGCCGGTACAAACTCAACGTGCAAAGGGGACAAACGGCAAACTTTTTTTTTGCCAAGGCTAGCGAAGTACGAGGGGGCCCGCAGAGCGTAAAGCAGAGGCCAGGAAGCAGCAAGATGGTGTACGGAGGAACAGTGCCCGCCATATTACAGGACTGGACACCCACTGCCAGTGGCTGGGAGCACCGGGCAATCGTGGCATGGAGACGGCGCTGACAACGGCTACAACAACTACGATGGCAGGAGCCACCGTGCCGCGACAACCACATGCACGGCAAACATTTAGCAGAAAGTCAGCGGGCAACGGAGAGCACACCACACGTGAGGTGCACTGCGGTCTAGAGGGAGTCCATGACAGAAACATTCATGAGAAGAATGCTAACAGAGACATCACAAGTAACCTACCAACCTGGGGGAGGGGTGACGAGCTGACAACCGTCACAACACCACCACCACCAGCGGCGGTCGCCGCTCCACCCATACCCGGGGGAAGGGGGGGGGCACTATAGCACACAGTTGCTGGAAGATGCTGCTGGAAAGTCGGAGCCCAAGGCACACCATACAAGGGACTCACATCCACTAGCTGGAAACACTGCTAAGCTGCAACTAGGCAAGAAAGGCACGTAACAAGTTGAGAGAAGCAGTACATAAGGGAGGCGAGCGCCGCCAGCAGCTCTACACACAGCAGAGACACTGGGCGTGGGGGACGGCAGACACCAAGCCGCTTGGCAAGAAGATACGCCACACACAAGGCACAAACCCGGGCGAGACCCGCTAAACCACAGTAAACAAGAGGAGCACTGCCACGCGGCAGGGTTGACACGCTGCAGTATACAGCACAGGGTCCCCAAAGTCAAAGTAAAAACAGACTACCTCGCAACCTGAGGGCAGGATGCTCCCTATGCAAACGCACTAGGTGGTTAACAGTAACTCTCAAGCAGCACGAAGCTGGGGTGCGCCACGCAGAGCAGAGTGGTCAAGCTCTGAAGAACAGGAAGGATTACCTGGGCCAAGCAGTGCAAAAGTGCAAAGTGAATAGCCACAAAACGACCTAGATATCAGCCGGAGTGGACTTGTACAGTTACGTGACTAGGGATCCTGTGGATAAAACCGGGAGTGGCAACGACGAATACATTGCCCAAATTGCACAAGATTGTATAAGTACGACTGCTGACACCAGCGGGTATCACTGAGAACCAGCACTGCCGCCAGACACTCCAATATCAGGCAGGCACACTGCGTATCAACAGGAAAAACAGAGACTGATTGAACTCGGCAACCTAAACCCACACTAGTAAGGAAAGGGGTTATGTCCCCACCAAAAGGGAAGGGAAAGTCCACGATCATGGACTTCTTTGCCGCAGCCAATCCGCGCAAAACATTAGCGCGGCGCAAAATTATCAACAGTCCCCAGAAGTAAACAACAAGGATGGTCAAGTCCTAGAAGCTATAGCTGCGCTGCGCACATTCATAGACACCAAGATAGAAGAGGTCAAGTCAGACATGCAGCTGATGCAGGAAGACATGCGCAACCTGACAGAGAATGAAGGCTACAGAAACTGGGTTGAAGAATGCAGCAGGATAGCGTGAAAGAACTACAAACAAGAGTGAATTAACTGGAACGGAAGAATGCAGCGCTAGAAGCAAGATCGGAAAGATTCGGAAGGGCGGGCTTGGCGCAACAACATACGGCTGCTAGGAGTTTGAGGGCATGGAAGGCACGAACCCCACAGGATCCATGGAAAACCTAATACTGCTGGAGGTCGGAGCAGGATAACTCTCACAGGGGTTCGCGGTCCAAAGGGCTCACAGATCCTTACAGAAAAGACCTCCCCTGAGTTCATAGCCTCACCCGATGATTGCTAAAATATTGAACTTCCAGGACAGGGAGGTCATACTAAAATACTTAAGAGAAGGAGGAGATATGAGCTGTGACAACTCGAAGATATCCATATACCCATATTACACGCCCACAGTACAGAGGGGAAGAAACTCCTTTGTCCCGATTAAGGCCAGACTCGGACAACTGAATCTCAAGTACATGTCGATGTACCCGACAAGGCTCAAGGTGATCTATAAAGGACGGGCAGTCTTCCTAGAGACTCCAGCTGCGGCCCACATGTGGCTGGAAAGTAACAACCTGGCTGATGGGAAGGAAGCTGTTACATGAGTGGGGACCCTTCAAGAGGGGCAGAGGGATTGGGGGAAAGAACAAATCACAATTAGGGTCACTGCATGCTATTTCTACGGTTAATAATGTTGATTACGCCATGTTGAATAATCCAAAGTTGACTGGGGACTGGCCAGGAACGCTCGGCCAGGGCTAGAAGGGCTGACCCGCGCAGGGATTAGTGCCGGCCAGTTTGGTGCACGGCACAACTCGCACTCGACGACCCGGATGGGCCAAAGAATGGCAGGGGCGCCTGAGCGGTGTTCGGTTGGAACAGAAGCTAGGCGTAGTTGTTCTAATTTGTTTGTTGTTAAAAATGTTTTAAGTTCTTCACGTAAACTGACAGAGGCTGGGGAAACGTATGCAATGACTAGGAGCAGAGGGTGGCTGAAATGGAGGAGATGGGTAGGAGAGATGGTTGGTAAGCTACCTAGGAGGCAGTGGGAGGAAGGGAGGCGACGGGGGGGGGGCAGAGACGTTACATAATCATGGCGGTTAACATTAAAGTTGTGACTAGAACATAAGGGGAATGGGCTCTTATGTGCGCAGAAACAGTATTAAATCCTTCTTGAATAGGAAAAAAATATCGATTGCCATGCTACAGGAAACCCATCTCACGAAGGACAGTATGGCCAAAGTGGGAGAGTACTGGGGGGGGGCAGGGAGACGGAGTGGTGTACTCTAAATATGCACGGGGTGTCTTTACTTGGATAAGTGCCAATAGACCCTTTCGTCTACTGGAAATGGAGGCAGATGCAAATGGAAGGTACTTAATACTGAAAGGCTACATCGAACAAATGGAAGTTTGTATAGTCAACTCCTATTTCCCGAATCACAGGATTCCTGCACATCTCAACATGGTAAGCACCAAAATAACCCTGTTTCGAGCCTGCTTCTTCATCTGGGGGGGTCATTTCAATTGTGTAAGGGATCTAGAATTGGACAGGGCTAATCCACCATTGAACCAGGCTGAAGCCTGGTTCAATGGCACTTAACACAGCAATGGGTAACCTAGACCTAGTTGATGCATGGAGGGAACGGCACCCAAATGACAGAGAATACTCTTATTTCTCTGCCCCACACAAACTGTATGCCAGGCTAGATTACCTATTAATAAGCAGATCTCACTTACCACAAGCAGAGTCAGCACAATATTTGGGCAGAACAATCTCTGATCATTCGCCACTAATACAGGAATGGTAGATGCAGGGTCCTAGGCCTCCAGTACCACTATGGCGCATGCCAACTGATGCATTGACAGATTGGGCCTTCAGAGGCGACCTAAAGAATAAATTAGAGGAATACATTGAGAAGAACGTGGGGAGTGTGGTAGAATGGGGTGTGGTGTGGGAGGCCCTGAAAGTAGTGGTGAGGGAGAGGTCATAGCTGGCGCAGGGGGCATTAGGAGAACACTGAGGTTAGACCTGGAGAAACGGGAGGAGGAGATTAAACAGATGGATGCCAACAGCCAGGGAACCAGGGAGGAGTAATCTAAAATGGGTGAAGCCAGACAGTTGCCAGGAAGCCTGGGTGAGGTTGGCGAAGTTTGATAACACAGTGAAAAATGCTAATGCACATGCAGAGGGGGATAAACCCAGTAGACTTTTAGCATGGTTGCGTAGGAGAGAGCACCGTAAAATCCTGCCGACAGAAATTAGAGATGAAACGGGCAAGGTTTAAAGGTCACAACAATTGATTAACGATACCATCATGAAATTCTATTCTGGCTTGTAGGGTCACGACTCCTTGGTGCCCAAAGAGGACATACTGAACATGCTGGAGGAGATTGGGTTGCCCAAACTAGCTAACACGCAAAACGAGGCACTGGAAGGGGACATCACACTTGAAGATGTGAGCGGGACCATTCAGTAATTAGCCACTAGCAAAACACCAGGGAGCGATGGAATCCCCCCACAGTTCTACAAAACATACAGACCGATACTTGTCCCGGTGCTGCATGAGGTATACAAGGAGGCATACGAAAAGGGGGTGCTATCAAGGAGTATGATGGAAACACTTGTGGTCCCAATACCTGATCCTGGAAAAGCTGTGGACGACTAACTCGTACCAGCCGCTAGCAATGCTAAACTACGATGTCAAGATATTGACAACTGTAGTGGCGAAAAGACTATCCAAGGTTGTTGGTAGTCTGGTGCATAAAGATCAAAATGGTTTTATACCTAGCCGTAACACTGCACTAAATCTGCACAGGCTGCAACATGTTATGGCACACACAGCTAGTTCACCGGAGCAATACGCAATAGTCTCACTAGACTCCATGAAAGCGTTTGATTCGATATATTGGGACTGGTTGATAGCTGTGTTGAGGGAATTTGGGTTTGGTGAGAGATTTATCAAGTGGGTACAAATACTCTACACAGATCCGGTGGCGAGGGTGAAGACTGGGAGGATAGTGTCATCGGTCTGGGAAATACAAAGGGGCACCAGGTAGGGGTGCCCACTGTCACCTATGCTATATGTGCTGGGGCTTGAGCCAATAGCAATCTACCTTTAGGAAACCATTGTGGGACGTGGGCATACTGGTGGGAAACACCAGCCATGTGGTCTTGTACGTGAACGACTACTTTACGTAAAGGATCCGCATTTGAATGTACCAGTAATACTTGACGTGCTGGACAAATATGTAAAGATATCAGGGATCTGTTTCAGCAAGGAGAAGTCTTGTACATTCCTGCTTGCGGGGTTAAAGGGGAGGAGTGAAAGAAAAATACTGCAGGTTGGACTGAAGTGGCAAATAGAATCGTTTAGGTACCTTGGGATAAATATAAAACATACACCAGAACTGATGCACGAGGGCAGTACCGCAGCTGTGGTAAAGGGGCTGAGGAAATCCATGAGGTTCTGGTCTAGACTTCCGTCAATGATGGGCAGGGTGGCTATCACTAAATGATGATCTTACCGCGGCTTTTATATTTCCACAACATGCACTGTTATATCAGAGCTGCATTCTTTCGCTTACTGGAGACACTGCTGAGGGAATTCATGTGGGGTTCCACCCAACATGAACTGTCACTTGCCACACTCAGCCTGCCCTAGAAGGAGGGGGAATACAGTTACCAGATTTAGAGAAGTACTATTTGGCAGCGCAACTGAGCTTTGTGACCAGATGGCTCTCAGATGAGTTCACATCAGAAACTGACCTACTAGGGCAATTGGTAGCTCTGGCACACCTAAAAGAAATAGTGTGTGTCCCTTTGAGCTGCCTGGGGAATGCTCCCATGATTGTCTTATTAGGTAGATGAGTATGGAATAGAACTAGGACGCTATTGCAACTCACACACCCCTACTCGCCTGAGACCCCAATCGCGGCAGACGTCTGAAAAGATAAAGCAGACCTAGCAGTGGTAAGACACTGGGAAAGATGGAGTGTGTACACGAGGACTGCGTTTTCAAAGAGTTTGAATCCCTGCGAGAAAAAAAAGAGCTTCCAGATGGCATTTCCTATGGTACGTGAGCAAACGAAGGGAACACAAAATAGCTCCTGCACTGTGTGCATATCAGAAATCCACTATAGATCTCTAGGAACCATGTCAGTGCACCAACCCGAGGGACTGTTTATTGTTCGTTAATGTTTTGTTTTTCCTTTTTTTTTTTTGTTTTGCCTCTGGTGTATAAGCCAAACGTTATATAACTGCAAAGATATGTATGGCTATCCGAAATACAATGTATGAACATAATTTTACAAATGCCAATGAAAATAACTGTCAGCATCAATACTGAGCAATCTATTAAGAATGATCACTCATTGCGCAATGAATCCCTGTGCAAGTTGCTATAAGTCTCAGATTATCGATATAAAGTGCTTGGTACTGAAGACTCGAGATAATACAGTAAATATCTAGCAGCATACGTCTATGAAAGGTGCTTAGTGCTGTAAACTGGGACTGATGAGATGACTATTTAGCAGCATAGAAGATCATTTTAACTCTAGACCAATAGGTCTCTAGCAGCAGGCATCAATGGAAAGTGCTTGGTGCTTTAGACAGAAAATGATGAGATGATGCCTGGTCGGCGTTATAATGGACATAAATGTCAGTGTGACATGGATATGGACCGCAATATACTTAACTCTAATGTTAACGTGGAACTGGATAGGCAAAGAGTTGGATAGTAAACCACTCAAGCGTCCAGCACCTCTGAGAAATAGAAACATAGTCCTATTATGTCACAAATTATTGACCCAACTTGCAAACAAAATAGATTGTGAAAAAGGTGTATAGAGAAGAAGGAAAAGAGCTAATGTAGGAAAGCTAGAAATAAAAATAAAATCTGAATGCCTCCGAAAGGATGCTTCTAAAGACGTCAAAGGCTGGGCAAAGGGCAAATTCTGCCAAAATGGTGAGGGCAGGTTAAGATTACATTAAGTCCTACAAATGTATACAGTTCCTTGTCGATAGTGTCCAATAGGGTTTTTGCTTTCGCAATCCGAGTCTTGTGGATCTGCTTAGATCACATGCTATGCATAGGCCGACATCTAGTGGTAGCCGCAGCGTATTCAATTATTTGCTTTAGAAACTCAAAGGGGCGTCGACGGGGCGTGCCAGTAATACTATCTCTAGTGTGACATCCCCTGTACCCATGGTCCTTCACGCGTCCCTAGGATTGTTTTTCCCACCATCAGTCAGACGCAAGTTGCGGAGCTCCTTATTCTGGCTAATGCCTTCAATTATACAAAGTTTAAATTAAGACCGTTTCTTTCCTCTTCGACGGCCACTCACCGCAATATCTTTGGCTTTCTAGGACCAATTCAGTGTTAGGCAGAAACCTGTGTAGTTCCCTTAGGGACCACTCCAAAAGATTTAGGACTACAGGTGTTTGGCAGTAAACCCACTTGGTAGCAGTCTGTACCACACAGATTCACTTGGTAGCTGTGGCTGAGCGGTCAGACTTCCCTCAAGAAGAGTTGAGCAGTATATAGAGTATACACAATAGGTACAGTGATACAGTATCACAAGCAAACACTGACCAGAGCTTTGGTGAAAAAGTATATAGTTATTTATTTGTTATGGTATGTTATGTTATTTTGCATTTATATAGCGCCTTATATACCATTGGTATGGTCTGAAGGCGCTGGTAGGTTGAAAGCCCTTGGGAACCGAAGTTCTGGTCAGTAGAGAGAGTAGAGAGTCCAAAGGTGCGTGTGCGCACCAGGTATGTGTGCAACTGGTGCAGAATTCGTGTAATGGCTGCTTAATAGCGGTAGGTGTGGTGGTTGAGGTCAGCAGTAGGTGTTCGTTCCGGGAGGATTTATCCAGACAGAGTGTGGCTGCGTTAGGCCTGAGGAGAACGCCTGGCTGGGGGTGTGTAACCAGCAGTGTTTACATAGTGATGGGGAGTGAGCGGGAGATGTTGATATGAGAACAGTTATACCGAATGGTGTCATAGTATCACTGTGTTCTAGTTGAGTGGTGGCGTAAAGACACACTTGTAGATTACACTAGCACAAAGAGGTAAGTAAATTCAGCACACAGTCACCATTATATATATATACAACCCTAATTACTTATTAGACAAGTCTTAATGAGAAACCCCACTTATTTTCAGACAGAGGTGAGCGCTTAACATAAGATGGCACTCTAATAAGTTATTAAAAAGGGAGGGAAAAAGGCAGAGTTATGAAAGCACACAAATTTCAATACTTCTAAAAGAACCACCATAAGGCAGGATAGGCAGAGTTCTACTGGAGAGCAAGGAAGTCAATTGCAAGGTCCACTCTTGGAGAGAGCAAGCAGAAGGGGTCCAGGTTCATACAGTGGGATTATGCCCAAAGAGTCTTGTAGATAGTTTGCACACAAAGAATGAAATTAAAGTCAGGAAAAGTTGGCTAGGTTGTCCCAGGCCAGCCCAGGTTAGAAAGTCGAGGCTTTATTGTGACCCCAAACGATCTGTCGCAAGGGAAGCCAGGCGGGACACAGTACCTTAAGTGGGAAGGAAGCTCCAGCAGGGGCAATTGATCCTGTCAGCAGTTGCACGTCGGTGTTTCGTCCAGAGGCAGAGGAGGTCTCGCCGTGGAGGAAAGATGAAGGTCATTGCACTGCCAGGGAAGAAACCAGCCGCGGAGTTCTTCGGTTAAAAGGTACTACCCTTCTATTCGCGGTAGTGGTAAACCATGGTATTCCGGTTGCCGGGGTGCTTGGCACGGGCAAGACGGCCACGAGATGCTCCAGGAAGGTGAAAAGAAGGTAAAACTGGTTATCCCCACCAGTCAAAGGAAGAAGACTCTCCGGACTGGAGATCTCCTCTGTCGTCTGGAAAAGTAGTGAGACGGTTCAGCAGGGCTACACCGGTGGTGTCGTTGCAGGTCGGCTCAGCTTCTCCCTCCTCGGATTCTTCAGTCCTGTGGCAACTTCTGAAGTTCCAGTCCCCAAAGCCCTGCTTTTATGCAGCAAACCCCCATTCATTCAGCTTAGCTGTCAATCAAACATGCTAAGTGGTGAGCCAGCCGGCTCACCACTTGGGCCAATCACACAAGAGTGCGACTTGAGTTGCCAAGGCAACTCAGTCCAGGGTGCGTAAACCCCCTCCCACACCCCCTATGGTACCCAACAGAGGCACCACTTTTGGAGGCTTCTGTGGTGAAGCTCGCCAAAAAAATGGAACAAAGGGCTCGACTTGGGTTGGAGTCACAGAAGAGAACACAAACGCCATTTTAGAACCGAGTTCTGACAAAAAATACCAACCGGTGAATTAATATTAAATAAATAAACCGGCGGTATGTTCGAGGCTATAGGAATTAAATAATTATAGTTGGTAGCCTCGAACAATGGGAAAATCCCATAGAGATATATTCGCGGTCGAATATAAAATGTAGTATCCACTGCCACCAGCCAAAACTCAATCAGGGGGACGGAAACGTGCCCCCTCGAACAACAGACCCGGGGCAATCAAATTGCCCCGACCAGTACGTCCACAATATGATGGTTTGTACTGGTTCTGTTCACTATTTAAGACTAGTAAAGCCAATGGTGACTTTACATGCCCTGGGAGACGGTAGTCCGTCCCAGGGTATGGAGTCTGTGTTTGGGGGGTCGCTACGACACCCCTGGGTTACGGCACGGAGGGTGCTGTGTAACCCACATCAAAAACACATGAGACCCTATGGAGTAAAAGACCCCAAGGCCCATAAAACACATGGAAAGACAAAGGAACACCTAAAATCATGTCTAAGAGTGGGAGTAAAAGAGTCTCACTATTAGCAGGAGAATAAAATACACCCCAAAAATCCAGCAAAGCTGCTGGGGGACTCACTAGGTTTGGGAAATTAGCCTTTACAGAGAATTCTCCCTAACAAATTCCTTGACTACGACTGATTTAACCATCTTGACAAATCTTGAATGCGGCCTACCTAGGCCCCGACGGGCCTCGGCCCTTCACAGTAGGGAGATTGGGGGAGCTCATTTCTTCTTTTAGAGAATGCTTATTTCCCTATTCTTCCCTTTCTATTACCGAGCTGCCATCTCGAGAGATTATGGAGAATACACCATTTAAATTCTGCCCTTTCTGTAACAAAGTTTCCCTAGAAGGACTCGCACAGGGTGTGTAACCTCTGCCTTACTAGGGATCATCCCGAATAGCAGTGAAAGTTCTGCAAACTTTTTCAACCTAAAACACTGACGGACCGAAAGACTAATCGGTGGACCCATCATACCATGCAGGCTGAGGCCACCATGGATGGGGAGGCAGCCTCCAGCTATGGTGACGTAGGCGCCTAAGTGACGCGGAGGGCGATCTGGACCGAATGGACTCCCACGTGCGAGCCCCCGACTCCAACAGGCAGGCTGGCGGTTCTGCTACGGAGACTACACACGGCAGGCCGAGTACCGACAATGCCCGCCAAACTAACCCCCCCCCCCCCAGTCAACCGTTAAGGCAAATGTGGTGTCGAAGGGAAGGTCTGAAAAGTCCCTGTCCTCCGGCCTATCAAGATCGCCACATGACAGGCCCCTAAAACAGATGCTGAAGTCAGTTTCCGACACTGCAAACAAATCAGACTAGTCATCCGGTCCTGGCGACCATGCGTCGAAAGACGTGTCAACAGCCCTTTCTAATTATTCCAAAATGAGAGAACTCCTTAAAAAACACGCCCCAGACAATCCTCAAATCCAAAATGTTGATGCACTCAATCTTTCACGCCCCTATCCTCAAACAACTGTTTCGAGGGATAAAGAACACTCTGCCCCTAGTAACACCCTCCCTGCCACTGTTCCCACAGTTTTCCCTAGCTCAACACAATGGACCCCTGAACAATTGTATAGTGTAATGAGAATGTGCAGCTTTTTTTTAAATCAACACCGTTATCAACTGTTCAGCTTCCAAGGGCCCCCTCAGGCGAAGCATCCAAAAAGCATCCTGATGCCAAAAGACCCCGCCTAGACACTGCTCAGCCTAGTACCTCCGTAAACACCCCTGATGACCTATACTACATCGACACTTCAGGCTCGCAGGACCCTGGGTCAATAGCAGACCTAAGGGACCAAGGGGACCTAGATGCCACGGACCAATATTATGATGACGATGATGTATACGTCGTACAATCCCGGGCCCATCACGACCAACCCGTAACTGATTCCCTTGTAGACAATCAGCTGCAGTATAATGAGCTCCTCTTAAAAGCTGTGGAACATTTTTAAAATCGATACCCAGGAGGCTCAAGTTGACAAGAACTTTGTAGAGGACATCCTAGGAGATAAAAAGGTCTGCAGCACAGTTAATACCAATCCTGCAGTCAATCCAAAGGCACATTCAGCCTTCAAGGGCAGTTAACCCTCATATTGAGAAGATGTTTAGAACCGCCCCATCCGACCCATTTTACATCAGGGGTCAAATAAAGCTTGATTCTCTTGTTGTGACTACCACAAGAAAGAGCGGGCACACCCTTAATTTCTGCCAAAGCCACTCCTAACAAGGAGAAAGAAAATATATGCACTGGTCAGGAAAGTTGCTTACCAAGTAAGAATAGCCAATAACACCACACTCTTGGCAAGTTCTAATTGCCACTAATGGGATGAGCTATCACAACAAATTGTCTCTGTCCCAGAACCCCTTAAATCACAGCTTTTAAAAATGATAGCTGAGGGTAAGCAGGTGGCAAGTTGCATGCTGAAAAATAATCTAGATGCAGCAGATAATGCAGGCCGTATTGTAGCTGAGGGTACCCTCATTAAGGGCCATGAAGGTTAAGCCAATCCGGTTTTAAACTTGAAACACAAGCTACCCTGCTAAATATGCCGATTTGAAATAAACTCCTCATTTGGGAAGGCAGTGGAGGACGCACTGAAAAGGGCTAAAGAGGAGTAAGACACGCTAAAGTCCCTGGGACAGCTAACAAACCCTTTTAATTTGTGCTGTTTTCAAGGACAAAACTCCCAGCGGTCCTCCAACTACAACCAGGGTGGACCAGCTTCATCTTGGTGTTGCTCCCAGCAGAATTTTCAAAGAGGGCAAAAAAGGTTGAGAAGTAGAGGGAGCTCCTCCTCGACCAGAGGCGCCACCCAACCAAATCAATGACCACCCGCTCCAGGTCCCCTCCCATGCTTCTCCTGTAGGTCGCATTTGTCATTTTACCCACGCATTTGAGGGGGATCACGTCAGACAAGTGGGTACTTTCCACCGCTTGCATAGAACTCGTACAAACCGAACCGCCCGCCAAGACAAAGACTGACAACGCAGGAGGAACAGCGCATTCTGCTAGAAGAGGTCAAAGCACTGATGGAGAAGGATGCATAGCGATTGTCCCGGTAAACAAGGGTATCAATTCAGTGTACATCCTTGTGCCAAAGAAAGACCTTACAATGCGCCCTGTCCTAGACCTGCGCCCTGCGAACACATATGTTAAGCCACAGAAATTTTGCATGACAATGCTACAAGAAGTAATCCCACTTCTAAAACAGGGGTCTACATGGCAACATTGGGCATGAAAGATGCATACATTCATATTTCAATGTTCCCAGGGCACAGAAAATTCCTGCGCTTAAAACTAGCATATCAACACGATCAATTGAAGGTGTTACCCTTCCGCATAGACTCAGCTCCAAGGGTATTCACCAAGGTATTAGCGGTAGTGTCGGCGCACTTACACAGAGCATCAATCTGTGTACCCTTATCTGGACAACTAGCTGATAACCGGGGATTCCCCCCAAATTTGCAAGCAAAATACCCAAAAGATTATCCACAGTCTGTTCCCATTGGGGTTCTCAATCAACGAGAAACAAATCTAGCCATGTTCCAAACCAAACAGTTCAGCTATACTAAAAACAAGAGGGGCTATCTTCCCCCTCAAACAAGAGTTCAAAACATACTGCTGTGAATACCTCATCTGTCCGGTTGCCAAATAACTATGCAAAGCAATGCACCTGCTCGGGATGATGGTTTCATGCATTTATATGGTTCCACACGCACGAATGGGCATGCGCCCGATGCAAGAGTAGTTAGTGAAACATTGGTCTCAGGCAAGCAGTCAGTGGGACAATCTAGTGGTTGTTACACGAATACTAGTACAAGTACTTTGCTGGTGGTCAAAGGAGAATCTGTTTAAAAGAAACCCCTCACAATCCTCCAGTACAAGCGATAGTTACAACAGATGCCCCACATTCCGATTGGGGAGCTCAGGATCTACACCACACAGTGCATGGCCTGTGGACACATACCACAGCCCAAATCCACATCAACCTCCTAGACTACTGGCGGTGCTCAAAACCCTGCAAGCTTTCCAAATGCATCTAACAGCCCAAACAGTGCTAGTCCTCAGACAGCACCACTGCCATGTTCTATATAAACAAACCGGGAGGCACACACTCCAAGTCTGTCCAGGCTATCACAGATAATTTGGAAGTGGGTGCTCAAGCAGAACATGTTCCTAGTGTCTCAACACGTTCCAGGGGAACTCAATTCCCTAACAGACAATCTAAGCATAGATCATGTACCTGAGGAACACGAGTGGCAACTCCACGGAGGAATTCTAGAAAATGTCTTCTCCCTCTTGGGTTACCCTCCTTTAGACTTGTTCGCCACAAGTCTAAACACAGAATGCCCAGACTTCGCATCCAGGGTTTCCCAACCCAGATCCAAGGGGGGGGAACGCCCTGTGGATGAGCTGGTCAGTGAAATTTGCTTACGATTTTCCACCAACACTGTTGCTGAGCTGGATAGTGCACAAGATACACCAGGAACAAGTGACTCTTATCTTAGTTGCTTATATGTGGGCGAGACAACCTTGGTGTCCGCATCTGCTCAAACTGGTGATCTACAAAATTACACCCACATCCTCACTCCATGAACTTGGCAGCTTGGCTCCTGAGGTCATAGAGTTTTGACATTTAAAATGACCTCAAAGGTATATGGAAATACTAATGGAGGCACGTAAACCAAACACCAGGCACATCTATTTCAACAAATGGAAAAGAACTGTAATGTGGTGCCAATCAAAGGATATAAACGCTATTGTATGTACCCCCACACACCTTCACTACATGCTCCACTTATTAGACTCTGGCCTAGTATATAACGCCATCAAAGTTCACCTAGCGGCTCTGTCCACGTACACCACTTTACAAAACAAGGTGCCCAGGTGGAAAGTCCCTGTTAGGTCTTTCATGGAGGGAGTAAAGAGACTTTACCCCACCCCCCCTCCAACCCGCCTCCAGGTTGAGATCTCAATGTGGTGCTCTCAGAGCTCATGGGTTCTCCCTTTGAGACTATGCACAATTCCAGCTTCAAACACCTAACTTACTAAACCGCTTTCCTAGTAGCCATCACATCCATAAGAAGGGTTAGTGAGCTACAAGCTTTCAGTGCCCTGAATTGCCCTGAATTCAGAATTGCCCTGAAAACCCTAGCTCTGACTCACAAATGTCTGAGCAACAACGCTCCACCTTACCTGTCTGCTCCCTTCACACGCCACACTTCCCCTCGACCCACTAGAGCAGCCCAAACTCACAGCCTCATCGTGCCTAGATGCAAACTCCAAAAAGCCGGTGGGGTGAGTTTCCCTGTCCTTGCCTCCAAACTCTGGAACACCCTGCCCACACCCATCAGAACTGAACCATCATTCCACTCCTTCAAGAACAATGCTAAAACTTGGCTGCTCTCCCAAGACTCTTGAGACCTTTGACACAGTCCAGACTCCTTTGGGGCACAGGACTGTATACACTTTTTCTCTTTGCTCTTCTCCTGTATTATACGCTGTCAATGGTACCCTCCGGTACATGTATATATCCTGTATATTTTCGTAACATGTTTAAGAGTATTCGCCCTGTTGCCCCTGGGCCTGGTTTCTTTGCGCTTTATAAATAAAATAAAATCAAAATCAAATCAGTGCAAAACCCTTTCTTTGTTGTCCACAAAGACCAGGTGATGCGAAGAACATACCAGAGGTTTTTAACCTAAATTACTTTCTAAGTTCCATGTTAACCACTCCATTGAACTAACCGCTTTCTTTAAAAATCCTTCCAGCTCAGCTAAGAAGAACCTCCATACAATGGGTGTAGGGAGGGCAGTTTCCTCCAGCTTGGGGTCTGGCATGGATTCATATGCTCATGAATATTCCCCGTCAAATTGGGAATCCTCGCTAAAGAAAAAATCAGTTTGTTTTGTTTCTGAACTGTCTTTCTACTAATAACCAATCACTGGTCTCTGGGTCATGCTGCCCCCAGCCAATGACTGCCCTCTACCTAAGCCCCTCCTCTGGCAGCCATCTTCAGATTTGTACTGCACGTTCAAGTGTTGGGAGTCCTCGTACTATAGCTCTCGAGCTTTTACTGCGTGTTGCGTTTTTTCAAAGAGTTTTACTCTCATTTTTCGGTCTATTTGAGCCTCAAGCTCCACCGATTCTTCTTCCGATTAAAGGGGAACCGTATCGCAAATTTCTATGCCCCTCAAGGGCGATTTTTCATGGAATTTTACTTCTTGGAGGATTCCGGAAGATCTTTGAGCCCTACCCCGCGTGGAAATGGCCCAGGACAAAGGATACTCGACGCCCGTTGGATCCAAGCCGTTTAGGATCTGCCCAGGATGTGGACTGCAGAAGTTCAAGGAAGATGAACACTCCCAGTGCCTCTACTGGTTGCATTCCGACAAGTCGCACGTGGAGGACTGTGCATTCTGCCAGAACATGTCCACCCAGACCATGAAGGACCGTCGTACACGACTCGCTAACTGGCTTGAGGCGAAGAGCCCAGCAGCAGGTGAGAAGAAGTCTGAGCGGTCTTCTAAGACCTTCGAGTGCGCTCCGGCGACAGGGGCCCAACAGAAGGCAAAGCACTTCGAGCCCGCGGGCACCAGGAGCACCATTGGTTCAGGCTCCTCGGCTGCCAGGCCGGGCTCAATGTCAGTGACGCCGTCAACCATGAGCCAACGCTCTGGCTCGGTGAAAAGGAAGTCGGAGAACCCGGGTAACCTTTGGGAGAAGCCCCGGCTGACCCCAACGGAGAAAGCCACGGGGGAGGGAGGCGGTGACCCTCCCCCCACGGGGAAGGCCTCCGACGCACCGAAGGTCGTGAAGGCCCAGATTCACCCGGCTTAGTCGTGGCGTCCCTGGCAAAGCCCACAGAGATGACCCCAGTGGAGACGGCCTCCAGGCCTAGAGTTTCCCTGCCATCCCAGAGGGAATCGTCTTTCCAGCCACTCGAAAAGACCTCTGTGAAGCCCTGTGCCGAGAAAGAGGGGGCAGGGGAGAGGGGCGCAATAGCCCTAACAGACTCAGATACCTCCTCCGAGGATGAACTCTTGGTCATCAAGGTGGTCCAGGACAAGAGGTTCAAGGACGTCAGGGCCTGCGTCAAGAATCCCGATGAGGCAGACGTGGAGAGCTGACGAAGAACGGCAGGTTGAGGAGGAACCGCCGGACAGGGCGGAAGACATCTTGGTGGCACTGCAGACCTTGTGCACAGAGATGAGGACAAGGTTGCCCTTACCGCCAGCAGACGATCCAGGAGCGCCTGGACTGTCGGGGAGCCCTCCAGCCAAGCAGAGGAGAGTCCACCCCCCCACCTTTCCATCCTTCGCCTCCATCCCCTCCACCGAGGGACGAGACGGAGACTGAGAGGACGGGGGCAAACCACTGCATTGACGATGGAACGGACCTCCCGTCGCCATCCCCCATACCCCCCCACCTCCCTGGCTTCCCCTCCCGATGAAATTGGCTCGTTCCATGCCATGATTGCCTGGGCCTCTGAGCTTTTCCAGCTATGTCCCAAAGAGCAGAAGAAGGAAGGATTCCTCTATCAGCAACGAGAGGCCAAGAGGAAGACAGTACTCTTGGTCCCACTGTTAGACGGCATCTGGGACGAGGGACTGTCCCTTCTGAAGAACCCGTCCACGGCCCCTGCGAAGAGAGACCGGTATGAGACGAAGTACCGGGTCCCAGAGTCCATGTCTATGTGCCTCAGGGCGCAGCCGTCCCAGCACTCGGTGGTCTCTGCTGCAGCCAAGAAGAAATCGGCAGAGCCGGTGGCATATACTTCCACTTCCCCACCGAACGGCGAGGTGAAGAAGCTGGATGCCATGGGGAGATGGGTCATCTCGTCGGCAACGACGACCATTAAGGTGGCCAACGCTCTAGCGATTGTGGCCCGCTACGCTAGGGAGCTGTGGTTTAAAATCGCCCCCCTGTTGGACTTCCGCCCGGACATCAAGAGAGTGGAGGCCCCCGAGATCCTGCAGGAGGGCGAGGTGGCTTCCGATCATGCCATCACTCTAGCCACGGATATCGCAGACACCAGTTTTCACCAGATGGGCAACAGCGTTTGCCTTTGCCGGCGTGGGTGACTCGGGGCCACCGATTTCCGTCAGGACGTACAGACCAGGGTACTGGACATGCCCTTCGATGGGAACAACCTGTTTGGCAAGGCAGTGGACGAGTCACTACAGGCCATCAAGGCGGACACCGAGACGGCCCGTGCCTTGGGCACTCTACATCAGCGAAGGTTGTCCTTTCGGACCTCCGGAGGCAAGTCCCAAGGTGCTTGCAAAGGATTTGGCGGAAGCTCTTCGTCATACCGCCAGGCGGCCTGCTCTTCGCAAGAAGCCTACAGAGGCTGCAGCAAGGCCGGTGGTCATCGTCGCTGCGACAAGGGGCCCAAGGGGGCAAGGCCTCGGCGAAGCAGGACTGAACCGCCGTGATGTTGGGCCCCCACCAGAGCACCCCGGTGGGAGGCCGGCTGGCCAAATTAGTCAGCGCGTGGGAAGCCATCTCCACCAATCATTGGGTCCTGGATGCCCTGGCCCACGGGTACTCTCTGGCGTTCCAAAGGAGGTACCCAGACTTTCCACCAGTGGCCAGGAAAGAAAACCACATCCCACAACTACTTCTAGAGGTACGAGCGATGCTGGCAAAGGGGGCGTGTTCGAACTCGTCCCGAAGAGGCTCTGGAGTATACTCGCGGTACTTCCTCGTCCGAAAGAAGACCGGTGGCTGGCGGCCCATCCTAGACCTCCGCTGCCTCAACAGGTACATAAAATCCAAAAAATTCCGGATGGTCACCCTTCAACACGTGCTGAGACAGCTGGAAGAAGGGGACTTCCTGTCGTCGCTGGACCTGGAGGATCCATACTTCCACATCCCCATACACAAAGGACATTGAAAGTTTCTCTGCTTCGTTGCCCAGGTGAGACCCTATCAGTTCAAGGCACTGCCCTTCGGTTTGAAGTCGGCACCAAGGGTCTTCAAGTGCCTGGCGCCGATGGCGGCGCGGCTGCGTCTGCAGGGTAACCTTGTCTACCCCTATCTGGACGATTGACTCATCCGAGCGAAGTCAAGGGAACTCGCCGTCGACCACATAGCGAGGACTTTCCGCCTGCTCATGGAACTGGGGTTCATGATCAACTTTGCGAAGTCCTGCTTGGTGTCATCGCAAGACACCCTATTCCTATGGGCCATGCTCAACACGGTGGCGTGGCTATTCTCCATTGGAGGAGAGGATAAAGATCATCCTGGGCAAGGTACAACGGCTGTTGACCGTGGAAGTAGCCAGGGTGAGGTCCATCAAGTCCCTGTTCGGCATGATGTCGTCATGCATCTACCTCGTGCGTCTGTGCCGGTTGTGGATGCGGCCACTGCAGGAATTCCTCGACTCCCGTTGGATACAAGTGGCGGGAAGCTTCGAAGACAAGATCTCCCTCCACGAGATTTTCCATCAAGCGAACCGGTGGTGGGGCACCTTGGCGCATCTCGCGGCGGGTATAGACTTCCAGACCCCGGTGCATCAGGACACAGTGATGACGGACGTCTCCCTGGAGGGATGGGGCGCACACACCGGAGATCTCCACGCAAGAGGCCTTTGGCTCCCTGAAGAGAGGTCCCTGCACATCAGCATCCTGGAGCTGCGGGCCGTGCGTGGGCCCTGAATCCTTCCTTCCATCCCTCAAGGGCAAGGTGGTACAAGTCTTCATCGACAACACCACCGCAATGTTCTACATTCGGAAGCAGGGGGCACCAGATCTCCAGCTCTATCCAAGGAAGCGCAGGATCTGAGGCACTGGTCTATAGCCCAGGGAATGTTCCTGGTGCCCTTCCACCTGGCTGGAGTGAAAAACACAGTCGCCGACTCACTCAGCAGGGAGCTGCGCTGTTTCCACGAGTGTGAGCTGCGGCAGGATCAAGTAGATCTTCTATTCCGATGGTGGGGCAGTCCCCAGATTGAGCTGTTCAGGACGGCGACGAACACCAAGTGCCAGAGGTTCACCAGCAGGTTTCCCCAGCCGGGGAGCATGGGGGATGCATTCTCCTTCTCCTAGGATGGCCTGTTCCTCTATGCATTCCCGCTGTTGCCGCTGCTACTGCGACTCATCAGTCAACTCAGACGGTCCCGGTGCAGGATGATCCTCGTCGCACCGGCAGGGCCGAGGAAGAATGGTTCCCGGACCTTCTAGACATGCTAGCGTCCCCTCCAGTCAAGCTTCCCATGGATGCGGATCTTCTCACCAGGGAAGGAGGCGCGATCCTGCATCTCGACCCAGAATCGCTGAACCTGCAGGCCTGGCTCCTGCAGCACTAGAGTTTGGAGGCTACGATATCCCGGCGGACTGCAAGGAGGTACTTGCCAAGGCAAGGGCGTCATCTACTCTTAAGTGCTATGGACATAAATGGAAGAGGTTCTCTGTCTGGTGCTGTGCACAGAAGATCAACCCTCTACGGATTACGGCCCCTCAAGTGCTGCTGTACTTGCTGTCACTGGCCAAGGCGGGGCTAGCACATGCCTCCATCAACATTTAATCTGGCAGCTATCTCCCGCTACACCAGAACTCCGGGGTGGTCATCGCTGTGGTCCCACCGCCTGCTGAAGGAGTTCATGAAAGGACTGTTCCGCTCGTTCCCGCTGGTGGAGGCTCCAGCCCCTCCATGGGAGCTCAACATGGTGCTGGCCAGGCTCATGGGTCCGCCATTCGAGCCGTTGCATTCGATACCTCTGAAATTCCTGTCGTGGAACACAGCGTTTCTTGTGGCCATCACCTCCGCACGACAAGTGGTAGAGATCCAGGCACTCTCCTGTAAGCCACCAAACCTGACATTCTACCAGACGAGGGTAGTGCTGAGGACACACCCCTCCTTCATGCCCAAGATGCCGTCGGACGTCCATCTCAAGAAGCCCATGGTGTTGCCCGTTTTCTTCCCGTTGCCGGCTGAGAAGATTTTGCACTCGCTGGATGTGGCTAGAACACTGAAGTTCTACATGGACCGCACAAAGAGTTTTCGGAAGACATCACAGCTGTTTGTGAACTTTGGCCCTGTGAACCAAGGGAAGGCCCTCTCCAAGGCTTCCATTTCCAGATGGCTCTCCGGCTGCATCATGCACTTTCACCGGTTGGCAAACCGACCATTGCCTGGCCGTCCGAGAGCCCATTCGACCAGAGTGATTGCTACAACTACGGCGTTCCTGTCTGGTGTGCCCCAGCTGGACATCTGCAGGGCTGCTACGTGGAGGTTGACGCACATCTTCACGAGATTCTGCTGCGTCAACCGGGATTCCAGGGAGGAGTCCAGAGTCGGCCAAGCAGTGCTGCGGAACCTGTTCGCTTGAAGGTGAGCCTGGTGAGGAGGTAAGAGCTGCTTAATGTTGAGTTGTTGAAATGCTTAATGTTGAGCCTTGCCACCTCCCGTGGTTGTGCATGTGTGTACTGCTATGTATTCTTGTATTCATGAGCATGTGAATCCATGCCAGACCCCATGCTGGAGAAGGAACTTTAACTGTTGTTCTCCAGCATGGGTCTGGCATGGATTCACATGCGAACCCTCCCTCCAACCCCTCTGCGGCTGTTCTCTTGGTCCTACTGCCACTTTACGTGCTACCTCATCTGAAGATGGCTGCCAGAGGAGGGGCTTAGGTAGAGGGCAGTCATTGGCGGCGGGCAGTATGACCCAGAGACCAGTGATTGGTTATTAGTAAAAAGACTGTTCAGAAACGAAACTGAAACTGATTTTTTCTTTACTGAGGATTCCCAGCCTGACTGGGAATATTCATGAGCATGTGAATCCATGCCAGACCCATGCTGGAGAACAACAGTTACAGGTAAGTAACTTTTCCTTATACTATGTAGATAAAACAAAACCGCTAAGAAAAACAGATCAACTGTTTGTCACCATAGCACCGGGCAGGGGAGGTGTACACGTTTCAATAAACGCCATCTCCAGATGGATAGTGAAATGCATACAACTCTATTCGCTATGAAACAAAACTCTGCCTTTCACACCAACAGCTTACTCTACCCGTGGTACAGGAACTACTTTGGCTTTTTTTTGCAGACGTCACCTGACGCCATTTGCAAAGTAGCTACATGGAGTTTCATGCATACCTTTACTCGGCACTACTGCATTGACAAACATTATAAAGCAGATTTGCAGGTGGGACAAGCGGTGCTAAAAGATATATCTGCTACCATACCTTCTCACAACCCACTTCCTTCTCCTGATACTGCTCACTAGTCTATGCATAGCATGTTAGCATGTGATCTAAACAGATCCACAAGCCTCAGAAGGGATACATTACTCACCATAATCGTATTTCCGATGCTTGTATCTGCTTGGATTCACACGCGCCCACCCTTCCTTCCTTCGGAGTAGAAGGTGCATAGATGTTTTCTGGGTTTATCGACTGTTATCTGCTTTATTACATCTGTACTCATGCAACACTTCATGCTACCTCATTTCAGAAACCAAACATGAGGGACCTCAACGAGTGAAGGATAATGGGTACAGGGGATATCACACTAGGGATAGTATTACTGGCACACCCTGTTGGTACCCCTTTTAGAGTTTCAAAAACAAGTAACGTAATACTCTGCGGCTACCACTAGATGTCGGCTTATGCATAGCGTGTGAAATATAAGCAGATACAAGCATCAGAAATAAGATTACGGTGTGTAATGTATCCCATATATATTAACCTTCGTTAAGGTGCAGTTAAGTAGCGCCGATTTAACAAAACATTTGAAATTCAGCCGATGTGGGAAGTCGAAACCATCTTAACTCTGCACGCTCCCGTTGATGTGGCCTATGCCATGTCTCCCATAATACCGTTTAGTATGTCATTGTGAATCCCTTCCCTTTTAATGTGTATGTGCTTGTGGGTTTTGCAATGGGAACGTGTAACTTAACTGCACCTTAGTCACGCTTTTTTTCTCCAGGTAATTGCAAGGGATTTTTTTTAATTTTTATTTATTTATTTTTTTATTTAAGGTCCACTAGCCATGGCCTTCGTCCGTGTCCACTATAGTTGTTCCCCCAATATGCATCTTTTGGACCCCTTAGGTGGACTCAGGGCCACTTTAGATGTATTTTGGGCCCACTAGCATGGGCCTTTTGCCCTGGCCAATGTACATGGCCTTCGGCCGTGCCCTCTGTATATTCTAAAACACTTCCAGGCCACTCGCCATGGCCAGTGGCCACAGCCTTTGACCTTGTCCACTGCTCCTCCCCATTTTCTTCTTTTGGACCCACTCATTGACCAGGGCCTTCGATGTGGCCACTATACATATCTTTCATACTCACTAGGCAGGGCATTTGGCCCTGCCCAGTGAGGACGTCATTCATGCTCACTGACCAGGGCCATATTGCACCCCTTGTTGCCCCAATAGGTTAACCTACACCCCTTTGTAGCTTTAGAATTACGTGGTTATATCAGCGATGAGCTATAAATAACCCTGAATATTTCTTACATTTATGCACTTATAAGTGAGACACACTTTAAAAAGAACCCCGAACATTAAATAAAATCGACCTCGAATGTGGTAAAACGCTCTGAGCATGGAAGCCAGTCCCAGCACCCTAATTTCACATGGTGTCCTCTTTCCACCTCGAGCCTGATGCCATTTCATCCTTTTTCCTCCTCCAAATGGCATTTTTTCAACTTTTTGTTTTCGTGTAACCTCGAATATTACCCTGAATATTTCTCTCATGGGACACAAAAATGGCGGCTTGTCAGTCCTGAAAAGCTTGGGTGCTGCAATGCAGCATGGGAGATATAGCTGTATTTTTAGGAGGAGAAGGGACTCCCCCTACTCTGTCAAATATTTTAAAAACTACTGGACGCAAAAATCCTAGACCCAAAACACAGCGCAAATTGAGTGAACTTGTGCCAAAGTTGTTTCATACTTGGGCAAAATTCATCCAGTCGTTTTCTCTGTACACTCACGCAAAAATTGCAATTTTTTGGTTTTTGTGAAAATGAATGCGGACTAGGCCGCAACTGCGTATTTTTCAATTTTTGGTTTTCCTAATAACATCTTTATTTTTTAGTGGATCTTTCCCAAGGTTTCCAGTCCGTGCGGCCTGTCTGTACAATTTTCAGCAAAGTTTCAGCTATATCAGTCAAAAGTTAGTAATTCATTTTTTCGATTTCCTATGCATCTCAATACCTAAGTATAGTATGGCGACTGCTGCACTGTAATATATTATATATTTATTTGGAAAGAATTGTTGGGCCAAGTTATTTTTTGTCACTCAGACCAACGTAGTGTATCCTCCCACTGCAACACAGAACGGTGTCTATAGGGCAGGCTGCATCCGTGTGACTTGGCTTATTACAGTCAGCCCTGACTTTAATAGTTAAGTAGATTTTTTTTCACAAAATATTTGTATCAAATTACACAAACCAGGTGCCATGTCTAACGCAACTACTTCTCTAAACCTGCGTCTAATAATTTAGGACACATTTGTAAGAATTATTCACATCCACATTGAGTCTTCAGTCTCTTCCTGGATTGAGCTGATGATTACTTCCCCTCATTACTCTTACGTCCTGTCCCTTTTCCTCCATACTTATGGGTGTTTGCCCTACAAGACTGGCCAGAGCTCTTTTTGACCAGCACAAAAAGGGTGATTCCCCTTTAAAAAGATGTTTGTGTTGTGTGGTAAGATGCAGAAGCATGGGTGTGGCTAGCCCCACTGATCCCACCCATCAACACCCATCAGTCCTTTTCCTCGTGTTGATTGTACAGGACGCTCTGCACAATGTGTGCAAACTTCAGTTATCATGATATTTTTATTTTCTTTCGGATTCTTCTTTTTTTTTTTTTCCTTCATCTTGCCCCACTAGCTACCTGTCCTTTTTTTTTTAATTTGGGCTATTGGTTGTCAGCCAAAACTATTGTATTAGATTACAGATGGGGAGAAATGGAATATGAGGAGGGACATAAAACTTAAAGGTGTTTGGTTAATTGACCTTCCATTTACTGCCCATGGCCATGCTAATCCCTATGGCCATTCCGGCCCATTTCCTGTCCAAAACACCTTTTTATGGGAACGTTTTGTGCTGGCTTTAATCAAGCTTTGCCATCAAACATTGTACTCGGATGTGCCTGCCAGTACTTTTTTCAAAGCAGTCTTCTGAGAGTTAATGACTAAATTGGAGTTACAACCCTGCTACTGGTGTAATACTAATATCTTAACCAGGTCTGCCTTCAACCACTCTATTTACAGGCACTATGCGTGTCCTTCATTGAAGTTCTGTTAATAACAAGCATTGGCAAAGCCAACAGTTTTGGCTTGTGTATAAGTATTAGCCATTCGAGGGGATTGGGTCCTCCGACGTATTCCATATCTATGACATGTAATCACCACAGCTGTGCTGCTTCGGAAACTTTTTTCGGCGTCTGCGTCCTGCGTCGATGACGTTGATGCGCCATCGTCGAGGACCTCCTCTGACGTCCGACGTCATCCGATGTGATAAGTGTGATGCTGGAAATGCATCAGAGGGACAGGGCCTCTGAATCCTTGTCCTTTTCTGCCTTTTATCGTGTGTTCTGTTATGTTTTCTGCCCAGGAGTCCATTTGGGACTCCTGGCAGTGCAGCTCTCTCTTTTGGTTTGGTGAACAGACCCATGGGATACCCTTATGGCACCCATGGGTAGGGGTACAACCCTGTGCCCCTAGTGTATGTTTTTGGGCACCTGTGGGTGGCCCACAGAGCAGGGTATGGGCTGGTGGCAGCTCCATGCTGAATTGGACAGGTGCTCTGGGTGTCCTCCATTTTGGGATACCCAGGCCCTGCCATTGGGATCAGTTGATTCCTGATAGAAAACAAGATGGCCCCTGTGGCCTCTTGCTTTCTATTGCCTGTTGTCTTGTTTTTCCCAAAGTCCTGGGAAGCCCTGACTCTGTCCCTTCCCCCTGGCTGGCTGTTGGGTGGAAGTTCCATATATGGTGTTGTTGTGAAGGCCCAGCTAGACTGGCTGGAGCCTTCCCAGTGACTGTATGTTATGGGTACCTCCTGTGGGTGGGACCTGGGTGAATGGAGTGTGTGACCAATATACACTCCTTGTTGTGGTTGTCTGGTTTCTGGCATATGAGACAAAGACTGAGACAGCCCTGCCCGAAACTGGCCTGAATGCAGTGTGTAGTGTTGAATGGCTGGGTACTTGTCCCAATCCACATTCCTTGTTGTGAGTGTCTGAAAGGGAGGAGTGTGGCCTGAATGCACTGTGTGCCTGATTGGCTGACTGACTGCATGAATGCCCTTCTGTGTGATTGGCTGCTGTGTGTGTGCCAGCAGTGTGGATGAGAGACAGAATAGTATATCTGGGGACCTCTCACCACTGGAAATTGTTCAGAAGCATTCAGAAGCTGAGTCTCCACTCAAGAGTAACTGGATTTGCTGATCCTCGACGTCCAGCTGGAAGAAGAAGACTTGCTGTGGCATTTGCTTCGACAGAAACTGAAGGTTGTCGAAATCGTCGAGGACTGACCCGAGAGAGGACCTGGCTAGGCGCCCTCTTCCCGTGCTCCGAGGGACCATCGAGCACCGCTGAATCTTCGCCGAAGCGCCCTGGAAGTCAGACCCTCGAAAGCCTGCCGACCCGAGACGGGACCGCCGAGGAGATCGAAGTGAAGCACCCGGACATCGACGCCGTCGAAGTCCATTGCCGTCGACCAGGGTTTGCAGGTCTGTGTAACCGCTGGAGGCCCGTCGAAGTTGTGTTGCCCAGCCGTGGGAACCACTTGACGCCGTGCCGCCGACGACCGGAGCCGTCCGCTCCTTGCCTAAGAACATTTGAATCGAAGGACTCTCTCGACCGCTTCGTCGACCGCTTATCCTGCCGGAGAAAGTCGAGGACGACCAACGCGCCGAGGAGAATCCGCCGGTGGGTTTCCCGCCACCTCACGACCCCAAAGACTCGAGCGACTCGACGCCCTTGTTGGGCTACCGTCATTCACAATCTTTGCGGTCCAGAACTAGTGTCGCCGAGGTGCCCCGCACGCCTCTTCCTCGCAGGACGCCGACGTCTCGACGCCGACGAGCACCGCTCGGATCGAAGCCTGCCGCCTCATCGACGCCGTTCTACCCTGTTTGGTCGTCGGACGTTCGACGCCCCGTGCCTCCCGCTTGAAAGGGAAGGCATTCAAGAAGGGCCGTCGATTCCCCGACACCGAACACCGAGTTCTTCGACGCTTCTCGACGCCTCTCGACGATCCGTGACTCCTGCTTTAAAGGGGGTCATTCAAGAAGGATCTGTCGACGCCTCTTCGAAGAACTCGACTCCACCAGGTACATTGGGGGGGTAAAAACATTGCAGGAGAGAATAAGACTGTGGAACAATATATGGACTGGGCTTGTGTCATATCCCTTTATTTTACAGGTTGCCCAGGTGGGGGGATCTCCACACAGAACTGTGTCCAGTAGCAAGGGCCAGTATTCTGCCTATTGTTTCAACCATCTTTTATCTCTCCTCTCTCTATTGCTGGTTTCCTTCTTATTGATCTGTGTGCCATTTTTACAGTATTGTGAATGCACTTTAATGAGGTCTAATATTAGTGGTACCACTTTAGAATTGTAGATATTTACCATTATTGATTTTCCTGAGCACAAAGTGCGTTATTGTGATAAGTGTACATAACCCTTGAATATTAATTATATAAAGACTGTGTTTTCAGTAATACAGTGTGTGGACATTCCTTTGTGGGGGCTTGGGGATACACTGTACTTAAGAACCAGCCTGCATCACCTCCTGAGAAGCTAGGCCTTGATTGCTCGCCCATTGCTACCAAATTAGAGAATCTTGGCGGGGGTCCTCTGTGCCTCTCCTCTACCATATAGAGAGCAGAAGTACAGACCCCCCCACCGGTCTTGACAAGCTGGTGGCCAGCGGTGGGATGCTTATGGTTTTAAGACTCAGTGTATAACCGTGCCACTTACAAAATATCCGCACTTTATTAGATTAAGGTTTGGGTGTGTACCAAATAACTGCATTACAGGCAATGGAGCCCATTGCAAATGGTAAATTGACTCGGATGAGCTTAGAGGCTCTCCAGAGTGCTTGTGAAGCCAGGGAGTTAGACTTTGTGGATAAGTCTAGGGCTGAGCTGATAGCTGCCCTGGTGGACTACCAGACTGATGGTGAAACCCTTGATGAAGGGGGGGATGCAACCAGTGAGGACTCTGCCCCTGGGGTTGTCGCTGAATCTGTTTCTGGGAATGCCACCATTCCTGCTGCCTCTGTTCCAAACCCCAGCCATTCCATGGAACTTGAGTTATTAAGGATGAAATTGGCCTTTGAATATCGCAAGTTGGAAATAGAAGCTGAGCTTAAGAAAGAGGAGCTGGCACAGCAAGTGGAACTCAAGAATAGGGATCTTGCGCTCAAAGACAAGGACACTGAATGTCAGAGAATCCAGCTAGAGAGAGCTAGAGTGGAGACTTCAGCTAGACCAATTGAGAGTGGCAGGTCCCCAGCCACCAAGTTTATGAAAGATTTGGTTGGTGTGTTTGTGGAGGGTTCAGATATCCTCCAATGGATTGAAGCGTTTGAAATGGCTTGTGCAATTCATGATGTAGATAAAACAGATTGGGCTAAGTGTTTGTTAAGCAGAGTGCCTCAAACCGGGTATGACTGTATGCTGAAGCTGAGTGTGGAAGAAAGGGGTCAGTACGAGTGTATGAAGTCTGCTTTGATTGCCAAGTTTGGCAAAACACCTACCCAGTACCTTAAAAGGTTCAGGGAATTTAAGAAAAGAGAGAATGTGTCTTGGGTTGACTGGGTGAGTACTGCGCACATGAACATGATGGGGTGGATTGATGGATACAAGGTGAAAACTTTTGTTGAGTTGTCCCACCTCTTGTTTTTTGAGCATTTTTCTGAAGCCTGTTCACCAGAGCTGCGTCAGTATGTGGCTGACCAGAACATTTTGGACCCCTTTAAGCTGGCTAGGTTGGCTGACAAGTGGGTCTCCCATCGGGTGTCCCCTAAGGACTCCAGTGGGAAGGACAAGGACAAAGAAAAGGGGACCTCTCAGAAAGCTGAGGAGTCCCAAAAGCAATCACAGTCGGGTAAACCAAAACCTTCCTCTCCTAAGACCCAAAAATCTAGTGGGGATAAGTCCTCTGTGGGTGGGAATAAGAGTAGTGGTCCACCTGCTGCAAAGCAGGTTCCCAGTGGTTCCAGTACCGTACCCCGCACTCCTGGCACTTGTTGGGATTGTGGGGCTCTGGATCACAAAAGGGGTGACCCCAAGTGTAAAGGTAAGGCACTTGGAGTACAGGCTGTCAGCCTGACCTACCCTTACCCCGTGTCTGAGGTGGAGGCCACTGTCCTCCCCTCCTCTACAGGAATCACATTTGGTGCTCCGGTAGAGATTTCCTTAGTGTCCCTTGGGGCCTGGGACCAGTACGCAGAAGTACTGGCGACTATCCCACAGAACACCCGTAGGTTTTTGAGAAGTGTCCTCTTGAATGGCCAGCCTTCTACTGGTTTGAGAGACACTGGGGCAAGCATGACAGTGGTGGACAGGACCCTGCTCAAGCCAGAGGACTATGTAGGTGCTCCTCTGAGAACCACCAGGTTAGCTGGTGGGCCTCCCAAATTATCGCCTGTAGCCCTAGTCACACTCATGATTGGAGACAAGACAGCAAAGCTTCCTGTCCTGGTTCAGGACAATGTCCCTGCTAACATTCTGTTAGGTAATGATCTAGTGGAGTTGGGGTTGATCTCGGATGGTCTTCCCCTGACTGCTGCTGCGGTCACTAGGTCACAGGTGACACCGGGTCTGGCTGTGAGTCAGGTACCCGAGCCAAAGGCGAGGCCTAAGGCAAGAAGAAGGAAGACCAAGAAGGCCACCTCTGTGGAGGGAACACCTTCTCTTCCTGCTGTTCCGACAGCACCCATTGGGATCCATGCTCCGGACGGGCTGGGTCCAGTGGAAAACCCAAACTCAACTCCTGTGGGAGAAGATACAGAAGACTCTCCTGTGGGAGAGGTTCTCAACCCGGACGATCATCCCGACCTTCAATGCTTGTTAGCTGAAGGGGGACCCTCCCGGGCAGACTTCTGTAAGGGACAGAGAGAGTGCCACTCTCTCGAGGGACTGAGGAAACAGGCCCTGTCCCAGGCACAAGGAGAAGTGCCTAAGACATTCCGGATTTATTGGGAGGGTGAGCTCCTTGTTAGTGAGCCCACTAAGCCTGAACCTGGTGCCCGCAAGAGGTTGGTGGTACCCCAGGTTTACAGGCCCTTCCTACTGCAGTTGGCGCATGAGGTGCCCTTGGCTGGTCATCTTGGGACCAAGAAGACTAAGCAGAGGCTCTCTGCCCATTTCTACTGGCCACGGATGGGAGTAGAGGTGGAGTCCCACTGCAGGACCTGCCCAACTTGTCAGTTGTCTGGCAAGACTGGAGGCAGGGTCATTGCCCCACTGCAGCCATTACCAGTGGTTGGCACACCATTTGAGAGGGTGGGCATCGACATCGTCGGTCCCCTTGACCCTCCCACTTCAGGTGGACATCGGTTCATCCTGGTCTTGCTAGATCATGCCACCAGGTACCCTGAGGCAATACCCCTTCGGACTGTTACTGCCAAGGTGGTTGCCAGGGCTCTCCTGGGCATTTTCACCCGTGTTGGATTCCCCAAGGAGATTGTCTCTGACAGAGGATCCAACTTCATGTCTAGTTACATGAAAACCATGTGGAAAGAGTGCGGGGTAACCTACAAGTTCTCCACCTCTTACCACCCCCAGACCAATGGTCTGGTTGAGAGATTTAATAAAACTCTCAAGGGCATGCTAGGTGCTTTGGAAGAGCCCCTAAGGAGGAAATGGGATCTCCTCCTGCCATGCCTGCTGTTTGCTTACAGAGAGGTACCTCAAGAGGGTGTTGGTTTCAGCCCCTTTGAGTTACTCTTTGGACATCCCGTGAGGGGGCCCCTCGCCTTGATCAGAGAAGGCTTGGAAGCCACCCCTCCAGGTCCCGCCAAGCAAGTGGGGGACTATGTGTTAGGCCTCAGGCGGAGGATGACACAAATGATGGGTCAGGCAACAGCAAATCTCAAGGCCAGCCAGGAATTGAATAAGTACTGGCATGACCTGAAAGCTTCGCAAGTGGATTGGACTCCGGGACAGGAAATCCTTGTGATGGAGCCTACCAAGCCTAGAGCTTTGGCAGACAAGTGGACTGGACCCTTCAGGATCATCTCCAAGATGGGCGAAGTCAACTATCTGGTTGACATGGGAGCCCCTGGGGTAGCTCCTCAGCTATTCCATGTCAACAGGCTCAAGCCTTTCCACAGGCGAGCGGAAGTCTCATGTCTCTTGCTAGCTTCTGGGCAAGAAGAGGATGAGAGTGAGCCCCTTCCTGATTTGCTGCATAGCAACCCTCAGGATGGCTCAGTGGAGGGAGTACAACTCTCTCCAGATTTGACAACAGAGCAGCAGAGGGCCTGCCGGGCTTTGCTCCAGCAGTATGCCTCTCTGTTTTCACTGACACCGGGCCTTACACCGTGGTGTAAGCACGAAATTGACACTGGTGACAGTGTGCCTGTCAAAAGCAGGAGCTATCGTATGTCAGATACCGTCAAAAGCCACATCCAGGCTGAGGTCGCCAAGATGTTGGATCTGGGTGTTATTGAACCCTCAACCAGTCCCTGGTCCAGTCCAGTGGTCCTTGTCCCCAAGGCAAGTTCCCAGGCGGGTACCAAGGATTGGAGGTTCTGTGTGGACTACCGAGGAGTCAATGCCGTCACCAAAACTGACGCGCACCCATTGCCCAGGGCTGATGAGCTCGTGGACACTATAGGTGCTGCCAAATTTGTGAGCACCTTTGACCTTACCTCAGGCTATTGGCAAATAGCTCTGACGGACCATGCCAAGGAAAAGACGGCATTCTCCACACCTGAGGGACTCTACCAGTTTAGGGTCATGCCCTTTGGGTTGAAGAATGCCCCTGCCACCTTCCAGAGATTGGTCAACCATGCGCTCAGTGGGCTGGAAGCCTTTTGTGTGGCTTACTTAGACGACATTGCCGTCTACAGTTCCACCTGGGAAGAGCATTTGACACACCTGGATAAGGTGTTGCAGGCCTTGAAAAGGGCTAACCTCACTATCAAGGCCACCAAGTGCCAGATAGCTCAGGGGAAAGTTACCTATCTTGGTCATGAGGTAGGAGGGGGTCAAATCCAACCTCTCTCCAGTAAGGTACAGGACGTACAGAACTGGGAGACTCCCACTACTCAAACCCAGGTGAGAGCCTTTTTGGGCCTCACTGGGTACTATCGCAATTTCATGGCAGACTATGGAACCATAGCTGCACCCCTGACAGCTCTAACTTCACCCAAACAGCCTAGGAAGGTTAATTGGACTGAAAACTGTCAGAGGGCCTTTGATGGCTTGAAAGAAAGTCTGTGTAGGGCACCTGTGTTGAGTGCGCCTGACTACAGCCGACCCTTTATCGTCCAGACGGATGCCTGCGACACCGGAATTGGAGCTGTCTTGTCCCAGTTAGATGACAAAGGGAGAGAACATCCTATCATATTCATCAGTAGACAACTCAAGGGTAGAGAACTTAGGTGGGCTACTGTTGAAAAGGAATGTTTTAGTATAGTTTGGAGCCTTAGGCGTTTTAGGCCCTACCTTACGGGGTCCACCTTCAAGGTCCAAACAGATCATAAGCCCCTGAAGTGGCTTATGCAGATGAAGGGTGAGAATCCGAAATTGCTCAGGTGGTCCATTAGCCTGCAAGGGCTAGACTTCACCATAGAGCACAGACCAGGAAAGAGTCACGATAATGCGGATGGCCTTTCCAGAAGGTATGTTGACCGTCTGGATGAGGGTGTCTATCCCGTGGGAGATTAGACACCCTCCACCTCAGTCTGGGGGGGGGCGACTGTGATGCTGGAAATGCATCAGAGGGACAGGGCCTCTGAATCCTTGTCCTTTTCTGCCTTTTATCGTGTGTTCTGTTATGTTTTCTGCCCAGGAGTCCATTTGGGACTCCTGGCAGTGCAGCTCTCTTTTGGTTTGGTGAACAGACCCATGGGATACCCTTATGGCACCCATGGGTAGGGGTACAACCCTGTGCCCCTAGTGTATGTTTTTGGGCACCTGTGGGTGGCCCACAGAGCAGGGTATGGGCTGGTGGCAGCTCCATGCTGAATTGGACAGGTGCTCTGGGTGTCCTCCATTTTGGGATACCCAGGCCCTGCCATTGGGATCAGTTGATTCCTGATAGAAAACAAGATGGCCCCTGTGGCCTCTTGCTTTCTATTGCCTGTTGTCTTGTTTTTCCCAAAGTCCTGGGAAGCCCTGACTCTGTCCCTTCCCCCTGGCTGGCTGTTGGGTGGAAGTTCCATATATGGTGTTGTTGTGAAGGCCCAGCTAGACTGGCTGGAGCCTTCCCAGTGACTGTATGTTATGGGTACCTCCTGTGGGTGGGACCTGGGTGAATGGAGTGTGTGACCAATATACACTCCTTGTTGTGGTTGTCTGGTTTCTGGCGTATGAGACAAAGACTGAGACAGCCCTGCCCGAAACTGGCCTGAATGCAGTGTGTAGTGTTGAATGGCTGGGTACTTGTCCCAATCCACATTCCTTGTTGTGAGTGTCTGAAAGGGAGGAGTGTGGCCTGAATGCACTGTGTGCCTGATTGGCTGACTGACTGCATGAATGCCCTTCTGTGTGATTGGCTGCTGTGTGTGTGCCAGCAGTGTGGATGAGAGACAGAATAGTATATCTGGGGACCTCTCGCCACTGGAAATTGTTCAGAAGCATTCAGAAGCTGAGTCTCCACTCAAGAGTAACTGGATTTGCTGATCCTCGACGTCCAGCTGGAAGAAGAAGACTTGCTGTGGCATTTGCTTCGACAGAAACTGAAGGTTGTCGAAATCGTCGAGGACTGACCCGAGAGAGGACCTGGCTAGGCGCCCTCTTCCCGTGCTCCGAGGGACCATCGAGCACCGCTGAATCTTCGCCGAAGCGCCCTGGAAGTCAGACCCTCGAAAGGCTGCCGACCCGAGACGGGACCGCCGAGGAGATCGAAGTGAAGCACCCGGACATCGACGCCGTCGAAGTCCATTGCCGTCGACCAGGGTTTGCAGGTCTGTGTAACCGCTGGAGGCCCGTCGAAGTTGTGTTGCCCAGCCGTGGGAACCACTTGACGCCGTGCCGCCGACGACCGGAGCCGTCCGCTCCTTGCCTAAGAACATTTGAATCGAAGGACTCTCTCGACCGCTTCGTCGACCGCTTATCCTGCCGGAGAAAGTCGAGGACGACCAACGCGCCGAGGAGAATCCGCCGGTGGGTTTCCCGCCACCTCACGACCCCAAAGACTCGAGCGACTCGACGCCCTTGTTGGGCTACCGTCATTCACAATCTTTGCGGTCCAGAACTAGTGTCGCCGAGGTGCCCCGCACGCCTCTTCCTCGCAGGACGCCGACGTCTCGACGCCGACGAGCACCGCTCGGATCGAAGCCTGCCGCCTCATCGACGCCGTTCTACCCTGTTTGGTCGTCGGACGTTCGACGCCCCGTGCCTCCCGCTTGAAAGGGAAGGCATTCAAGAAGGGCCGTCGATTCCCCGACACCGAACACCGAGTTCTTCGACGCTTCTCGACGCCTCTCGACGATCCGTGACTCCTGCTTTAAAGGGGGTCATTCAAGAAGGATCTGTCGACGCCTCTTCGAAGAACTCGACTCCACCAGGTACATTGGGGGGGTAAAAACATTGCAGGAGAGAATAAGACTGTGGAACAATATATGGACTGGGCTTGTGTCATATCCCTTTATTTTACAGGTTGCCCAGGTGGGGGGGATCTCCACACAGAACTGTGTCCAGTAGCAAGGGCCAGTATTCTGCCTATTGTTTCAACCATCTTTTATCTCTCCTCTCTCTATTGCTGGTTTCCTTCTTATTGATCTGTGTGCCATTTTTACAGTATTGTGAATGCACTTTAATGAGGTCTAATATTAGTGGTACCACTTTAGAATTGTAGATATTTACCATTATTGATTTTCCTGAGCACAAAGTGCGTTATTGTGATAAGTGTACATAACCCTTGAATATTAATTATATAAAGACTGTGTTTTCAGTAATACAGTGTGTGGACATTCCTTTGTGGGGGCTTGGGGATACACTGTACTTAAGAACCAGCCTGCATCACCTCCTGAGAAGCTAGGCCTTGATTGCTCGCCCATTGCTACCAAATTAGAGAATCTTGGCGGGGGTCCTCTGTGCCTCTCCTCTACCATATAGAGAGCAGAAGTACAGACCCCCCCACCGGTCTTGACAATAAGTAGGACGCCCGTAGCCTCAGTTCCGTTTTTTCCGCGAACGTGTTGCTTCGTGTTTCTCGGTTAAACGCCTCGACTCTTTGGAGTTCTGTTCTTCTCGGTTCTTCGAACCTGTTCGTTTTGTGAAAATCCTTCGTGTGAAGATGTCTTCTACTTCGTTTTCGACCCCGCGTCCGGGTTTCAATAAGTGCGGGGAGTGTGGGTCCAAGATGTCGGTGACGGACTCGCACGACGCCTGCCTCTGGTGCCTCGGGGAGGCCCACGACACGGATGACTGTATCGACTGCCAGTCGCTCATGTCCAAAGCCTTACGCGAACGTAAGAAGAAGTTGTCGGTAGGTCGGGTGTCCAAGCCCCGGAAGTCGAAGTCTGCGGGGCTTTCGACGGATGATTCGAGGGGTGACTCTCCGCGTCATCGTCGGAAGTCTCGTGGGTCTCCTTCTAGGAGTCGGTCTCGCCACTCCTCAGCCTCTTCGAGGCATTCTCGGAAGCGCCGACACCAGTCGTCTTCCAGGTCCTCGTCGGAGGACTCTGCCCGGCACGTCGCTTACCCCACCAGCCGTGCGACGCCGGAGGAATGGGCTTCCTTCGGGAAGAAGTTGCTGGCGATTCTTGAGTCGCAGGGTACTCAGCCGTCCGCGCCCCCGAGTGGGGTCGGTCGTGTGAGGTCGAGAGACACCGCTCGCAAGAGTGGTCGGCACGAGTCACGGGAGAGGTCCCGTTCGGACAAGGGGACTCGTTCTCGACGTACCCGTTCCAGGTCCCGGTCCTCGATGCGTTCGAGACCGTGTGCACCTGTGAGGTCTTTGAAGAAGGCATCGACGTCTGAGGCGTCGAGGGCGTCGACAGGCTTTCTCGAGGCTCCGGCTCCGAGGAAGTCTTCGATGTCGTCGACGGACACCCTCAGGGCTCCTGCCTCGAGGGCTGTGTCGACGTCGCCGCTTTTGGAGGCGCTGCATCTGACGTCGACGCCGATCCTCTCGGCGCCGATGCCGGTTCTCTCGACGCCGGCACCGGTTCGCTCGACACCATCGACGCCTTTCGTGTCGGAGGTACCCCGTGGCACGGGTGCACCCCCTAGGAAGGCTCTGGTTAAGAGCAAGCACTCTAGAGTGCCTTCTTTTCGCCACCTGGACTATATTTCAGAGGCGGATGAAGATTCTGATGGTCTGGTTCCTAGTCAGGTTCCAGATGACATTGTCTCGGGCCATAGTCAGTTTGACGAGTTGAGACAGTCAGTGCATGATGCCAGTGGACTGGACACCTCTCCGGAGGTGGAGTTTTGTAGGCCTGAGCCTGGCTCTCATGCCGATTCCTCGTACCGGCGCCTTATGGCTAGGGTTTCTGAGTACTTGGGATGGTCTGCTCCCCCTAGGGAGTTTGTGCAGGATGATCTGATGGACATCCTTGATATTGGTCCCCCAACTGACCCGGTACTGCCGTTCCATATGGCTTTACAGAGAAGGGTGGCGGCGGCTTGGACTGCTCCGGAGAGTCTCCCGGCGGTGGGCAGATCCTTGTCACGAAAATACCGTCCAGCCAGTAGCGACCCCTGCTACTTGACCAGGCACCCCACTCCGGAGAGTTTGGTGGTGCAGGCGGCCACGGCCCCGGCAAAGCAGGCGTCGTACCCTACCATCCCCTCCTGATAGGGACGACAAACGTTTTGATGGCTGGGCGAAGAAAGTGTTTTCTTCTGGTGGTATGGCGCTTCAGGCGGCCAACTCCATTTGTGCCTTGTCTCGTTTCACGCACACTCTGTGGAACTGTGTTGCGTTAGCGGCTGAACATAGTCCCGAAGGGGACGAACGGGATGGTTTCCTTGCTATGGTCCAGGATGGTAAGGATGCCATGTGTGAGTCCGTTCAGTCGGGTTTGGACTTACCTGAATGCGTCAGTAGGTCCATGGCGGCGAGCACCATGATACGCAGGTTTGCGTGGTTGCGGAAGTCGGGGTTGCTCCGGATGTGCAGTCCCGGCTCCTCAACATGCCCTTTGACGGTGAACACCTTTTTGGCAGCAAGGCTGACGAGAGCCTTGAGAGGTTGCAGACCTCCAAAGCTGCAGCGAAGTCGTTGGGCGCTGCAGTTCGCCAACCTCAGCCTTTTCGTCCTAGGGGACAGCAGTGGAGGGGTGGTTCCTTTCGCTATTACTCGTCCTTCAGTAAAGCGAGAGGAGCTGGCAGTCAAAGAGGCCAACGCAGGGGTACCAGAGGTGGACGACAGGGTACCCGTGGTGCCAAGGCCGCTCGGGCAGTTGCCTCTTTGCCCTCAGGTAATGCCGCAGCCGCTCCCACTCAGTCATGAGGCCATGTCCCATGGTTCGCCGGTTGGGGGAAGGCTGGCGCAGCATCTTGTAGAGTGGCAAGCCATTACTTCAGATGTGTGGGTTCTGGAGATCATAACCCACGGCTATGTCTTCCCTTTCGGCACAGGCCTCATGACAATCCACCAGGGAACCTCTCTTTGCGGTGTCCGGATCCGCTCCTTGCGCAGGAAATTCAAGCCCTGCTGGAGAAAGGCGCCATAGAACTGGTGCCTGTAGCGGAGAGGAACAAGGGATGGTATTCCCCTTATTTTTATTTTTTGATTTCCAAGAAAGACGGGGGATTGAGACTCATCATGGACTTGCGCGGTTTGAACAAACTCCTCAGGAAGGACAAGTTCAAGATGGTTACTCTCTCTCAAGTCCTCCAGGCCCTTCAGCTTCAGGACTGGTTGGTGTCACTCGACCTCAAGGATGCTTACTTCCATGTGCCGATCCATCCCAAGCACAAGAAGTACCTGAGGTTCGTGGTTGGCGGCTCGCACTTTCAGTTTCGGGTCCTGCCGTTCGGATTGACCTCCGCCCCGAGGGTTTTCACCAAGCTCATGGTGGTGGTGGCAGCGCATCTCAGGCAAGGGGGGATTCACGTCTACCCCTACCTGGACGATTGGTTGATCAGGGGGAGCTCTCCAGAGCAAGTCCTGGATCATCTATCGGTCACCTGTCACTCCCTTCACAGGCTGGGCTTCTCCCTCAATTTAAAGAAGTCCCATTTGACGCCAACACAGCGGCTCCAGTACATCGGAGCAGTGCTCGACACTTCCTTGGGGCAGTGTTTTCCTCCCCAGGTGAGGGCTCTTCACATTCAGCAGATGGTGCACAAGTTTCAGCATGCCCAGACGCTCCCAGCGTTCGAGTTCTTGAGGTTGCTCGGCCTCATGGCATCCTGCATTCTTCTGGTGCCAGAGGCTCGCCTGCGGATGAGATCTTTGCAGTGGGCACTCAAGACGCAATGGTCGCAGTCCTCCGGCAGGATGTCGGACTCTATTCAGGTGCTGTCCTCGGTCGCCCGGGACCTTCTGTGGTGGGCCGTCGAAGGCAACTTGATGAAGGGGGCTCCATTTTGGTTTCCCTGGCCGGAGGTGACGATCGTGACGGATGCATCCCTCACGGGGTGGGGAGCTCATGCCAACGGGCTGACAGTCAGCGGTCGTTGGTCTCCGTCGGAGTCCAGATTCCATATCAATCTGTTGGAGCTGAGGGCTGTCAGGCTAGCCCTGAAGGCTTTTCTGCGGACTGTGCGAGGGAAGTATGTCCTGGTCCTGACGGACAACACAGTGGCCATGCACTACCTCAACAAAAAGGGGGGGGCAGGGTCACTTCCTCTGTGCAGGGAGGCGATGCAGCTCGAGTTCTGGGCCATCCAGCAGGGAGTTTCGATCTCGGCAGTTCATCTGGCCGGAGACGAAAACGTGACGGCGGACGCTCTGAGCAGGCAGAGCACGATCTCTCACGAGTGGGAGTTGGCTCAGGAGATTCTCTTGGAGATCTTCGCCCTTTGGGGGACCCCTCAAGTGGATCTCTTCGCCTCCAGTGTCAACCGGAAGTGTGAGAGGTTTTGCTCGCGGGAATTTCCTCCAAAAGGAGCCTTAGGAGACGCGTTCGTGGTGGAGTGGTCATTCCCTCTGCTGTACGCGTTTCCTCCAGTCCCCGTCATCCCGCAAGTGCTGCGGAGGTTACGGAAGTTCGGTTCCCGGATGATCCTCATTGCTCCGGCGTGGACTCGGAGGACGTGGTACCCGGACCTTCTCGGCTTGTCCATCTGCCCTCCACGTCGTCTTCCCTACCGAGACGATCTGCTCTCACGGGAGGGGGGTCGGGTTCTCCATCCGGAGGTCAGATCCCTCAACCTTCACGCTTGGCTTCTGAGAGGTTGAGGTATAAGGATTGGGACCTCCCTGAAGACGTGATGGAGGTGTTGCTTTCGGCCCGAAGGCCAGCAACAAAGTCTCTGTACCGTTGCCGTTGGCGTAAATTCTGCGACTGGTACAGAGTTCAGAATGTGGATCCTTTTGCATGTGACATCCCCATGGTTCTGTTCTTTTTACTTTCTTTGGCCCACAGGGGCTTGCAAGTGGGTACCATTAAAGGTTACCTGGCGGCGCTGTCCATCTTTAAGAGCTCGTCTGAAGAGTGTTCTTACTTTAAAATCCCTTTAATTTCACAGTTTCTGAAAGGGCTCACTAATGTGTTCCCTCCGTCACCTTTCCTGGTGCCCGGTTGGGATTTAAACCTTGTTCTTAGGTTTCGCATGGGTGCTCCGTTTGAGCCTTTACATTCTTGCCCTTTGAGGCTGTTAACTCTGAAAACTGTGTTTTTAGTTGCGGTTACTTCCGCTCGCAGAGTGAGTGAGTTACAGGCACTTTCAGTTAAGCCTCCCTTCACTGTATTTCACAAGGACAGGGTTGTCCTTTGTGTTCGTCCTTCTTTTCTTCCGAAGGTAGTGACGGAATTTCATTTGGCCCAGAAGGTTGTTCTTCCGGCATTCCATCCTCCTCCGCATCCTGGTAAGGAAGAGGAGAGGCTCCATAGGCTTGATCCTAGGAGAGCTTTAAGCTTTTATGTTTCACGCATGTCCCGGGTCAGAGTGGACGATCAACTCTTCATTGGTTATGCTGGGAAGCGTTTGGGGCAAGCTGTGACGAAACACTTTGTCTCGCTGGATTAGTTTAGCCATCTCGGAGTGTTACCGTTTGGCGGGTGTAAGGAACCACCGGCTGGCTTGCAGGCCCATTCTACCAGGGGGGTGGCTGCATCTACTGCCCTGCAGAGGGGTGTTCCTATTCGCAACATCTGTGATGCAGCCACCTGGGCTTCAGTAAATACATTTGTACGTCACTATTCCCTCGATTCCATCCGAGGGCAGGATCTGGCCTTTGGCAAGGCGGTCCTTTGTTCTGCTATTTGATTGGCTATTCTAAATTTTGATTCTAAATTCTTTCCCTCCTCCTTGCTCTGGTACTGCTTTGGGAGTCTGTCATAGATATGGAATACATCGGAGGACCCAATCCCCTCGAAGAACAAGTTACTTTCTTACTTGGTAACGTTCTTTCGATGGGATGGTCCGACGACGTATTCCATATCGCTCCCGCCCTACCTTCCCCGCTGCAGAATTTCTTTTGCGATTGCAGCTTACGTTCCGCAAGGCTTTGTGTCTGACTGGCAGTTGACTTATGTCACACGTTCTCTGGTAAAAAACTACAACTGAGGCTACGGGTGTCGTGCGTCCTACTTATCACATCGGATGACGTCGGACGTCGGAGGAGGTCCTCGACGACGGCTCATCGACGCAGGACGCAGACGCCGAAAAAAGTTTCCGAAGCAGCACAGCTGTGGTGATTACATGTCATAGATATGCCGAGGGCACTATGCGTCGAGTCAGTGACACTCTGAAGGCCTCCGTCGAGGGTGACATCGGGTGTAGAAGCCAATATTATGAATAATACGACTTGGTTCGCATGAAGAACATGATTAAATCGTAGATCAACATTACATCCAGCTGCACGCAAAGTCTCAGAAAGAAAGTCACGCCGTGGGAAAGATCATACGGCTGAGACCCGACTCGCACAGGGAGAACGCTGCTGGAGGAGGGGAGGAGCCCGGCGGCGCAGATGGCCAAAGAAGCGGAGGAGGCCCGGCGGCCCGGGTGTGGGACACGGGCGCTCCGGAGGCCGTTGTGCGCCTTGCCTGGGCGGGAGACGGTCTGGAGGATCGGAGAAAGGGCCCACAAGGTAGGAGGGCACGGGTGCCCGGCTGGCTTGTTGCTCCCCGGTGGCCGACATAGATAAAGATCCCCGGCTGGTGGCACGCAAGGGGCCCGCATAGGAAGACTGGGCTTCCCTGCATTACCGCTCCACCCCTGCTGAGGTCATACGCCTGTGGCGCTGAGGCACATACCACATCATTAATAAACGTAGACACTCTGTTCCGGAGGGTTCCCTAGCCCCCAAAAGACACCCTACGGCTGGCTCGAGTGGTGACGCTCTACAGACTGGGCACTAGCACTAAGGAACATCTGGAGGAGCTGGCGGTAGCGGCCCTCGGAGACAGCGGGCCTGCTGCGCTTTGAAGCCAATGCTGGGAGTACCAGCATTAAAAGAGACTTCGGGGCCCGGGAACGCTTCCCCTCCACCCCCGAGGGCACAATTAGCCCGGAGGGTGCTGCGGATCCGAGAGACATTGTGGTGTTTTTTTTTTCTTGCCTCACCCCTTCTCTTATTGCAGGCAACACACTGTTGCCCCCATACGCCGAGAAGGTACGGAAGACCTTGAGACCAGTGGAGTGGTGGAGCTGATTAGAAGGCTGCTTGTGGCATACTGAACTCGGTCTCAGCGAACACTGCGGACACATAGGTCCAGTACTGGAAGACAAGACAGCTAATAGGAGTGGTGACGGGCATTGGAATATGCTCTCTGACCGCAACGGTTGTATAAATTAGCCTGGTGGAAATGCCACAAGCCCCGCGCATAAGCTGGTTGCGGGCCTCGAACAATCCCCAGATCGACGAGTGGAGGGGTGGAGGACTAGACTCTGTTCGGCACTCAAACCCTGTACAGACAATGCCCAACCGTCTTGGCCAAAAGAAAGGCAGGGGATCTATTGAGAGATTCACGAAAACACTGGATAAGGGAGCACACCCCGTGATGTCTGAAGACGTACCACCACGAGAGCAACCAGCTGCCCAAGGGGCCATGATGGATCCGCAAGCGGTCTTCCTAGCTATGCCACAGGGGTTTGCCGCACTCAATGTCAAATTGGACGGTATAACAGCTGATGTTACATCCATTAAAGCCAAGCTAGACAAGACAACAGCACGCATTAGAGGCAGAGACCAGAATTTCTGGAGCAGAGGACGCGCTGGAGGCTTTGAGGTTCACGGTGTCTACGATAGTGATTGATCTGGGGACAGTGAAATCTAAATGTGAGGATTTGGAGGCCAGGTCTCGACGGAATAATATCCGCATAATCGGGGTACCAGAGGAGGCATTAAAGGGGTCAATGGAAAAGGCGGTGGAAGACCTCCTCCGAAACCTAGGGGGGGACTCTGGCTGGTCGGCAATATTTATCGTGGAAAGGGCACACAGATCACTGGCACCCAAACCGAACCCTGGAGCATATCCCAGACCTATTATTGCACGCCTGATAAATTACAGAGATCTGATATTGAGAGCGGCCGGGGAGAAACAGGAACTGAGGTGGGAGGCTAACATAATCCGCATCTTCCCTGACTTCACTTTGGCGGTACAGCAGGAAAGGAAACTGTTCACGGGGGTAAAGAAGCTATTACGTGAACGCCAGGTAAAATACGCCATGCTCTATCCGTCGAGACTCAAGATACAGCACCAAAACAAAACCTATTTCTTCACGTTCCCTGAAGAAGCGGCAAACTTCGTCGAGACACACATCCCTGCCCCTGCCGGGATGCCTAGAAACGAGGAAGACTCCTGAAACGTACAAGTGACAAATGCTAGTATGGTGCTCTTTGAGAAGAGACAGCAAACAGCTAAGGCCCCCCATCGGGTGGCCCACATGCGGGAAGATTAAGACTAAATTGAGGAATCAAATATGCTAGCTCACCCCCGCATGTGTTGATATGTATTAGAGTAACAACTGAGAACCAGCCATAATGGAAAAGACGATGGGCGGCTTGAGCAATGGCGGTCGCTACAGCCCCCCCCCCCCCCCCTGTAGCAGGTGCACGTTAAATGTTGGGAGGAGGAAGGGTGGGATTGATAAGCATAGTTGAAGTTCTGGTAACTATGAGGGAGGGGGGAGGGGATGGGCAGATGGTTTGGGATGCGAGTTACGAAAAAGTTGGGGTTAAAATGAAAAGCGCACAAGCCTCGGGCACTACAACTATTGAATGCACAGTCAAGGTACACAACCATGGAAATTGTCATAATCAATTGTTAGATAATGGCTAGAGCAGACACAGACGGCTTGAAGATACTAAGCTGGAATGTGCGCGGTTTGGGTACCCACATGAAGAAGAGAAAGATAATAGCATATGTAAACAGGCTAGGCCCCAAAATAGTTTTCCTGCAGGAAACACCAACAAACTGGACATCTAATCCCGAGTTGGGGGTCATATCAATATGTCACAACTTATTCGAGAAGGGCAAGGGGGGGTGGCGATCCTTATTCATAAGTCTCTTTCATTTACCTGTATACATTCAGAAACAGACCCTGAAGGCAGATTATATATTGCTACACAGGACTCTTAGTGACAGCGAAATAGTCTTCCTAAATGTGTATGGGCCGAACGTAGATGACCCAGAATTTTATGCTGGAATATTTGAGAAATTGGCGAACTACCCGGCGGCCCATTTGATTTGCGGGGGGGATTTCAATACCATCCTTGATGTAAACTTAGATTGCTCATCAACAAGAACAAGGACACTCACCAAGGCGGCACAAAAAATACTCCTTCGCATGACTGACCTCAACCTGAAAGATGCATGGAGAACGCTAAATCTGTCCAAAAGAGAATACACATTCTACTCCTCAGTCCATGACATGCACTCCAGAATAGACTTGTGGCTTGTGGACAATGAGTTGCTGGGTTGGGTTACAGATGCACATAACTATCCCAGAACGTACTCTGATCACTCCCGGATACAGGTAACAATAAAGATTCCCGGTGTCGGGGCAATTAGGCCACCATGGAGGTTCTAGCCTCTGGCTCTCCAGGATCTGGTCTACAAAAATGCAATGGCTCGGCTAATACAGGAGTATTTTGAGATCAATGAGGGAACGGTGTCCAGTCAAGCAATACTGTGGCAGGCGTTCAAGGTTTGCATTAGAGGCAGCTCCATAGCTGTTGAGTGCGGAGTCCTGAAGGATATTAGGGGTAGACTGTCACGCCTAGAAACACAGATCGCTACTTTACAAACTCAATATGCACATTCTCCTTTAGCGCAGACGAGCGCCGAAATTAAAACCAGGCTAGATGAATATAGAGAGGCAGCGGAGCAGGAGATCCGCTACTTTGACAAACCAGTGGCAGCACGTAGGTATGGGGAGGGTGAAGGACCAGGGAGACTGCTGGCGAGAATGGTAAGGGGTGAGAGAGGCACAACAACGATACCGTGCGTACATCTGCCAGATGACACTGTGACCACGGAGAATGATGAGGTGAAAGAAGCATTCTACGATTTCTATAAGAAATTGTGCTCCCCTCAATGCGACAGTACTAATATGGAGATAGACACCTACCTATTCCAAATACTGACAACGCTCCTGGCTGATGCCACCAGGGAATCCCTTGAGACCCCGATCAGAGGCGGAGATAGCCGAAGCGATAAAAGCGCTGCCCAATGGGAAAGACCCAGGCGCAGATGGATTGGGAGCAGAATTCTGCAAAGAATTCAGCGATCTCCTTGTGCCCAGGCTATACACTGTTTGGATGGAGGCTTTGAATTAAGGAGAACTTCCTGAAACAACGAGAGAAGCAGTGATTACACTATTGCTCAAACAGGGTAAACCACCTGAGGAATGTGGGTCATACAGGCCGTTATCACTAATGAACACAGACGCAAAGATTTTCGCTAAAATGTTGGCAACCAGACTGTCATTGTTAATGCCGTACATGGTACATGACGATCAGGCAGGGTTTATTATGTGCAGATCCACTGCAACCAATATTAGACAATGCCACAAGATACTAGCAACAATATCCCCTGAGACCCAAGGAGTAGCGGTTTCATTAGACATGCAAAAGGCGTTCAATACGGTTTTTTTGGCCCTTTTTATTTGGGGTGATACGCAACTATGGCTTTGGCCCCAACATCAAGTGGATTCATGTCTTATATGCTCGCCCCTTTGCCAGGATTAGAATCAATGGCACTTTAACAGAAGTCTTGGAACTATTGGGAGGCACACGACAGGGTTGCCCCCTGTCGCCATTACTGTTCGCCCTAGTAATAGAGCCGCTGGCTGACATTCTCAGGGCGCGCTACAGTGCATATGGAATATGGCTGGAAGGTAAGAGGCAGATTATCACTCTATATGCCGACGATATTTTATTATATCTTAGGAATCCGGACTGCACACTGGGCAAGGTACTGGCGGAAGAGGATAGGTTTGGCGGGTACTCTGGATTGAGACTCAACCCTAGTAAATCGGAGGGATTCCCACTCACGGAAAATACAACAGAATTCCCTGTGTGCAAAGATGAAGCGCTGGAGTGCCCTTCCTATCTCGCTAATGGGGAGAATAGCCCTTGTTAAGATGATCATACTGCCGAAACTCTTCTACCTGTTCCACACAGTTCCGGTGTGGCCCGGGCGCACACTGTTTGCCAAGATGAAGAGCACTTGCACGTTGTTCGTTTGGGGGGGGGCACCCCAGGCTTAACTGGAAGACACTGACTAACACATGCCAACAGGGAGGGCTGGCGGCACCGGATCTGGAGCTATACTACCTCTTGGCGCAGGCTTACTATGCCGCACATTGGGCCATGAACTTTATTGACCCGGGGCCACCGCCACTTGACCAACAAGCAAGAGAATCAATACTGGCTCTGCATAAGATAACAAAACCGACCCCTAAACATCATAATTCGTTAGACCCGACGAAGGTGACAGCCACAGCATGGGCAAAGATAGAGGATATATTTGGCAGGGGTAGGCTATATCATCCGAGTATGCCGATATGGGTGGACCCGCAATCACCTTTTTCACTCGATGGGGAGGTGGCTATGCACTGGAATTCCAGAGGGATCGCTCAGTGTGGGCAGCTGTTCCGGGATGGGCTCTTTGCCACATGGGATGACCTAAAGGTTGCAGTGGGGAACACAAATAGACACAAATGGCAATATAACCGAATTAAAGACACCATGCAGAGTGCTTATCCCTCCTTTCCGGAAGAACCAGAAATAAATATGGGGTTAGGCTATATGTTCACGGCGGCACCCAGAAAATCACAGCTTCTGCACTCTTTAAAATCATAACCCAGACGTGCCCAGCAGGGGTCCACTCGCCCAGAACCAACTGGGAACTAGACTTGGGGCAACAAATAGAGGACCACAAATGGACGCAAATATATATGCTGACCAAAAGAATTTCATGTAACACCAGATATAGGCTAATACACTATAAAGTAATACACAGGTTACACTATACTCCTGCTAAGCTTAAGCGAATCTACCCCTCCGCTTCGGGAATGTGCCCGAGATGCCATGCCAAGGATGCAAATATTTACCATATGCTTTGGGAATGTATAAAACTGAAAGAGTACTGGAGGGGGATCTGTGCAGCGTTAGATGAAATGGCAGATCTACCTGTCTTGTGGACACCAAAGTTGTGTTTGCTGGGTGCGGTGGGGAAGATGAATCCGACGTGGCGTAAACTACTGAATTTGAGCCTGCTAATTGCCAAGAGGGCAATATTGTTGAAGTGGAAAAGTGTAACCCCGCCAACTAAGGCAGATTGGGAGAGAGACATGTTATGGACTAATGATACTGAAGAAATGTATATAGACTCTGTATTACCCACCGCCAGACCCAGAAATATATGGGCCCGGTACAAGCAATACCTTGCAGACAAAGCTCTAGCGGAAAGATCAGAATTGGAGACTGAATTATTGAAGTGTAATTAAGTTGGATTTGTGAATGTATATGCTCGGCATGTGTGCACCAATAAATAGTTTATAAACTTACTAGGCACTTACTAGGCAGTTTTGCCGGTAGGCCGTAAAACTAAAACTCATCGTTCCTCGACCGTCGAGTCTGGAGATTGTTCTCCTCGACGCAAAGGACAAAAAATATCAAGATCCTGTAGTGGCTCTCGCCACTCGTCATCGACGAAACGAACGAAGAGACGGCACCATCGGTCGCCATCCTCTTCGTCGGACGAATAACCCTGAATATTTAAGTGCCCCACAGAACTTTCTTCATCCGTAGAGTGGGAGGCATTTCATATGAAAATGCTAGAAATTTTCGAAAAGGGCAAACCTCCATCTGCGCCTTCTTTGGAAGCCGGACGAGAGCGGTCCTGTACCGACACTTGCCCGCCCTCGAGCCCGGGGGATCGACGAAAGACCCATCGAACGTTCAAGGTCTCTGATGAAAGAAAGCCACACGAGTCATGATGGGCGCTCGAGGTAATCAACGCTATCAAAGACTCCACATACCTCGAAGAAGAAACCTTCGAAGACGACTGTCGAATCCTCAATGCCATCAGCTCAATTGTCATCGACGCCTTTGTTGACGTCAACGCCAAAAATTACTGTGGCTTCATCTCGGCTTTCTGAGCATGTTAAAATTGGCAAAGATGTTAAATCAAAGCCTACACCTTTGGTGGTTCCTGATAAAGTGTATACTCCTTTGCCTAGAAAGGAGTACTTTAAATCCCTCTTTGATTTTTGAGGAAGAGAGGTCTGAGTACGAGGAGGTTCCCTTTGGCCTTGAGTTTGGAACTCCTAATGTGCCAGATTGTTTAATCTCAGAGTGCTAGTGATGTTGTCACATCACCTGAACCTCAGTTCGGTAGACCAAAGCCGGGGAACACGCTGATTCCTCGTTTCGGCACCTGATGTCAAAGGTAGTTGAATACCTAGGTTCGGCAAAACCACCAGCTCAATTCATCCTGGATGATCAATTCTAGACCAAGGTCCACCTACAGACCCAATCTTACCCTTTCATGTAGCCTTACAAAATAGGATGGCCAAAAATGGGGAATCCCCTGATTCTATCCCTGCGGTGGCTAAATCCCTCACGAGAAAATGCTGCCCTTCCATTAGCGACCCCGGCTTTCTGTCCAAAAACCCCACTCCTGAGACTCTGGTGGTCCAGGCAGCCACAGCTACATCTAATAAAGCGGCGTACTCTACCGTCCCTCCGGATAGGGACGACAAGCATGTGGATGGATGGGCCCCAAGGTGTTTTCAGCTGGGAGTATGGCCTTTAAGTCGCTAACTCCACGTGCCTTAGCCAAATTTTCGTACACTCTGTGGAAGTGCGATCAATGGCGGTGTAGCACATTCCAGAAAGGGAGCCACCCTGGAGGACCTCAGTCCACGGCACGTGGACCCGTCGGGAACAAGAATTCCACATCAATTGGCTGGAGCTATACGCCATCTGGTTAGCGCTCATAATGTTCCTTCCACGTCTCAAGGGAAGGGTTGTCCTCATCCAGACAGACAACTCGACCAGTATGTACTACATCAACAAGCAAGGGGGGGGGGAGAAGAGGTCCCATTCCCTGTGCAGACTGGCGATCAGCATGTGGGAATGGACGTTGGAGAACGACATCTACCTCACAGCAGTGCACCTTCCGGGGGAATCCAACCTGGAAGCGGACAGGCTCAGCAGCTGAACAACCTCGTTGCACAGGAGATCTTCCACTGTTGGGGCCTCCCCCAGGTGGATCTCTTTGTCACCAGGCACAACAAGAAGTGCTCCCAGTTCGCCTCTGGCAGGGGCAGGGCCTAGGCTCCCTGGGCGACGCCTTGTGGATCCAGTGGAATGGCAGCTTTTCCAGTTCCAGTTCCCTCGTCATCTGAGGGTCAGTACACCTCCTCCCCTCAGGCATCCAAGGTGGTATCCTGCTCCTTCATCTTCATGGACCCTGTCAACTTCACATGTGGACTGCAGCTGTGTATTCTACCTCAGAGGAGAGATTTCTTGAAAAATTAGAATTATGCGTTTGGAACCGCAAATTACATCCATTAAGGAGGTTCCTAGAACCCAAGCATCAACACCTATAATTTCAGCACTGGTGTCGATTCCAGCACAGATGCCAGGAACAAGCAATCAACTGGTTGGGTCCAATGCAGCACCTCCAGTTACTGCAGGCCTGTGGGTGGCTCAATTACCACCTCCACCAGCTCTGGTTTTTATGCCCCCTACCCCAATCCCCGGGGACCAGTCCCTCCAGACCAAGTTCCTTGACTAAGCATATTTATGATTCATGTATGGCACCCACTATTATGGGTTCATTGTCACAGCATTTGGATAAATGTGAATATCACAAAAGCCTGCATCAAAATAATTCTTTTTAAAAAAATAAACTTTTCAGGGTCATTAAAACCCTGTGATTAAAAACGGGCACTCGCAGGATGACATCGCTCACGGTACGTGGGATGAGGTCAACATGCTTGTGTAAATAACGGGCGTCTTTATTGAATGCCCGTTTTTGCTGTGAATTGGAAAGAGTACTATCGCATACATCCTCTCCAGGAGAGAGGTAATCAAGCCCTTTATTGGAATTTTGTCTATACCAACATATTTCTTAAGCAAGAAAAACCACCCTTGCAGACCATTAACATCAAGTCACATCCTAGAATGTTTTCTTTATATATTTTCTTTACTTGTATTTAGAAACCCATGCACACAAACCTAAAGCAAAAATAAGCGACCTGCAAGCTAAAGCTGAGTAAGTTTGACAAGACTCGACTATAATAATGAAAGTCCCCAAATATCCTCCATATTTACTCTGAAACTGTTTATACTAACCGATATTAACAAGACTATTCCTCCTGATGATCCACCACAAGGTGGAGAAACACGTGAAGAGGATAAGCATAAAAGAGGATAAGCACTACAAAATACCTGTGTCAAAATATACAGACTCTAATATTTGAATGAACAATTGTCTGAAATCATAAAGACGTAAATTCAAGAATTTATTTTGAAATTGTGTAGTTGTCCTAAAAGATTTTCAAAGGATAATTGATGAACATTGTTTCAAAGGAATTCAGAGGAGCCTGATGTTTGAAGACTATTGTACATTTTTTGTAGCACCAATACTTTGGATTCATATATTTTTTCGGTAAACTGTTTCAAGTATTCTAATAAAGATTCATTTTTTCATCTTTGAAAACTTGTATGGGTATTTTTGCAATCATTTTTGGTATTTTAACGCAGTCACTCAGACGCTTTGCCAAAAGATGTCTATACCCATTTTGTAATTTATACACATGTGCAGAAACAAGAGTTAGTTAAAGGGCAAGCAACAAGACTACCATATCATTAGAGACATCCCCTTGAGAACGAGTGAATGCCTGCAATACATTAATCTGTTCAGGATATGGATACTCTTAACACGGATGATTCAGAGCAAGGAAAGGAGTATTTATTGCATGGACTGGCTTTCTACAACAGCACATGTGGGGTTCAGGACTTATAGGCCTACTAGTTCCAGACAAAATGCTTGAGTCTGGGTTTCTTGCAGGTGTGCTATCTTTGAATAAGACGGCTAAAACTGGCATCCCATTTCACAAGGACTCCTTAGCAGAGGCGAAAATTGTGGAGAGCTTACCACCAATGCAGCGCACTACCTTTGCCAGGGTAATTCTGAAACCAAAAAACTGTGAAAATGACTTCAAGATCCACTTCCAGGGTGCAGGTTTGCAGTGTAACATTTAGTGATTCATGGATCATCTCTGCGATTACCAGAGGATGTTGGCTACCTTAGTCTCCAACCACTCCTTCTCCCCCGCTTCTTCAAGCTGGCTCTGCTGCTTTGTTACTAGAAATTTGCTTTATGCTTTAGATCAAAGCCATTGAAGAGGTTCCCCCTCTAGAAAAAGGAAATTGCTTCTACTCTTGCCTGTTTTATTGTTTCAAAAAAATAATCTGGTGGGTCTTTCGGTCAATCTTTGACCTTTCATTCCTGAACCTCTCCCATTCCCCTAGAAGTATTCAAGATGGTTATGTGTGCACAAACTCAAAATTTCCTCTATCAGGGAGATTGGTTGTGCACTTTGGATCTGAAAGACGCTTACCTACATATCCCCATCTATTCTGCGGACAAGAAGTTCCTCAGATTCTCTCGAGGGTGGCGGGGCGTTAACCATTTTCACAATTTTTAGTATCTAGTACTCCCCTTTGGTCTTAATGCGGCTCCCAGAGTGTTGACTAAGTTGATCAGTCCTGTTGCAGTCCATCTAAAAGCGACTATCCAGATCTAGACTAGCTAATCTGAGCAGAGTCCTATCAACAAGCGAGAGTATTGCTAAGTCGGTTGCTGGACCTGTTTGACCTGGGTTTTTTTGTAAACCAGAAAAAATGAAGCCTAGGCTCCACTCGGGGCATTCAATTTATAGGCATCAGAAGGAAATCTGCATTAGGAAGAGTATTCCTCACTGATGTGAGGATCCAAAGCTAAAATTGTCTGTTTCACATTTCTTGAATCGTCAGGAACTGTTTGGTGATTCAAACATCTTCTGGCCCTCATGGGTGCATCCATTTTAACTTTAGCCCAGCTTGAGATCAGGAGTCTACAGCTTCTTGTGAATTCATGGGACCAGGAGACAGTCTGACAAAGAGGATTTCAATACCTATGGATCTGTCGCCAGACCCACACTGGTGGAGAGACCATGCAAATCTACAGATGCGGATACATTTCCATGGGCCTCCTCATCTGCACATCATAAGGTCACTCTTCTCTCACCCGGTGGGGAGTGACACTGGATTCGTTTCAAATGCATGTTCTATGGTCTCCAAAAGAGGGAGAACTGCATATAAACATGTTCTTGCCATAATTCATAAATGTGCTGTCCTCATAAGGACCAACAGCACTAGTGGGAAAGGATCATTCTCCATTCCATTTCTCTCCAGGTGGTACACCTAGTGGGAGAGCGCAACACAAGGACAGATATTTTGAGCCGCCTCTCACTAGTGGGCGATAAAAGATGCTGTTCTTGAAGAATGTTTTCAGCAATGGGGCTCCTGCATATGGCTCTTTTCACAATGTTGAGAACCACAAATTCCTCTTTCGCATCTCATATGGTACAAGACCCAGCCTCCTTAGGAGACACCCTACAGATCTCTTGGAATCATGAGTTAGGTGTTCCCTACTCTTATGCTCTGTTACGAAGGTACTGTCAGGGTTGTACATATCGACCCTTGATTCTCTAATCTTGACAGACCTTAATTGGCCAACCTGCATTTGGTACTGAGACCTTCTCAGCCTCCGGCAATAGGTAGTGTGGCACCCCTCCCTTACCCTTGATCGATGAACTTGGCTTCCTGGTACATGAGAAGTTGGCCTTCGCTCATTTAGGACTTTCAGACCACAATATTGTGATATTGCATGCATCTTGAAACATCTCTGTACAAGAGCAAGTACTTGATTCTGCTAGAACAATCTGTTGATCATTTTTATCCATATCTGTATAATGTTCTCTTTTCTTTATTTCTTGGTCTCTTCTGGCGTGAAGATCCAATCTTGTTGATCATACCAGTCTGCGATAGGTGTGGATTTCAGCTCACCAGGGCTTTCCATTTCCACATTAAATCCTATCACAGGAAACATGTTGAGGGCTTTATTAGGCTTGTATCCTCCTTTGTTTAGACTTCAACCTGTCTGAGACCTCAATGTAGTGCTAGCGGCATTATCTTTTAAACCTTTCAAACCCATGTCAACGTGAACATCAAACTACTTACTTGGAAAGCAACTTTCTTGACTGCAGTCACAAAAATCTGCGAGATGTTGGCCTTGGCCGCTTCCGAACCCTACACTGTTTTTCGTGAGAATAAGGTTGTCCTACAAACTGATCCCACCTTTCTGCCTAAAATAGTATCTACTTTTCATATATATAAAGAAATTGTCCTCGCTACTTTTTTTTTGCGTCTCATACCAACGGAAAGAGAATTTTGCATACGCTGGATGTGCGTCACGCACTTATTTTTTTCTTAGATTTTTTTCTTACATCGGACCAAAACAATCATTTGGTGGGCAGCAGCCAGGTTTTCGTGCTTCTTAATCTGCGATAGCCAGATAGATTGTCTCTTGCATTGTAGAGGCTTACAAGTTTCAAAAGAAAACCATTCCTAAGGGCGTGCAAGTGCACGCGGTTGGAGCCAAAGCTACTGCGTTCACATTTCAGAGTAATATACCCTGGAAGGTTTTCAGTAAGGCAGCTATCTGGTCTTCACCATCTGCTTTTTGCTAACATTACTGCTTGGGCACTGCAGCCAGATTCAGGCAGGCAGTCCTGCATAATTTGTTTGGCTAAATATAATTTCCAGCCTCCTCAGGTTGATTAGTGCTTTTTCCCAAAAGTATGGAAGAAAGGAAAGCATGTGGAAGTAAAAGTTAGTCACTGAGGTGACTTGGGCCCCTTTCCTCTAGACGCCCTGTACGCCGCCCCCCTAAAATTAGATCTGTGGTCAGGAGACCAGAATAGCAGTTTCTCAGACTGACGTGTGGTGCTGGTGATGTGATCAGCAGGGCTAATCACGCCCATGCTACTGCACAACAGACCTTTTTTAAGAGAATGATCCTTTTTTGTGTTGCGCTAAAAGGGCGCTGGTTCTGTCCCCTAGGATGGACTCCCATAAGTAAGGTTGAAAGGGCGACTGGGCTAGGAGTACAGAAGCCAGTGACAATGAGTCGTTTTTTTCTATTTTATGCCATGAATTGCAATTGCGTTGTGTGATGTAATTGACCAACTGAAGGACTGCCTCTAAACAAATGTCTTCTTAATAAAACAGAATCCTCTTAGAGGTCATTACTGGTGGCATGAAACGGGTGAAAACCTGAGGCATATTGAAATACTACCTTTTGTTTATGAAATGCGTGATAAGATTATTGCTTTTAGTATTGCTCAGTATAGAACGTACTACACAACCTTTTTTGTTTTTTTTTTCTTTCAGAGTCTGATGAGGATTCTGGGCCACATCTTTTACCAGTCAGAGCACTGAATGAGGTCTTCATTGGAGAGTCTTTGTCGTCCAGGTATGTTCTATAGCGGTACTAGCCTTGTTTTTCGCAGACAAGTCTATTCTGTTTGATCTGCATTTTATTTACTGCATTTCACTGCAAATGTAGGGGGAGGGGTTGGGTTTAGGTATCTAGAAAGGTGTTGGGATGTGAAGGGGTTGCTTGAGGTCTTCTCTGACCCCCCACCCACACCCTGCATTGCTGCAGTGAAATGTGGTAAACACCAAATGGGCCTCTAGCTAATTTCTCTGAGGAAACCTCATAGATTGTTCTATAGCTACAAAATTGTCAATTTCTGTGAAATGTATAGATTGTTCAAACATACACGTGACCTCTATCTTCAGAGCTTGTGTTCTTCTATATTTTACTTCTACAAAGCCTGGGGAGCTTTTACAGGTTTCTCCTCTCCTGCAGAACATGTCTGTTTCATTTTTCACCTGTCCTTCAATGGTTGCTTCTACTTCTGAACTATTCTTCACCATTGCAGTAGAGATGGAAAATGTGCAGCCGAACCAGTTTGTTTAATGGCGGCAGCAGTCCTTGAGCTTTGTCGATCTCGCAGGATCACCCCTTATCAAAAAATAGGAGCAAAGCATATGGGGTAAAGCATGGCTGATTTATTTTCAGACCTTAGTTGGGTGTGGTCTAAGCTTAAATGGCTGGTTGAGAGTGGCTTTCTGGAAAGTTTAAAGGTTAAACTGGCAAACACCAGAGGTTCATTCTGCCAGAAATGGTCTTGGCGGACTGAATGGGATCAAACCCTGGAGAAGATTAGGTTGCAAGGTTGAAGAAAAGAACTTCATGGGTCAAGTGCCAAATTGGGTATCTATCAGTGGAATGTTGCTATATACTGCTTAACAACTTTTACCACTTATAACTGGCCCTCTTCAGGACAGTATATTTTCAGACAAATGCAATGGATATATAGATATTTGTTTTTTATATTGACAAGCTTTTTCTTCTCCATTGTCTACAGTGTACAGCTTTGTTTTAAAACAGACCTTTTGGATTCAGTCATCCTGCTTTGAATTCTTGATTAAAAAAAAAAAAAGTCAGTTGTGACTGATGCAAGAGTCACATTAAAGTGTAGCCTCCGCTTTCTTTATAGTTCCTGTGTGACAGTCTGCATTGGGACAAATGGCTTACATTTTTTCCTGACCACACAAGCCTGGGCACACTTTAGCAATTCCAATTTCTCCACGTTAGCTCAGATTCAAGGGGGATGATAGTTTGAAGGCTTCATCCTTTTGGCAGGCTGTGTCTGACAATGAAAGTGGTTTCTTGCACAAATAGAAAATAGTAAAATTGCTGCCCTGGGATGGTTGAATAGTGTCCGTTGTTTTGACTAACAGGCTTCACTAGCTGTAGGAATGAGTACCACTACATGCCCCAGTAACTCTGACACTGATTTGCACCATAGCAAATCTGGAAGGTGACAGGCGTTATTGCTTTTACCCAAAAGAAATGTGCAAATCTCCAGCAAACTTGTAGCTTGAGAGCTGCTGCAAGTTGCTTTGAGGAGGTTTTACTGGCTAATCTGAAACATGTGGTGTTCATACTTGCAAAGCTATACAAGAGGCCAATATCAAAATGTTCCCATATGTCATCTTTCTGGCATAGCTTCAAACTTTTAGTTTTAGGTTATGTCACTAACATGGTTTCTTCTCCTAAGGCTTCCCCTTCTGCTTATGCCATCCCCTCCTCTGTAATCAAATCCTTAACCATTAAAAGCACTGGTACTCATTTTGGGCATTGTTTATCCATCCCTCCAATCTGGCATGTTCCCTTACCTGCTGAAAAAATAAAAGTAAATGCGTAGTATTATGAAGACGCCCACTTTGGATTCAGAAGAACTTTCCAGTTATACATACATCCATCATACAGTTCCATTACCTGGGAAAACTTCTAAAAAATTATGCTGCTCGCCAATTGCAAGAACACATTGATAGTTTTGCAGTAGAAAATGATTGTCAATCAGGATTCCAGGCAGACTGCTGTAAATAAACTAACCGATGTGGTTGATGCACTTAGTAGAACCAAATCAAGAGTCCTGTTTCCTTTGGAAATCTATACGATCCACATGTTCCTCCCAAATGGGCATCAACGGAACCATTCTTCAGTGATTCGCCTTCTTTTTAAATCAGCACAACTTTGCTCTACTCTACATAATCCTGTTATTTCCTCATGCTCACCTAGAGTTTGACTGGGAGAAGTCTGCAGGGAGGAACAGAAAGACCTAGACGATAGACGGAATGAGCATGGAAAGAGCAGAGTTTTCAAAGAACAGAAAATGCCCATGAAATTATCAATAGTCTGAGGCAGACCGTTACAAAAGGTAGGCTCCAACAGTGAGCCTGGAAGAAAAGGGGAAGCAGGGTCTAGTAAGCAGGCATGTTGAACAAGCAGAGAGACAACCTAGGGGATGTAGATGTGAGGGTTAGACCTTGGGAGCAGGGTGTGGGGGGGCGGAGAAAGGGCCCAAGTGCAGTGATTGTCCTGATGCACCTACACAGGACTTGAGGAGATCCAGTGAAATTTGGCCAGCATGGCCGATATATCGGTACAGCAATTTCACCCCTAGACCAAGATGTGCATCCTCATTCGAATGATCTGGAGACTAATTAAGAGGAAGTCAGGAAGGCCCAAGTAGCTAAAGCAGAAATAGATAATGGCCAGCAGAGTAATCCCCTTTTTATGGAACTTCATAGTTTAAAAGCAGTTACTAGCCGCAGCACCAGCCAGCAGAAGCAAACACAAGATTGCTATTGAAGAAAAGCCCAGATTACTAATGGAGGAGGCCAAAGGTTGGGGCCACAGATGCAGTCTTCCCCTCCCTGAATCGGCAACCGTTATTGGAATTCAACGTTGGCCCAAGGAGAGCCATCCTTTGGTCTATGAATTCTATTATATACATTGTTGATTGAACCCCAGATCTAGCTGGAACATGCCGAGCATTGGCGTAAGAATACATTTCACAACAGGATAACCAGGACACAGTTGTTCCCCCATGTATGCTTAAGACTGCCTTGCATCTTCAACTAATGGCCTTTACAAGAGATGAGATTTAGAAACCCACTTCTTTTAAATGCATTTCCCACTGACCTTTAAACCACCTCCTTTGCTCCCTCTCCTTCCTCAGATTCCTCCTTCTCCCCCAACTACTGACCGCCCACTTTATTCCTACCCTGCAGCTGCCACCCCAACAGTTGGTTGCCAATGCCTAAGGGTGTTCCCTTAATCTGGCATTTACTTTCGTATTGCTCTTCTGCCACTGATCTCTAGCATTCCCCACTGATTTGTCTCGGGAGGATAAATCAGCGGCAACGTGCTCGCCTTGGAAACAAGACGACTCGGAGCAATACAGGTTCGATCCCCGGGTCCACGCTTCGAAACCTCTGGGTATTAAGCGTGTATAAATTACCTATTAAATCAAACCAATTTGCTGCAGGGTGCCGACTCGATCACCTGGAGATACTATCCACCTCAAAGTTCTATCCAGTTTCTAGTTTGGTTTATTTTAACCTCCCCTCCCAAACATCCTTTAGAAGGGCAGGCTGTGGATGCCCTGGTGTCGGAGGGAGCTGTCCCCTTTCTTTCTTTTCTATGGGAACTGACAAGCCACGCAGCTGGGATTTTTCTTCATGTTTTAGGGCCTTTATTGGACGAAGGGTCAGAACCTCTATCCTTAGCCTCCTTATGTTTACTTTTATCATATTCCTCTGGTGTGGTCACCTGAGCCCTTTTCTGGACGACGATCCAAGCTCCCTAGGGTCTGATATTCTTGGCCACTAGATGCTGGCATAACCTCCATGTGCCTTACAATTGTTAAGGATATGCTTTTATGCAACCAAATTAAACATTGCTTCAAGTGTGTCCATTTTGAGGCCAGGGACTCATCCATTCAGATATTCAGTGACAGATGTGTAAGCTCAAAGGTTTGATTCATCCTTTTTGTGAGCTTTCTAAAGCTCCTGGGGTTTGGAAGAACTTCCTGAGAACCTCATTGTTGTATGAATGGGTTCCCCTCAAGAGTCAACTGAATGATTAAATCAGTTTCAGCTGTCGGTAGATGGCTCATGGGTGTGATCTACATAATTTCTCCACAAACATACTGGAGCTGGAAGGCTAGTTCCAGTGTGTCCAAACCAGTCAAAGATGTCCTTCCCCAACTCGTATGGTTTGAGTAAGTCCTTGGGGATTTGGCTTTTCTTGGGCACCACCAGTGTAAACACTCCTCTCTCCCACCAGAGGATTGTTTGTTAGCATCCTTGCTCTCCTGCAGCTCCAACTTGCAGACCACCAGCATGACCATACCTGTCTGTTCTGCTAGGGATGCTGAATCACTCTGCTTCCCAAGCAGGGCAGCATTCCTCTCCTCTAAGAACTGTCTGCGTCCTGGCTATTCCACAAAGAATGTCAGGAATAACAATCCATATTGCTGTCCGTCACCATAGCTAGCCCATGGTGGAATGGGTACCTGGGCTGGGATTGCAGAACACTACTGGCCACCTGGGTCTCCACCACCCTAGCTTCCTCAAAAGTTTGTAGGCTCTTAAGTATTTCAGGGTTATTAACTTTACCTCTGTGTGGCAGTCCCCATAATCAACGTAGCTCAAAGGGCACTGGACTTCAGTTCCCCTCACTTGAAAACGGTATTTTATTTCATGTATCCAATCACTGCCCACCAGTGTGACAAAATGACTACTGCTCTGCAGGAGTACAGGGAGGAGTAGTGGCCCTTCCCCCACACTATTACTAAACCAGACGCGATCCCAATCATAAAGGTGAAACTGTCACAGCCTGACTTGTATACTTCCTTCACCTTGTGTGGTAGTGCAGGCCAAGGGCAGCCTAGATCTTCAAGAGGGGTGTGAGCTGATAACATTAGCAACCCAAACAACTTGAGTACAATAGTCCAAAATAAATGTATGTCCAATCAAGGTTTGATGAAAATGTAGACTTTTTATCTATATACCCACATTTCAAACCACTTAAAAAAATGTAATCCATCATAAGTAAAAGCAGCCAATCAAGAACATTGAACCTTCTAAGCAAAGCATCTGCGAACTGCGATTTCCAAAATGTTTGGCAATTCATCCCTAGCATGTTAGTGAAGACATTGTATCCTGCATGGAGGTAGAAACGTATAGCTATGTGGTTTGACCACTTTAGAAATGTATGCAAAACCTCTGAGACCGGTCACAAATTTAGGAAGCAAATTGATTCTTCAAAGACTTAGTTCACACTTTTTTTTACAAAAAAAAGACGCCCCGGTGTAGATACATTGTCCATCAATGTATTCAAAATGGAACCTGAGACATGGGTGCCAATTCTTGTTTGTTTTTCTTTTTTATTTATACAGGGTTAGCAAGGGAGACTGCAGGGGTAGCGGCTGCAACCCGCAAATGACGTCCCTGCTGTACAGCACTATGGGTAACGTGCTTGGGACTGATCGATGCAGGTGGGCGCGGCCCCTCCAGATGTGCGGCCTGGAATACTGTCTGTGGAGAAAATCGGGATCACCAAAAATGTAGAGTATCCCCTCAACGCTTGCACCAGAAAAAATACAGCCCCCTAGGAAAAAACGCCCAGCACACCTCTTGCAAGGTGAACAAGGTTTAATCTCATAAAAATATAAGTACTTGTCAACAAAGACTCTGCTGCCACGGAGCGCTCTGAAGAAAATAAGCATGAGCAATAATTTTTAAGGCTACACAGTGTCACGATTGACGTACTTCACATGGGTTACCAATTCAGGTTGCAGGTTGGTGAGACCCTATACACATAGTGATCAGAAAATGGCAGGGTCGACTCGCGCTCAGGATAGTGTCTCCCCAAATGGTTATTGTTAAGGAGAGTCCCAACAGTATACAAAAGGCAAATTATTCTGATGGTGCTTAAGATTTATTCTATGGTATGTACAGCCAACACGTGTTTCGACCTTGTGGTCGTTCTCAAGGCTGTTGGTTGTCAAAACCATCCAAAATGTACATAAATTGAAAAAATGGGTGTATCAAGAACCAATGTTCAAGCAAAGCGTCAAACCATATCAAGAATTTGAAACATTACACAAACTAAGATACATGAATTACATCAGTGATTATTTCGAAATAAAATATACAGACCAAACTTACCGCAATTCAGGTCAGAATCAGGGAGTGAAACGGGAGATTCATAATGAAGACAAAAACAAAAAAGGAAAAAGTATTTAAGTAGCTTAAACATTGTAACTGACACATCGTAACTTGAGTGTCGATATGATGGTCAAGGTTCTTTAAAGGCCAAATGTGACCACGGGAAGAGATACATAAACCACCTGACTTGTGACCAAAAGTTGCCGTTGGTGCCATTAAATGTAGGACCTTGTAATCGTGTTGGTTAAGGAAAGTATGTGATATGGGTAAGATCCACACATGCTCATGATAAAAAAAGTAGTGATGGCAGATAGTATGGTCTAATAGGGCCCAGAAAACCATTGTCTGTTCCTTTAAATGCAGCAAAAATAGGAAAATGCGTGATAGGTACACATTTTTATAGTTGATGGAGCAATTGAGGCAAGAACCTACCGTAAACCGACGGAGGTGAACTCTGTTCTCCATTCCCAGAGTAGTCCCCAACAAACCATCAACAACATACCTGGGGGAAAATTTTACAGGGCAAGAAGGAACTGTAGTCTTGATACTGATTATAAGAAAGAATGTGACATCCTTACCCAACGGTTTCTGAACAGGGTTATAAACAGGACATCATCAGGAAAGCATCTAATAAATATGCCTGTACCAAACAATCCCACTTTCTAGAGGCCATGGACAAGAGCACTGATCAAATACGACATATTGCCATCATTACCCAATTCTCTAAGGATTCCTCTACTCTATAGCAACTAGTTGATAAACATTGGCATATTCTTAGACTAGACAATGATCTGTTGCCTTTTCTCTACGAGAGACCAAAATTCACTTACACCAAAGCACGTATTATCAAGCACAAACTTAGCCCATCTTTTCTTAACACTAACAACCAATATATCAACACCCATTTGGCTTAAATCAGCCAGTGGCTTTTTCAAATGTGGAAAGTGCAATTTGTGCAAATACGCACATGACAATTGTGAAGTTTTCACTGACACTTCTAGCATATCTGTTAAGATCAAGCATTTCATCAATTGTAAATCTTGTGACGTTGTATATGCCCTAATTTGTGTGTGCGGTAAACTATACGTGGGTAGTACCATTAGGCAGCTGAGAGTTCGAATTAAGGAACATCTCACCAGCCTTGATAGTACTGACCCCAGATTGCCACTCGCGGTGCATTGGCAACAAAACCATCAACGGGATAACAAATGACTTGCGTTTCATTGGCTGAATGAAAGCTAAAAGGGGGAAAAGGTGGGAAAACTCAACTTAAAATAAGACAATTGGAATGCAAACTAATTTGTTTTTCACGATGTACTACTAATGGTCTCATCACCGAACATGAAATGAATGTCTTTGTGATTAGACCAATATAACATGAATAACAAGTCATTCACATTTCAATATCTAACCCCCCAGTCAACCAGATACTGGCTCTCTTTTTTTGTTCAAACAATCCAAGATGCAAGATCATCCTGACATCATCTGTTGCCCCATACTATCATAGTTATTCTATGTGATCCTTGTGATGGTTACACATTGGACGGTTTATACACGTCACTTGCTTGGAATTGTGACAACGAGTATCCATTATGTTCTAGATGCTACTCTTTAATTTTCAATCATTGGTTACACCATACTACCAATACTTTCTCAATATGCCTTTGTGATGGCAACACATTGGATGGTTATTACACATTACTCTCTTTGAGCTATGACAAGGTATCTATTTTGTTCCAACCCATACTGTGGATTTACCCTTACCTAATACAACATATAATTTAAGTCACCTCTTCATGAGGTGACTGACCTCTGATCGTACCCATGCTGATTAACGTCACAGGGCGAACCAACATAAGCGCTAGCCATTTCTTGGATATTGAGGTTTTTCTCCCTGTCTCCGACATTCCACTTCTAGGATGCATCATATAGTCTTAGAATCCTTTTTTTCAGAACCCATATTTATTTCAAGCATCTTACTGCCATCCATTTCCCTCTACAATTAGCATTGGCAGTTAAAAGGGTACGAGGACCTTTTCGTGGGAGACCAATATATAAGCCTCAGCGCCTTATGTTAATTTGTAGTTCACAAAAACGTGTGTCGCAATAAAGCTGAAAAAAAAGATTTCTCTACTCCGTTGAGCAAAAGTCAGTTAACTTTGATCATTGGCAGTTAGTCAACTAATTAAAGCGTTCCCAGTTATTTATTGATTCTTGACATTTCACCTTTAGAATGCTCCATTTCTTCTAGGAACTCATATTTACTGTTAGCTTTTTACTTGCCACACATTTTCACTCACTTGCATCACTGGCAACATGCCACATTATATTAAACACCAATATTCTGTTTCACACACAGGATTCAGTTTGTTATGGGCGTGACGTCCGTTTGTTTACTCATGACATCATGCGCATGACGTCATCCCATGCAGACGTGACGATCCGCAACGCAAACTTTAACTATCAGATATGACGAGCTTCCGTGAACCCAGGCCGCACGAGAATCGTCTCGGGGACTGACCCCAAAATACTAATTCTATCTATTCCAGGTAAGGTTAGCATCTTTGGATTTGCCATTCATAGGCGTTTTAATTTGTGATTATCATCCATCCAGTGGGCAGTCTGCTTAAGCATTGAATTGGCACACACTTGACTAGCCGTGACCGTAATATATAGACACTCACACATGACTGGTGTTAGTTTCCATTTGGGAACCTCTACGCCCACTTCACTATGATCTGCGCCGATCTTTTACTACATTATATGCTCATTTAAGCGTGACCAAAGCGCACTATTCATGCCTGATGTGAGGCACGGTACTTTGATTATTCAAAGTTAACAACGTAACTCTTTTAGTGAGAGAATGATGGTTACAGCACTCCTGCCAATATGTGGGCAGTGGTGCTTGATGCTTTCCCATTGGACTTTACCATACTATAATTTGTCATGTAAATACTAACCCTACAGTTGACCGTGCATCATTCAAGCAACTTTGCTGACTGGATCTCGACATGAGAATTTTGTCGAGTGGCTCCAATTGGACCTAGACATGTACCGTGATTTGCGGTGGGGAAACATTACCTGGTCAGAGGTATGGTCCTCTATCTTATTGTTTTATCTCCTACTTATTCTCCTATGGAGACTCCCATGTATTACATTGCGGCTTACTGGTTATTTTCCAGATGAGGCAGGCTTTGATTATTTAGTCCATGTGGTCACAACTATCCACTTCGCCCAAACAGGCATTATTATTAGCAACACGCAGTCCATTAAGGTATGTTTTATCATTCATTGTGCATTTATTCATTCGGTAAGTTTTTCTGATTTACAATTTCGGAGTCCTTTGACTTTACATATTCTGCCTTTTTCTCACTATTTTCACTTTGTTCATTCTTGCCCTTATTATAGCTCTGATACTTCTTAACGAAAATAGGGTAACTACCTGCCCCAAACGGGCTTTATCTTGTTCATGTTCACACCTTTCCACTATTTCTCTACATATCACGCATTTTCCTATTTTTGCTGCACTTACAGGAACGGACACTGGTTTTCTGGGGCCTTTCAGACCATACTATCTGCCATCACTACTTGTAACATGAGGATGGGTGGATCTTACCCATATCACATACTTTCCTTAACCAACACGATTACAAGGTCGGACATTTAATGGCACTGACAGAAACTTTTGGTCACAAGTCAGGTGGTTTATGTATCTCTTCCCATGCTCACATTTGACCTTTAAAGAACCATGACCATCATATTGACACTCATTATGATGCTTCAATTACGATGTTTATGCTACTTATATACTTTTTCCTTTTTGTCTTTATTATGAATCTTTGTTTCACTCCCTGATTCTGACCTGAAATGGGATATGTTTGGTCTGTAGCATTTACTTCGACATAATCACGATGATGTAATTCATGTATCTTATTTTGTGTAATGTTTCGAAATTCTTGATTTGTTTTGATGCTTTGTTTGAACATTGGTTCTTGATGCACCCATTTTTTCAATTCATGTATATTTTGCATGGTTTTGACAACCAACAGGCTTGAGAACGACCCAATCGGCTGTACATACCATAGAATAAATCTTAAGCTCCATCGGAATAATTTCTTTTGTATACTGTTCAGACTATCCTTAACGATAACCATTTGTTGAGACACTTTATCCTGAGCGCGAGTTGACCCTCCCATTTTCTGATCACATTTCTCAGTTTCCAAACCCTAATAGGTGGGTTTGGGGGAAGAGCTGACCGCTGCCGGCCCAGAACACTGCTTCTTCTCAAAACTCAGTGTGGTCAATAGCACACGGATCCTGTATCGAACCCACTATCCGTAATCTATCTTTCATATACACATATAGCCTGCTCTATACGGCATGCCAGGCGTTTGATCCCAGCATCCCCTGTCATCTTCTTCCACGTGGGGATCTTATTTGCATTAATTGGCAATTGAGTTACACACACAACTCATTATTCCACTGTTCTAAGTGCACCTGTTACCAAGGACACGAGCGAGGCGGCTACTTTAGAGGTCGTAATAACTTCTCAGAACTACATGAACTACCGCTCCTTTCCCAGACACACTGGCGCCTCCCCAACTTTCCAACCGAGGCATACATTTGTTACCTTCTTGATCGATTGGTCTCTTTAGTCTTCTGGCCAAAGGTCTTAGGTTGGTCAGTGAACTTGAATGTTTGTTTGAAACTTGGGGAGGGGCCCGCTCGAGTCGCTGTAACTTAAGGATCTGGACTGACGAGGGCCTAAAACCCACACCCCTAGTCCTGTGAGATTGCTCTCTGACGATTCATTCGGGCCTCTTGGCCTTGCTGGGTACCCTTCTGGGTTGCATGCACTACTGATACGATACAATAAAGGACTATGTATGTTCAGGAAATTAACCTTCTGCAGAGTTGCATGGGATGTGAGTGAAAAACGCACGCACACCCTTCTAACCCTGCATACTAGCATTGCCATGGCACTAGTCCTCAATTTCAAAATGGTGGATATCTTCTTAAAATGGGATTTCGCGAAGAAGCCACCAGTGGGCGCGCCGGCAATGGCTGCCTGAACGTACAGGTCTCCCCGAAGCCAGGCGTCTAGCGGGAATTGAGTCCCCCCCCCGAACCCCCCCCCCCCCCCCCGGCGGGCCCAACACGGTGATTGGGACGGGTGAACCCATGAGAGCAGGAGCGGAGTCCGACGACCCCAGGGTTCCCGAGATCGGGACCAGCAGGAGAAGGCGCGGCCTGGACGGCCCCGACACCAGAGGAGATACGAGGCCTTCCCGCACTGGCAAGAAGCCGGAGGCACTGCGAGCCCGGCAGTGGTTCGGGAGACGGGCTCCCTTCCCCCCTCCCCCCCGCTGTCCGGATCAGAGAGGCGACGGAGCAACGCCCCCGGCCCGGGAGACCGACCCGGAGTGCTCGCGGTCGGAACCGCTCGAGCGAAGCGGGCCTGCGTACAGACTCCCCCCGCCCCCATCAGGAGTCCTCGAGGCGGGCTGCCGCGGCCCTCGGAGCCCCGGAGGAAGAAGGTGAGGAGAGAGAGCGGCAGCGACACGGGGAGTCCTGGACCCGCTCCCCCTCTGGCGTGGGTGGGGAGATCCCCTGCACGCCCTGATTAAGTGTGGGGGGGGCCCTGGATCGTGTCGGCCCCGGCCAGGAGGGTCCAGTGTTGGGCGCCCCGCCCCCCCCCCACGGACAGAAGCACCGTCACCAGAACTGGGGGTAGTTGGGGTGTGAGGCCCCTACCCATTGTTGGTGGGGCGTGTGCCCGCCCCCCCACCCCCCCACGGACAGAAGCACCGTCGCCAGAACTGGGGTTAGTTGGGGTGTGAGGCCCCTACCCATTGTTGGTGGGGCGTGTGCCTGCCCCCCCTACACCACGAGAGCCTTTAGGCTGGGCGCCGGGGTTCCAGTGCCCTCCGCCCCCGCCAACCCAGGCCACACACGACACCCTCCCACAGGGCGGCCAGGAGAAGCCCCGGACCATTGTGGCAGACTTCGATCGGGGTGTGAGGCCCCCCCCCACGGACAGAAGCACCATCGCCAGAACTGGGGGTAGTTGGGGTGTGAGGCCCCTACCCATTGGTGGCGGGGCGGGTGCCTGCCCCCCCCCACACCACGAGAGCCTTCAGGCTGGGCGTCGGGGTCACAGTGCCCTCCACTCCCGCCAGCCCAGGCCACACCCGACACCCTCCCACGGTGCGGCCAGGAGAAGCCCCGGACCACTGTGGCAGACTTCGAGCGTGGTGTGAGGCCCCCACCCAGGGATTGGTGGGGCGTGTGCCCACCCCCCCAAGAAAATATTAGCCCCCAAGAAACAGCTAAGAATCATCCGATTCGCGAGTGGGGTGGCCTCGCTTGGCCTCCCCCCCCCCTTTGCACCTGCCCCCCTGGGGCGCCCCGGAGGGAAACCGAGCACTGACCCGAAGTGGGCCCCCCGCCCTCCGCCGGGGCGGCGGGGGTCGGTACGGCAAGGTGCAGGTAAACACCAGATGAACTGGCGAGAAGCCTTACAGGGATACCGCTTCCAGGAGACCCCCAGAGGTAACAAGGGTACGAACCCCAAAGGAACTATGGCCCAATCCGAGGATGCGGCTCCCTCCTCGGCAGCAATGGAAAGAGGCTTCGCCTCGATCTTGCAGGAAATCAGGGACATGCGCTCCGATATAGCCCAGAAGTTTAAGAAAATGGACCAGAGGGTGGACAAGGTCGGGGATAGACTATTACAAGTGGAGGCCAATCTTTATCAGCAGCCCAGGACATACAACTATGTATGAGGCTGGAGGCTCTGGAGAAGAGGGACGAGGAAAGGGCCCGACAGATGGACGATTTCGAAAACAGGGAGAGGCGGAACAACCTCAATCTTCGGGGTACCTGAAGCGGAGGGGGAGACGGAGAGGGAAGTCACCCGAGTAGTGAGGGAAATCATCACCCTCCTATTCGCAGAGGAGATGACAACCTAGCTCACATTTGACAGAGTGCATAGGGCAGGGGGCAGAGCGGGGGCCCCCCGGTCAATTTTGGTCCGGTTCCACTATTACTCGGAGAAGACAAAGGTGCTGGAGGAGGTCCGAAAGACCAGAGAAATCACCTACAATAATGCCCAAGTCTCAATATATCAGGATCTCTCCGCCTACACGCTGGCCAAGCGCAGAATGTGCCGACCCCTTACGCTACTTCTCAAAGAAAAGGGCGTGCGCTATAGATGAGGCTACCCCTTCTCCCTGAATTTTGAATACATGGGCCAACGCTCTACCATGATCACGGAAGAAGACATTCGGGGAGCTATTCAAGAGTACACGGTGGACCCGTACCCCCGAAAGGGACCGGTGGGACCAGTGAACTTCAGAACCAATAGCCCCGGCCCGTCCGGAGAGAGGAGACGGCGAACCGGTGCAAGGAAATTTCGAAAAATGAACACTCCATCCCCAGCGAAAGCGGGAGAACGAAACGACCCCGAGGACTGAGAACGGGGGCAACCCGCTGAATCCGGGACGGATGTGCGCAGATTCGGAGACTCTACCACCACTGTCGTCCCCACGAACAGCAAGTATAGGGGACATACGGACGGCTCACAGCAGGCGGGGAACATTGGGGGCTCAAGGGGATGAGCTTTATGTGTGAATTGCCTGGCCGAGGTAGGCAGGCTGGTGGTTCGGCCGAAAGCCAGCAATGGCGGAACTAATTGGCTGGACGCCGGGGAGGGGGGTGGTGGTGTTTACGGGAGTTGGGGTTGTTCAGATATGGTTGGGGTACGGGGGGCAGTTGGGGTGTTCTAAACCCATCCGGGGGGGAGGGGAAGGGAGCAAAGGGGATCACAAAGTAGAACCAAGGGAGCACGCGAGGAAAAGAGTTACGAGGGCGTTGACCGAGAGGGAGGGAATCTGGGATTATGGCTGAGAGTCTGCCTGCCCTGGGAGTGGGCTCCCTTAATGTAGGGGGCTTAAACACCCCCACAAAGAGATCCCTGGTCTGCAGAGAGTTTAGAAGGGCCACCCTCGACCTCCTCTTTTTGCAGGAAACTCACTGGCCACGGGGGAAGGAGCCCAAAATGCGGGGAGGAGGTATTGGGGAGGTCTTCAGTGCATCCCACAAAAATAACAAGAGAGGGGTGGCCATCTTGGTGGCGAGGAATGTGGGCTTCGAGAAAGAGGCCGTGCTGAAAGACCCAGAGGGTCGCTACCTGCTGGTGCGGGGATCCCTGCAGGGGGCCCCACTTACCCTAGCCGTTGTCTACGACCCACACGAAGGCCAAATCCAGTTTTGGGAGGAGGTGAGGGACAAACTCAAAGGCTTTGTCCACGGGACGGTGGTGGTGGGGGGGGACTTTACCATGGTCTTAGACCCAACCCGGGACAGGAAACGAGCTGGTCCCCAGGCCCCCAGGGCATCTGATGAGATCACGGCACGTGGCTTCCAGAGGGTCAACTCGGAGCTGGGCCTGGTAGACACGGTCCCGACCCCTAGAATGAACACCCCCCTCTTCACTTACTACTCATCTGTACGCACGTCATTTTCCAGGATAGACTATGTCCTGGTGGACGAGACCTTGTATCCATTTGTCACTGGCCATAGGGTTGACCCAGTCCCCTGGTCTGACCACGACCTGGTCCGAGTCACCATAGCAAGAGGTGGGCTAAACGAACATAGGGGGATATGGAAGTGTAATGATGCCCTCCTGAAGGACGAGGTCCTAGCCCAGGAGGTATTTGATGCCATTGCAGATTTCTTTGAACGCAATGACAACGGTGAGGTGCAAACACACACCCTGTGGGACGCCTTTAAGGCAACCCTGCGGGGAGTCCTGATCAAATTGGGAGCCCAGAGGAAAAGGGAAAGGGAAGCCCAGGAACGGTATCTGAGGGGAAAAATCGCCTAACTCCAACCGGGAGGCCCCCCTACGGAGCCCCTAGATCGTGACCGGGTGGCCGCCCTGGACGACTACAGGCTCCAACTAAAAGACCTCCTCCTCCACAAAACAGAGAGAAGCCTCCACCTGATTAAACAAAAGTATTATGAAAAAGGGGACAGGGCGGACTGGATATTAGCTTGGAGACTGAGGGAGGTACGGAGAAGCAGAATGGTGAAGGCCGTGAAGAACGAGGTGGGGGAGCTGGGTTATGACCCTCCCCACATTGGAGAGGCCTTCCGCTGATACTATGAAAGGCTATACTCCGAATACAAGGGGAGCGGGGGGGGAGATCGAGGAATTCCTAAACTCCATACAGATCCTGTCCCTGACCAGGGAGATGGCGGAGGGGTTGGAGGGTCCGGTGACCGAGGAGGAGGTGGAACACGCGATTAGTGGCATGAAGGTGGGCACTTCCCTGGGCGAAGATGGCTATTCAGTCTACTTTTACAAAAGGTTTCGGTCGGCCCTTGCCCCCCACCTGGTTAAGGTGTTCAATGCGGTACTGGAGGGGGGGGTCCTCTCCCGGACTCCATGATGGAGGCAATCATCGTAGTGCTCCCCAAGGACGGCAGAGACCCCTCGGAGTGCTCCTCCTACCACCCGATTTCCCTGCTGAATATTGATGTCAAGATCCTGGCCAAGGTTATTGGGAGCCGGGTGGAGGGGATCCTGCCGAAGCTGGTCCACGGTGACCAAGTGGGGTTTGTTAGGGGGAGACAGGGATCAGATAATATTCGTAAAACTATAGACTTGTTTCACTACGCCCAGGTGTCGGACCTAGACGCCAGCGTCCTTTCCCTGGACTCGGAAAAGGCATTCGACAGGGTTGAATGGAGGTTCATGGAACTCACCCTTCAGAAGATGGGCTTCGGGACACACATCAGGGACTGGGTGGCCGCGTTATACAGGGCCCCAAAGGCCAGAGTCCAAGTGAATGGTAGATTCAGACCTATTCCCCCTATCATGGGGAACAAGGCAGGGATGCCCACTCTCCCCGCTGATCTATGTCCTAACTATGGAGCCCCTGGCAATAGCAATCAGAACACACCCAGACATCAGGGGGATCAGGAGAGGCGATGTAGAATTTAAGCTCTCCCTGTTTGCGGACGATATCCTGGCCTACCTGGTGGACCCAAGATCCTCACTCCCCCCCTCCTGTCCCTGCTGACCGCATTTGGGCGCTTTTCGGGCTTATAGATTAATACATCTAAATCAGTCCTGCTCCCCATGAGAACTCGGGACCTGGGCCTGCTTTCCCGGGACAGTCTGGGGGGGGATATCGGTGGGGAAGACCTCTATTCGATACCTGGGGATCCTTCTAACCAGGGACCTAACCAATCTCGCCCCCGCTAACTATAATCCTGTTATGTCACAGGTCACCGCCGATTTAAGGAGATGGGGCTCCATGATCCTGTCCTGGTACGGCCGTATGACGGCAGTGAAAATGAACATACTTCCGCGCTTACTATACCTCTTCACTGCTCTCCCCACCAGTGTCCCCGACCAGACCTTTAGGGTCCTTCAGAATGCGGTGCGCGAGTTCGTATGGCAGGGCAGGACCCCGAGGACCGCGAAGGCCGTCCTTACCTTACCTAGAGAGGAGGGGGGGTTCGGGCTGCCTGACTTCCGTCTTTACTTCCGCGCCGCCCAATTGCGCATCCTCCTGGAACACATGAAGGAAGGGATGGGCACATACTGGTCGTACCTGGAGGACATGGACGCACCCACTCAAGGTACGCGACTTCCTATGGGCCCCACACAAATTCATCACAAACAGACTCAAATCCCACCCAACACTGGGAGTTCTCTGGGCAATCTGGAGGGAGGGCCCCCAGACGGCACATATGACATCATGGTCGTCCCCGATGTCATCCCTATGGGGTCATCCCCTCAGACTGGGAAGCAGGGGGTTCCGTAACAGCCAGTCCTGGTCAGACTCAGGGATGGAATGGGCTGGACAAATGTTTAAAGAGGGGGAATCCCTGCCATATGAAGATTTGAGGGACGCCCTCGGGCGGGAGTCAATCTCCATATTTGAGTACCTCCGCTTGAAGGGAATCTTATGTGATCAATCATGGGGCCAAAGTCTAAAGAGACAGCTGACCCCCTTTGGGAAACTACTCGATACTGCAACCTCCAGGAAGGGGGCGGTATCTGCAAATTTTGAACACTGTTGACCTGGGGAGAAGGAGGGGGTTTCGCACTTTTTGGAACAAACTGGCTGGGGAAGAAATCTCGGACTCCTGGTCGAGGATATTTAAAATAGCTTTCCACGGGAACTTGTTCACAGCGGACATGGAGCACAACTTTAAGATCCTACAGGGGTGGCATAGAGACCCCGTCAAACTGTCAAAAATGTTTACGGGAATATCCCCCGCCTGCCCAAGGGGATGTGACCAGGTAGGCACGAGGGGCCACATGTGGTGGCACTGCCCGAAAGTGCAGGCATACTGGGAGAGGGTAAGGGGTTGGATCGCTGAAGTCACGGAGGAACTGCTTCCCCATAATCCCCTGACAGTGCTGCTGGGCCTTCCCCCAGAGGACACGGATGTATACAGATACCCGAGAATGTGGGAAACAATGCTGAGGGCTGGGAGGGTGGCCTTGGCCCAGAAATGGAAAAGCAAGGAGACCCCCGCAAAGGAGGACTGGCTACTAAAGGTTAAGAACATGTTTTTGATGGACAAATTAACAGCGATGATGAACAATGACATGAATTCCTTCCAGGCTAACTGGTACGGGGTGCAGCAGATCTGGGGATGGGAGCATTGATTCTCCGGGAGGGAATATGGATGGAAAAGGGCGCCCACGGCCCGGGGGACAGCGGACGACATACAGCCAAACATGCAGTCGAAATTTTCGCTCTTTCCCGAGCTCCCGTCACACAAAGTGTGCAACGCGTCTCCCCGTAAAGGGGGTTCTACTGGGACTAAGTTATTGGGGGGGAGGGTTTGTCTTCTTGGGAGGTTGGGGGGGGGGGGGTTCTTTTCCTTTTTTTCTTCTTTTTTTTTTCCCCCTCTTTTTTTTGGGCCGGTGACTTGTATACTCTTTGGTAAAGCTTTCAGCCCGTTTGTTATATTATGAAAATGTCAATAAAACAAAGTTTAAAAAAAAAGAAATGGGATTTCGCTACACACGTGCTTCTAAGGTAACAATTCGCTACGTTTCCATTACAATTTAACTCATGTAAGTGGGTCCCCCGTCCCCTCCGATCTCCTAACTCTCCTGCAATGCTTCCTTCTACAATCGCCTTGTCCTAAATCGCCCCAAGGCCTGGGACCTTCGCCCTAGCTCCCGGCGAAGGTGTAAAACGGAGGTAGTGATTAATTGTGTGCTACAGGCATAGTCTAATGCCCAGATGGGCATTATCCAATAGTCCAACATTCTCAACATAAGGTTGGAACTGAGTTACTAGCAAAGCCTCTCGGGTTGTTTCGATAGGAATGGTAATTGTGAAATGGGGCGAAAATTCTTAATCTGTGTTGTTAGTTGTTGGAACTAGAAGTTGTTAGATGGAGGTTTCCCCAACATTGTTTTAGTAAAAGTTCAGTTGAGCAGCGTTTTCTTTATTGGTGATGTTGGCGCAAATGTTTTTGTTGCATTCACAATTGTTTCCCCATCAAGGGCACTTTCTGCATCTATCATAGTTATTTTATGGGCTGCTAAACGTGATTGTTGCATGTCCTGTTGGAGAGCTCTTTCCCGAGCTGTCATTTTCGCACTGTTTTTTTGTTCGCCCGCAGTATTCTTTTCACATTGATTTGCCCTTTGAACTCAATCATAGTTGCTGTACGACTACGTTGAGCCTAATTTCTTCAGTGTATTTAATGTTCTCTGCATCTTCATGTGTTAACATTCTCTTTGAAGGTTTTGTGAAGTGACATGCTGAAAATAATTGTATTTACAGAAAGCCCTCTGTATGGTATGGGTGGTGGGGGAGAGGGGGAGGGAACAAATATTGTGTTAGAGTAGTAGTGCTTGAATCAATTTTTGTTTATTTTTTTCTGTATTTTGTTACTGTAATTTTTCCATTGTCATTGAATGTTATCAGTGGGATACAGAAGATGCAGTAGGTTTTCATTAACATAGTAGGACCACTGTATATCCTATGACAACGGCTCCCTCTAGCAGTGACAACCGGTGAAGCGGACAGTCTCTCTACTGCGCATGACTGCATCAGACATACATCTGGCCTTTTATTATATTGTATGATTCAGCCCCACACTACTATAAAACTAGCAGTGATCTCAGTCAGGAAGGGCAAACGTACGCAGCTAACAAGCTCTTCCTCATTGCCTCTTTTGATTACATGAGCCCATGCCAGGCTATACTCGTCAGATGGTGTGTGAGCTGATACAATTGCAACACAGGAAAATCATACTTGGTGCCAAAATAAAAATGTCCCACCTAGGGTCTTAAAAAAATAACCAAGGACACAACTAATGAAAAACACTAAAGATCCACCACTGTAACGAAAATGCAAAGAATGTGGTCTTTGAGCGTAACATGTGCACACTTAAAGACTGGGGTGTCAGCAATTGATTTGAGCAGCAAATGTCAAAAGCATTGCAAAACGTCTTGAAAATGTAAATAGCTGGGATTTATAACTCACCAGGGCCTTTAAATGTGTACCACGGGGCAGGACCACTTTAAATGTATGTATTTCTGGTCTTGGGTGCTCAACAGTGCTGCATTAGGCTTCTGGGTGTTTTTCTTCAATCAAGCCATTGTGGAGGCAGTCAGTCACATTTTTTCCATTGGCAAGTCCGCTTTGTGGCTGTCTATGAATTGAGTCAGCGCTCAAGTCGATTAGCCGAGCAGATGGAGTCCACGCTCAAGTCTGGTTGAAACGATATATCCGCTGGGTGAAGTTGGCATTCGACATGAGCGAGTTGTTGGCTTCCGGTGGTTTGAATCTGTGTTCCAGTTAGGTAGAGCTGATGCTTTTATTGTTTTGAAGTTCAAAGATGACTCGACTTAGGGGAGGGTTCCCTCCCTTACAAAGGCAAAATGCTACAGCAGTTTGCTCTAAAGCAAGCCTGTTGTCAGGGGTCCAATTCAGGTTGTGTATGAAATCCGTAATCAAAGGGCACTTTCACAGATGAGTGATTTGTTTGAATGGAGTGTAAAGAGCCCTAGCAGAAACCCTCTTGTAAGCCTCTATTATGGCTACTCACTCTCCACTCCCTTTACATGCATGCCTACTTCAAACTAACTCCAGTAATTCTCATCCTGGTGTGAGAGTGCCTATATGCCATGACTGTCTTTGAAGCACTGGTTTCCAGAGAACCACCTAAAGAGGGCTCCTGTACCACGGAGAAAGGTATCATCCTTTCCCTGGCCAATCGGAGGAGCAGCTTCCTTGGCAGGGTTCCAAATGGTTGTTTGGAGACGCCCAGGCCAAACAGCTAATGCACACCAGTACTGTCATGACCGAGTTAACTCGCAAGCTGACACTAAGGAAATTCCAAGGTGTGGGTTTTTAATTGTGTGATCCCAATAGCCACCATGTCATGACTAGAAATGGCTTATAGTTGCACTTTAATTTGTCGCCAGGGTGGGTACGGCACACAAGTATCATATTTTAACCAGAGGTGCACACGATTAAAAACACATGCCTGTTAGAACTTTGTGTACAAGCAGCTGTCAGAGATGCCCCTGTGAGCTTTGACTCTGCCCTGCTGCCACTGCATGGCAGTTTCTGGAGATGTCAGGAGATGGTCACAGCAAAGGCACATGTGAGCATTATGAAAGGGGAGTTTGGTTTGCACACCTCCCTTTTAAGAAACAAAAACCTGCATCATTTTATTGTTAAAAACAAAGTACAGACTATCCTGCTCTTACCAGACAGCATTCTGTCAGTGCGATTGAATGTTGGTCATCACCTCTGTGTACACCGTAGCTGGAACCATCCACTGGAATAGCGAGACTCACTATCAAGCGGTCGTTGAAATCTAGTGGACAGGCATGGAGGGAAGAGGAAGGTGATGCACCAAGTAAACGTTCCTAGGAGCAGGAAAATAATAAATGCAATCAATATCATTATAAATAGGCGTTTGGCAGTACAGGCAAATGTGGATTAGAATGAGGATGTCCATTTTTTTTCCCAATAAGTTTTTATTAACCATCTGTAATTCATACAACAAAGAGCAATACCAGGAAGAAAACAAACACAGAACCTCCGAAAACCCCATTAACCCGCCCCCCTACCCCCGCAGATTCTACAGGTTCTCTAAGCGGCCATGTTCGACAAATAGGAAAACGAAAATAAGTAGCACAGTTCAACCAAGATGGTCCGATTCGTCTTGAGGGCTAACTATGCCCAACAGCCCCACCTCCCTGGGGCACCAGGCCCGGCGAGCTCCCGCCTTTGAGGACAACAGGGCGGCCCATTCAGAGTAAAACCTCAAGTGCATGTCCTGAAGCGCATAGGTGAGCCACTCCATTGCCACCAAAGCCCACAGTTTAGCCACCCACTCGTGTTCTTGAGGCGGGTCCTTCGAATTCCACTTCCTGGCCAGGACCATTGCCGCCGACATCATCATTATCACATATAGTTTGCCGTCGGCCTTGGTGGACAGTGTGGCAAGCATTCCACTTAGGCCCACTATGTCTCGCCCCCCAACTCCATCCTGCAAAGGACCCAACACCTGGGTTAATGCCTGCCGAACCAAAGACCAAAAAGCAACCAGTCTCGGGCACTCCCACCAAATGTGAGCCCAGGATCCCACTTCGCCACACTCCCTCCAGCAAAGCGCCGAGTGCATGGGGTACATCTTGTTTAACTTAAGGGGGGGTAAGGTGCCATCTAAGTAGAAGCTTCACCCACATGTCCCCGATTTGAATAGAACTAGCGAGCTTCGGGATTTGGGACCACAAGGTAAGCCACTCCTGTTCCCCTACGCGAGCCCTTGTATCAGACTCCCATTTACTCATACAGGACCTGGAATGTAGTGCCTCTTCCCGTTTTATGAGCTTATAAATGGACGAAATCACCGCCCTGTCCCCCCGAGTTAGTATCTAAATACTTTTCAAATTGGGTAAGAGGGCGCGAGCCCTGGCGTTTTACCCATGGGTGGGAGATCCAGTGCCTGAACTGGAGGTATGAGAATCGCTGTTGCTCTCCCACACCAAAGTCTTTCTTGCATTGCTCGAAGCTTTTCACCTCGCCATCGACGAGAAAGTCTCGCAGCATCCTACATCCCCCTGAGAACCATGGATCGAAACTCGGCACAGGGGTGACAGCTGGAGTAAATTGCGGGTTTCCATGCAGGGGAGAATACGGAGAAGGAAAGGTAGTGATCTGAGCCCTCCGGACTGCCTGATCCCATGCATCCCCAATCGCCGATGTTATAGCGCTACAGTACATTCTGTGTGGCCTATCTTGCTTCGGTAACCACAAGACGCCCTCCAGGTCTGCACCCACCATCGCTCTATCCATTGGTCTCCAGACTTTGCCCCTGTCGTCCCTCTGCCAGTCCCTAATTACCCTAAGTTGCGCAGCTAAATAGTAGACTCGAAAATCTGGCTGCCCTACACCCCCCCTCAGGCAAGGCTTTCATGATGGGAGCCGCCACCCTCGGGCGCTTTCCGCTCCAAACAAACAGACTAGTTATTTTTTGCAAAGCCCTGAAGAAGGATGTAGGGCGTGTACCGGTAGAGTGACAAAGTGATACAAGATCAGGGGCAGGATTGACATCTTTAAAGCGTTGACTCTACCCAACCACGAGATCTCAAGGGGGCCCCAGTCCACTAACTTGGATTTCACCTTCTGGAGGAGCGGCGGATAGTTCACTACGTACAATTGGTCCACTTTCTTGGTCAGATAGACCCCCAAGTACTTCAATGAGGATTCTACCCATCTGTATTTATGCACCTTAGCGAGGTCACGGATCTCAGAGGGCGTTAAGGCTAAGGGAAGAGCCTCAGACTTGTGGACGTTGACCTTTAGGCCTGCCACCTTACCAAACTTATCCAGCTCTCTTGCGACCGCCTGCAAAGATAAGATCGGGGAGGTTAATGAGAAGATATCATCGGCGAAGGCTGCAATCTTATGGGCCTCGCCCCCGAATGGGATACCTTTGATGGTAACTAACCCTCAGCCGCGCTATAAAGCCCGCTCCGAAACCCATTCGCTCCAGGACCGCAAACAGGAACCCCCACTCAACCCGATCGAAAGCATTCTCGGCATCAATTGCCAGCAGAAGGGCTGGAATATTCTTTTTCTGGGACTTTTCAATCAGGTGCGTGAGCTGTCTGACGTTATCCGAGGTTTGTCTACCCCGTATAAAACCCGACTGGTCTCCCTGAACTAGTTTGGGAAGAATAGACTCTAGACGGTTGGCCAGGACTTTAGCATGAATTTTGGCATCGACGTTCATTAATGCTATGGGACGATGGGATGCGCAGTCGGTCGGATCCTTACCCTGCTTATGAAGCAAGATCACTTTAGCTTCGTTCATGGATCCGGGGAGATACCCCGAAGAGACTATGCAATTAAATAGTTTCGTGAGGACGGGAATCAAGACCTCCTTGTGGATCTTAAAGAATTCTGAAAGGAACCCGTCCGGGCCCGGGGCTTTACCTGATGGAAGGTTATTAATGACCCTCCGTACCTCATCTGGCGTGATCTCAACTTCCAGCACGTCCCTGTCGACCTGCGACAACCGTCGGACGCCAACCTCCCGAAGGTATGCCTCTTGCTCTACGATCTGAGGAAAGCTCGCGCTATAAAGATCAGTATAGAATTTAAAAAATGCCCCCTCAATGTCCTAGTGCGTCGTGAGCCAGCCCTTCCACCCCCCCCTCACCTTTTATATTTAGAATGATTCTGTCCCCTGCCTCCTTTCGGAGCTTTCTGGCTAACAAGCGATCAGCCTTATTGCCCTTAACATAGAACCTCTGTCGGTAACGGCAAAGGTTCTGTTCCATCGCTCTGGTTTGTATGAGGTCAACTGACCGCGAAGCAATCTATACTCTTTTGGTGGTGGCCGACATTCTAAGGCTCATGCGAGACATTACCTCCTTGAGCCGCTCCTCCAGCTGTATCTCCTCAAGCTGCCACAGGTTTGATGACATCAGTAATGACATAGGGTCCCACAAATTTGAGCAGAAGCTAGCGTTTGCCTGCAATTCGCAAATTGCGGGACGATAACCACACCTTCATGCCACTGCGATAGACTGGAGCAGGTGATCGATGCACATCAGCATACTTCTTGGCACGATCTTGAGCTCGGAGTAAATGACAGAGTATATCCCAATGAATCTTATCGAGATCTCTGATGCAATCTTTTGCTGCAGGATTAATGGCCGGTAATACTGGATCAAGTGGAAGTGCCCTAGGATGACCACCATACAGGGCAAAAAAGGGAGTAACTCCAGTTGATGTATGCATAGAGTTGTATGCAAATTCTGCATAAGGCAAAGAAGTAAACCAAGACTGTTGGTACTGAAGGCATAAACAGCGTAGATACTATTCGATGGTAGCATTAGTTCTCTGTCTGCCCATCCGTTTGAGGATGGTAAGCCGAGGAATACCTGTCCTCAATACCCAGAGAAGCTGTAAGAGCCTTCCAAAACCGTGACGTAAATTGTGAGCCACGATCGGAAACAATAACCGAGGGTAAACCAAAGAAACGAAACACATTTGTCAAGAACAGTTTCGCCAATTCCGGAGCTGCAGGCAAACCAGAACAAGGTATGAACAATGCATATTTAGTGAAGTAATCAGCAATTACCCAAATAGTGTCATAACCCTGAAAGTCAGGAAGTTCCACAATGAAATCCATTGACGGCATCTGCCAAGGTTTGTACGGCACAGGAAGAGGTTGTAACAATCCAACTGGTTTGGCTCTAGAAGTTTTACACTGAGTACATATGGAACAAGTCAAAATGTAATCCTTTACATCACGAACCATGGAAGGCCACCAAGCCCAAGGCCGTAAGGTTTCAAGAGTTTGACTTCCTGGATGTGCAGCAATCAAAGAATAGTGAGACCACTGAAGCGCTAAATCTCTAGCTTGACCTGAGGATATATAAACGCGCCTTTGGATGAATGGCATACCCTGAATGATTTCCAGATTGAGGTCCGTGATCTCTATTGGATGTTTTGAAACCCAATCAAGGATGATTGAACGCAAAGAGGGCTGAACAGAACAGCCACAAACAACCTTGTTTGGTAGAAGAGGAAGAGCTTCGACCTGTTGAGACTGACCATCCGCATGGAAGCGCGAGAGAGTATCAGCCGGGACTTGAGCTTTAGCAGGACGGTATGTGATAACAAATTGGTATTGTGAAAAGAATATATGCCACCGCGCCTGTCTAGCCGTAAGACATTTCATAGATTTGAAGGCTAACAGACTGCGGTGATCCGAATATACAGTTACAAGGTGTTTGCCTCCCAAAAGATGATGCCTCCATTCCAAGAATGCGTCTCTGATGGCTAAATGTTAGCGTTCTGTGATGGAATAATTTTTTTCGTAAGCTGTCAATTTACGAGAGAAATAGGCAACAGGATGAATCTCTCTCGAATGCGGACAGGTTTGAGACAATACCGGCCCCAGGGCATAACCTGAAGCATCAGCTTCAACAAAAAAGGAAGCTCGGGATCTTGATGTTTGAGGACAGGAGCGGAAGTGAAGGCTGATTTTAATTGATGAAAGGCTCTCTGAGCTTCTGAAGACCATACAAATGGTACTTTGGCACTTGTCAGAGAGGTAAGTGGTGCAGATATTTCAGAAAATCCATTGATGAAGCGTCTATAAAAGTTTGCAAATCCCAGGAATGATTGTAAAGATTTGACTGAATTGGGCACAGGCCATTCCAGAATCGCACTAATTTTGGATTGACTCGTGCGCACTCCATTGTTAGTAAGGTCATATCCCAAAAATTCCACCTCTGAGGCATGAAATATGCACTTTTCGGCTTTAACAAACAATCTATGTTCCCTCAGACGTTGGAGTACTATCTTGACATGTTTTTCGTGGTCTTCCTTTTTTTGAGAGTAAATCAAGATGTCGTCCAGATAGACAACAACAAATTGGTCAAGAATGTCGTAAAACAGATCATTCATGAAAGCTTGAAAGGTGGCCAGGGCATTACATAACCCAAAAGGCATGACAAGATACTCAAATTAGACCGTAACGTGTTTTAAATGCGGTCTTCCATTCGTCCCCCTCTCTCATGCGGACGAGATTGTAAGCTCCTCTGAGATCAAGCTTAGTGAATATTTTCGAAGAACCCAATTGATCAAGAAGGACAGAGATCAGAGGAAGAGGATACTGGTTTTTTATGGTTGCTGCATTCAAAGCACGATAATCAATACAAGGACGCAGATCCCCTTCCTTCTTAGGGACAAAGAAAAGTGGTGATGAAATTGGTGATTTGGAAGGACGAATGAATCCCATGGTCAAAACCTTGTCTATGTAATCTTTAAGAACTTCGTCTTCTTTGAGAGTGAGGGAGTACACTCTGCCGGATGGTATTTTTACACCCGGAATTAAGTCTATTGGGCAATCATAAGCTCTATGTGGGGGTAGAGTTTCTGCCATCCCTTTGTCAAAAACATCTGTGTAATCTGCATATTGAAAAGGTATCACAGAGGTAACATTTTTAGAGACAGCTCCGATATGCATTTTAGGTGAAACTTGCGCCCTGACTGGACTATCATGGGTAGTACCGAGTAATGTAGTACATCGAGTATTGCACATATTGGAAGGGAACTGAATCTGAGATGTCGACCAGTCGATGGCAGGATTATGAAGTTTCAACCATGGAATGCCTAGAATGACTTTGTAAGATGGTGCTTTAATGATGTCAAATAATATGTCTTCAGTATGGCCTTCATCAGTACTCATATGTAGTGGAACTGTTTGGTGCGTTAACATTCCTGAGACAAGAAGTGAACCATCCTCTGCATTCACTGTTTCAGGTATAGTTTTGCGAACCAGTGGTATTTTTGACATGGCGGCAAAACATTGATCAACATAATTACCTGTTGCACCTGAATCAATCACGGCTGTTGTCTGGAATGAAACACCATGATCTAAGGAAAATGTAACAGGTAGACGGACTAAATGACTCGGATTCTGTAATGTAGAGTCCAAGGGTGAGTTTCCCGACATAGGGACTCTGTCTACTGTCGGGATTTGGCGTTTCCCGGCTTTTTTAGGTTTTTATTACACTCAGGTAATAAGTGATCAGAGGCCCCACAATACACGCAGAGATTGTGTACCCGACGATATTCTCGTTGAGCAGGGGTAAGCGGTCCCCTAACCACCCCAATCTGCATAGGTTCAGGCGCAGGGGACGATGAAGACGAGGCCTCTGCTGAAACTGTGTTGAACAATGCAGTTTTCTTCTTGCCGCGTCTTTCGGACTTACGAGCATCAATCTGAAGGACTAAGTCTAGCAGTTCCCCGAATGCCGCGGGGACTACAGGAACAGTGGAGAGGATGTCCATTAGTTCCTCTGAGAGACCTTGATAGAAGACAGCTGTCTTCTTTTCTTCAGGCCAGTCAGTTTCTGCTGCCAACTGATTGAATCGTGCCAAATAAACTAATAAAGAATTGTTTCCTTGTCGATGTTTTAAGAGTTCCAGATCAGTAGCTTGAGTAGTATAACGTGTATCAAATACTTTACTCATCATAGCAAGAAGGGCATCACAATTGTAGAGAACATGACTATTAGATTCCAACAACGGGTTAGCCCATGCGGCTGCAGTGCCTCCCAAATGAGACAAAACAAAAGCCGCTTTGGTTGTAGATGTGGGAAATGAGGCGGGGCGACACAGGAAATGCAATTTGCATTGATTAATGAAGGTTCGATATTGTTTAGGATCGCCTAGGAAGCGTTCAGGAGGAGCTAGAGGGAACTGGGTTATAAGCATGATCGGGTTTGGTTCTTGCTGTAGTGGTGGAAACCCTGAACCTGATGCTGTAGCTCCAGCACCAGCCATTTGTGACGCTGCTGTGGTAACCAAAGATTGAATGGCGTCCATGCGTTAGCGCAGTGCTTCTTGTGCATTGGTCAAGTCGGTACGTAGATCCGTGACCATTTGCACGATTTGATTCAAAGCATCACTGGCCTCTGTGGACATCTTTTAAGGCTGCTAATTCTGTTACTCACCACTCCGAATAGGCTGACGATGCAGAGAAATTGACCTTGGAGATGTTGGTGGTATAAGATTCCAAATTCAGCCTTCCATCCCAGCTCCCCTGAGTATAATACTCAGGCTTCCTCAAAGAGGGGCTCTTTTCCACAATGTACCTCTCTGCTGTTTCAGTAGAACAGACAGAGGTGTCAATTGAGTAAAAGAGCGGGGAGAACACACACCGCCAATACCAATGCTGCAGAAGAATATCAAGATATTAGACAGTGTTGATAGTATACAAGTGATTAGAACAGTTGAAATTATTGGACAACTACCTAAATAGATATTGGAGTGGAGTTGAGTTTCCCCAGGATGATCTACAAAGAATGACACAAATGAGTGGAATTGAACTAAATCAGTATCGGTTCCCACTATAGCTATAGAATTGATAAACAACTGACCTGAATAAAGATAAATGGAGTAAGAGAAATCCAGGACTCTGACGACAACGACAGGAGAAAATAACAAACAGGGAAGTTAGTTTAAGTAAGTAACCCCGAACGGCACGAGGGACGCACTAGTGCCGGGTTGGTGCAGTTCAGGAGGGGCCGTTCATATGCACTTAAGAGCAATCTCACAGAAAAGTCACTCAATGTCCCAGAATCCAACAGAAGACAATATCCATGAAAGACAGTAGGAATGTACCTGAGCACACGAGTATAGTTGAATAGCTGTTGAGATGATCCGGATAGTAGACAGCAAAATCGAAGTGCACAGCGGTAACCAGGAAAGAACCGCAAGACACAGAAGAGAGGCATATCCAGTAGCGTTCCAAGTCCAACAACCAGACGAGCACGACAGGAATGAAGGAGACGACGAGGCAATCCAAAAGTCAGGCAAAGGGTCAAAACCAGGAGTTCAGATGAGGATTCATGTAGGAAGACACGAAGAGGAAACGGACGAAACCGCGAGTAGCTGGTAACGCTAATTAGCAGCAACGAGCCCCTTGGAAGACGGTGGTTTTATAGTCGTAAGAGGAGCGTGGCTTGCTGTACGTCTTCCACGTACAAGACGTGTCAGGTGACCTGGAATGTGTCGACGTTTGTACAGACGCCATGGTAGTTTGTACCTGGACCATAGAGGAGCCTGTAAAGAAGTTGTATTCGGCAAGGATGCCCGCAGGGAAGTCTGAAGTGTAACACTGGATCCCGGGTCCAAGCGTCTCGGACCCACCTTGTGGACCCTATCAAACTGCATGTCAAAATCTAGGGTGACATCCAACAAGTCGACAAATATTCCTTTCAACACGGACGGGAGGTCTTGGTCTTGGATATCCTCTGACAGTGATTTCACTCGAATATTCGCCCTTCTGGACCTGTTCTCCAGGTCTTCCGCTTGCAGCTCCAGGTTTTGTGTAGCCACCACCAATGTCTGGAGTAGGGTATCCACCTTTCTTGCATCTTCCGTCAGTTCCTGGAGGGCCCTCTCGTTAGTGTCAATTCTCTCCTCGGCCTTGTTGACATCCCTTCTGAGATCGCCTAGGCTTTCAGCCAGGTCCTCGCGTAGTTTGTCCATCTGTTGTTGTCCGGCCGCTGTAATCTTCTCTAACAGGTCGCCTATAAGGCGCGAGAGTGAATCCTGGGTTAATGGTGTGTCGGGGCCCTCTTGGGAGGGCCCGGCAGAAGACCCGGCCAGCGACCCCCCTCCGGTGGCACCAGAGGTCTACCACCGGAGGGCACAGACTGTTCAACCCCCTCCAATGCTCGCCGATCCCGATGTAGGTTGCTGAGGGTCCGCAGGGCAGTCCACAGAAGCAGCCCCCCAGTGGGGACCCGCAGCCAGTCCACTCGCCCAAGTCCAATATGGCCAACCTGGGGGAGGACCACCCCACCGCCTCCAAGCTGTCAGGAGCGAGCCTCCAGGCCCGCTGCGCTCCACACAGGCGGCCCCCCCACACGGGCCCGAGAGGGGGTGCAGCACAGGCCTGCAGATCTTTTGGAGCCCGGGGGTCGGCAGCTAAACCCCGGCAGGACGCCCGCCCGGGCCCCCCGAGGCCCGCCGCCAATCTCCGGCTCTCCTCCGGTCCGCCACCAACGCGCCCGACAGGTGCCACTGCAGATCGGGTAGCGGCCTACCCCCAAGCCGCCGCAACCTCACCACTCCACGTAGCTCTGGGGGGCCACCACAATCCCCGGCGGATCCCCGCCCAGGGCTCTCCAAACAGCTCCACTGGAGACAGGCACCACCTCTGCGCTCCGAACAGTCCAGAGGTTTCACGCCGCCGCGGGCCCAGCTCCGCCGGCCACGACCTCAGCAGGGACCTGGCTCTCGGCCCCCCGCGCTCCTCCCCCGCGACTCGGGGAACCAAACTCACAGGGAGCGGGGGGCCAACAGGAAAGCACCAGTGGGGGCGGTCCAGACCCCCGCGGGCATACCAGCTCCTTCCCCGCTCCGATCAGCGGCCGCTCGCTGCGTGGCTCTGCAGGCCTGGACCCACGGGCACTCTCAGCACCAGCCGCTAGACGCACACCAGGGGCTCGGGTCCCGACCCGGGTCACACCAGCCCCTGCAGGGGGGCCGACAGCCGCCCGTTCCGACGCCGGGGAGGGCCGCTGGATCAAGGGGCAGGCAGCATTAATCCGTGCGGGATCCGGGAGCGCAGGGCAGTGCGTCCTCCCGACTAGGCGACCATCTTGGAAACAAGGATGTCAATTTTTTATTATATTATGTGCTTCTCCTTTATCCCTGTTGAGATGCAGTTGATGTATAAAGAAAAAGTTCTCAGACCCACTGTCGAAACCGATTTGGTTTTCGGTATCTCTAAGATAATTACATCAAAGGAGTTGTCCCAGTGAGAATGACATAAATGCCTTTGACCCTAGTCGAAGGAGTAGAAACAGACTGTAGGTTAGGCCATTTGGTTTTGAAGAAATGTTAATGTACAGATGATGAAGTATAAATACAGTATGTACAGATGTTTGAGCTGTGTGCTAGTGAAAAAGTAAGTACTAAAACAAATTGCAGTACTAAAAAGAATTGTGATAAATGCATTAATGCTGATGTTTGCTTGTTAAACAAATAGAAACATTCATTATATAAAGAACAGTCAATATGTATCACTGTTGGCATTTATGGTGGATCCCTTTTTAGGCAATCAATTTTTAAGGAGAAGGAACTGTTTCCACCCATAAGAAATAGACGCAGAATATGGTTTTGTAACGTTGTCCCATTTATTTATTTAGCGCCTATACACAATGTGTTTAAAAGCGCTTAAAGGCAAGGGAGGGAACAAGGGAAAATACAATGACCTTCTTACAGGCCATGAACAGTAAGGATGTGAAATTTACTATCATACTTGGCCTGACGGCATTTCAGATAGTGGAAGAGCTAAGACATAAATAAGCAAGGGATGGGGGAGAGTGAGAAGGAAATGAAAACAAACAGGCGACTATCGTACTAGGCCTGACGACATTTCAGAGGGGGCTGAAGAAGTGGGGTGGGGGGGGCATAGACTGTCCATAATTGAAATGGTGACCCCCCAACCAATCTAATGATTTTGTATTTTGTGGGATTTATTAAGCTATTTTGCCAAAGCGCTGTGCATGACAAAATGGTGCAATAATGAAGTTATGGATGGCAAATCAATGGAAGAAAAGACACATGATGAGACGAAAATGGAGAACATTACGGTTATTGGAAAAAGTAGGTGGGATTTAAGTCATCTTTGGAAAACATGAAGGGAAGATGAGCGGATATAGAGAAAAGGGGTGATTTAATGTTTTGTAGAGTCCAGAAAACAACAAAAACGGGATGAAGCATAGGGGGAGAGGGGAATGTGGTATAATAACAGTACGTAGGAACTGATTTCAGGAGCAAGAGGTGGGACAATAGAGACATAAGGGAGGAGAGATGGAGTGGAGCTAGACCATGGATACATTTGTAAACAATAGTAAGCACGTGGAAAATAATGCAAGCATAAAAAGTTTCAAGGGAGATAGAAAGCAAGGTGGGGGGGGGGGGATAGAGGTGCAGGTGAAGTGTGAATAAGAGATGGCCGAGTGGTAGACTGATTGAAAAGTGGTGAGCTGGGAAGCAGGAAGGCCAAGAAGGAGAGCAGTAGAATAGTCCATCCAAGAGACAATTGGGGAAATAAGACGCTTGGCGGCATGCAAGGATACGAGGGGGCGGGCATGATGAATATTAAAAAGGGAGAAACCAGTAAAAGGCCATATTAGATGCATGCAGAGAGGTGGAGAGAGGAGTCAGGTGTCACTCCAAAGTTATAAGCAGAGGTGGAGAAAGGAGAAAAGATGGAGGAAAAGAGAGGGAAGGGCTTTGCGGCAGGTATTGTGTTGGTAGGCAAGAAGGGAATCACAGTTTTAGAAGGGTTCAGGAAATGGGGGGACATCCAAAGTTGTATGGCAGAACGTAAGAAACATTGGCATTGAGAGAATCGGGAAGTGACGCATATTGGAGTATCAGCTTAGAAATGATAGCCTAAGCTGTAAGAGGACCTGTGTAAAGAGAGGAATAGCATAGAGGGGCGGGGGAAGCAAAGGGCCAAGTACATAACCTTTAGGGACACCATAAAGGAGCGAATGTGAGGAGATTTGGCCAGACCAGGAAACGCAATAGGCTCCGTTGGAAAGCTAACAGATCCGGAGATACTGAGAAAGGTAAGGGAAGAAAGGAGGAGAGGTATTGACAGTGTCAAAAGAATCCAGAACAATAAGGATAGAGGAAAGTTTAGAATGGCGGGCAGATAGAAATGTGTTGGCGACATGGAGAAGAGCAGTCTCTGTAGAAACTGGACTGAAGGGGAGGAAGAGCAGAATAGAGATTTAAATAAGAGACATGGGAATAGGCATCGTACCAAAATGTCGCCCGCACAATTCCGACTTTTTTTTTTAATTCAATTTTATTGGTTTTTAAAGACAGCAGAGAGCTTATTCAGATCAACAATTTTGGGCACATGCCCCCAATAACTCCAAAAGGAAGCCATAATTCCCTGATGTATTCACCCACCCTCACCCCAAACCCAATGTCTCTGGACCTAGGATCCGCTTGTCCATGGTAAACCTCTTTGGGCAGCTCCGACCGGGCTCAAGACAGCCGGTGGCTGACCAACTCTCCTTAATCAATGGCAATGTGCTCTGTACTAAGGCGGGTTTCAGGCCGGGTCGAGGGCCCATGTGGTCCTCGGGGTGTGCCCTCCGTGTTGACAAACGCCTCCATGAACTGTAGCCAATCAGTTTCTATCTGTACACTTGAGCCCGGTATTGCTTCTGTAAGTCTTTCCATAAAATAGATGTCCTTGGCCACTGCCACCCATTCTCTCGTCGTAGGGAGAGCGACCCTCTTCCATGTTCTAGCCCGAGCGGCTCTGGCTGCCAAAAGTAATGAGTGTGTCAGGTCCGGGAGTTTTTCCCAGTGTTCATCCCTTTGCTGTAGCCCAAATATTAACAGGATTGGATCTCGTGGGTAAACCCTCTCTCCTGCCTCCTTAAGCCAGCTGAGCACTTCTGACCGGTAAGCTTGGACTTTTGTGCATGACCACCACATGTGCCAATAATTGGCTTTTTCCACATATCCGTTCCAACACACAGGGACGACATCCGGGAACATCCTAGAGAGTGTGATCGGGTTGTACTGCCACCTGTGGAGGAGTTTGATGGCATGCGTCTTATATTGGCAAGAGATCGGGGTCTTAAGTGCCCTGCTGCAGAGTCGCCCCCAGAGACAATCCCCGATTCCACATCCCAGGTCGCTCTCCCATTTCCTTCTGAGGCTTTTGGTTGTTCCCTCCTGGGGAATCGTGAGCGCTCCATAAAGGAGGGAAATGAGTCCTTTCATTTCTACATGGGTGTCTAGGATTTTTTCGACAGGGGTGAGCTTTCTTTGTATGCATGGCTTTAGTTTCGACATCATTAGGACTCCCTTAAGCCATAGATATAGGAGCGGAGAGAGCCTGCCGATTCCAAATGCCTCCTCAAGCTCCTGGATACTTGTGAAGGTGCCTTCCCTCACCAGCTGGCTGACCCTACAGAGTCCAGCATTGAACCAGGACTGGTAATGTTCATGGCCTGGGATTTCTTCTATCACTGGCGAGGCCAAATGTGGCTCAGTGGCAAACGCCACATGCTCACCTTTTCTCTATTTCCCTTCCCTGCTAACGCCTTCCACATTGTTCCTAGTATTGGGTGGTCCCTGATTCTTTTTGGGAGCTTTTTCAATAGAACCCACAACCATTCACCTACTGTAACTGGGCGCAGGTAAAAGTTTTCGAGGTAGACCCATTGTTTGTTCGGGTCCTCTCTAAGGTGGGGGGCCAGTGCCCTTAGTTGGGCTGCTCTGTGATAGGTCTGCAGATCTGGGAGGGCCACCCCCCCCCCGTCTTTCTTTTGGGAGGGTAAGGGTCTCGTATCCTATTCTAGGTCTTTGGCCTTGCCGTATGAATTTCGTTATGCGCTTTTTGGCTTCTCTGGGGTAGGTTTTTAGAGCCTCCAGTGGAAGCATCTGGAAGACATATAGCACCCTGGGGAGATTAATCTTTATGGCGTTGATCCTTCCCATCCACTATATTTGCCCCTCCCCCATGTCCCTGAATAATTTCTCAAACAGTGGGGGGTAGTTTGCCTGACTCAGATCCTCATTTGGTCTAACAATATTGATCCCTAGGTATTTTATCCCTTCAGTGCAGATTTGGAGACCCAAGGGATCCAGTTCAACCAGGTTTCTGTCTGTATCTGGTGCAAAGGGAAAGATCATTGGCTTGCCTACATTTACCCTGAAACCTGAGAAATGTCCAAACTGTTCAATAACCTGCAAGGCGGCTGGGACCGACCTAGGGGGGCTCCCTCAGTTGTAACAAAATATCCTCCGCATAAAGGCTGAGTTTAAAGTTACGGTCTCCCATGTCAATACCCCTTACCATCGGGGAACCTCTGAGGTATTCTGCGAGTGATGGTGAACAGGAGCGGGGAGAGGGGACAGCCCTGCCTAGTCACTCTTTCAAGGCTAAAGATGCGTGACAAGTGCCCATTCACTGTTTATCACCATTAGCTGATGGGGCTGTGAATAGGACCTTAATAGCTTGCCGGATCCCCGCTCCAAAAACCCAGTTTCTCCCATACCCCATGTAAGAACACCCAATCCACCCGGTCGAACGCCTTTTCAGCATCGATGGCCACCAGGACTGGGTTATCCCCCCCTCGGTGCTGCCTCCCTCATGAGATGTAGAGTTTTACGAAGGGTGTCCGCCCCCTGCCACCCCTGTATAAAGCCCACCTGGTCAGAGTGGATAAGCCCCGGCATATGGCCATCCAGCCTCGTAGCGATGATCCTGGTGAATAGCTTTGCATCCACATTCAGGAGAGAGGTTGGTCCTCGGTTATCGAGGTGTCCAGGGCGGACGCCTCTGGGTTTCCAAGGACGGGGAGGGTGACCCCATTGAGGTATGCCTCCAGTGCTTCCTTTTCTGCCTCCCTTTCCCTCCCTTATAAGGTCTCTTAGAAACCGGCGAATTTCTCCGCTATGCCTTCTGGGTCCGATCTTTCCCCCTCTTCCCCACTCGCATTTCTTGACACCCATCTGTCCGCACGCTGGCCTCTGAGTTTAGCTGCCAGCATGGCGTCGGCCTTGTCGCCTTTTTCGTAATATCTTTGACGCAAGTGTTGGAGTCCAGTTACAATTTTGCCCATCTCCAATTCCCTCAGTTCTTGTCTCTTCCCTCTTGCAATGCCCAGGTCCCTATCCTTCTCTTCCTCCCCTTTACCTTCCGACCTCTCCAGTAAAAGTATCTCTGACCTCAATCTGTGAGCCAGGAGGGTCCTAACCCTCTTTTTGGATGCCCCTTCACTAATCAACCTACCCCTCCAGGTTGCCTTTGCCGCCTCTCATACTATCTCCCGGTTAACTTCTCCAGTATCATTCAGCTCAAAATATTCTCTGATTGCCGTTATCATCTCCTCCTTAAAAACTGCATCCCTAAGCAGGAAGCCATTACATTTCCATAGGGATTCCCTGGGTTTTAGGCCTGATATGCTGATGTCGGACCAGACCAGGTCGTGGTCCCCCTCCGCCACCTCCACCTCGATGTGCTCTTTCAAGCTGGACTTCCTTGCCCCCCTCTAATGTGAAGAGTTGATTTATCAGACCTTGGACTTTCCTACCCACGTCGGCCGCTGTCTGCCCTCTTTGCTGGGTCACGCCCATAATACGCAGATTAAGTCGGCGTTCCCTATTTTCAAGGTTGTCCATCTTCAGGATTATGTCCCCCTCACTTATTTCTAGGTCTGTTAGCCTCCCCTTGTATTTCATGTCCAGCAGGTCGGTCTGGAGGTGGTTGTTTTCCATTCCTTCCATTTTCTCTTCCAAGGTATCCACTCTCCCTCTGAGATCTACTATTGAAGCATGTATATCCGTGCGGATTGCTTTGATCTCCTGAAGAATGTCCTTAATATCGTCCTTAGTGAGTGCTGCGGAGGGGGGCGGTCGTTATGATATGATATATGATATGGCATTTGTAACGCGCCTATACAAAAGTGTTTCAAGGCGCGACGAGGCGGGGCGGGGGGGACAAGGGGAGACAGACAACGATCCTACTGGGCCAGGTGTGATTCAGATCGCGCAAGGGTAGAGGGGAAGGGAAAAGTGCATGGGGGAAAGGGAGAGGGGAAAGTGCAGTACAGGGTTATTAGCATACAGCATACAGGATAAATAACAAGGGCCAGCTGGTGGCAAGTGCGAGGTAAGTGCAGACACGTGCTGGGAAGGGGGGCTGTAGGGATACAAACACAGTCCCGCAGTGCAGGGGTTGCCAGGGAGGCAGTGCAGGGGAGGGTGGCTGGGCCAAGGACCGAGAACGGTGAGTGGCCCAGTTGCAGATTCAGTGCAGTTTCAGTAGTATTAGCAGGGGAGAGGGGAGAGAAAGCGGAGGCAAAGAGGAAGGTTTTGAGGTGCTTCCGGAACCGGAGATGGTTCTCAAGTTTCAGGGAGCCAGGAAGGCTGTTCCAGAGGGAGACCCCTAAAGCGGAGAGAGATCTGCCCCAACTCGTCGTTTGGAGAAGTGGCTGACCCTGAGGGAGTTGGAGGCGGATGAGCGAAGAGCTCGAGAAGGAAGATATTTAGGGAAAGAGTTGAATGTATTTTGGCCCAAGGCCCCAGACGGCCTTGTAGACAATGCAGAGGGTTTTGAACTTGATCCTCGCAGTCACTGGGAGCCAGTGTAGTGATTTCAGTCCTGGAGAGATACGGTCCCTGGGCTTGTGGCCAAGGACAAGTCTCGCAGTCCTGTTCTGGATGAGTTGCAAAGGGCGGAGAGTAGAGACGGGCAGATTTAGATAGAGGCTGTTACAGTAGTCCAGCTTCGAGAGAACAAGGGCTCTAGAGACAGTGAGCTTCTGGGGGAAGGAGAGGAAAGGAAGGATACCTCTGAGGAGGTGTAGCTGGTAGTGTGACTTCTTAGAGACGTCGGATATGTGAGGAGAGAAGGAGAGTGTGGAGTCGAAGATGACCCCGAGGTTTTTTGCCTTGCAGGAAGAGGGCCCAGAGAGGCCGGCCAGAGAACAGCAGGGAAGGAGGGAGTGGGAGTGCCGATGAGTAGAATCTCAGTCTTACTGGCATTAAGGCAGAGGTCGTTGGCGGCACACCATTCCTGGATAGCAGAAAGACACTCAGAGATGAGGGAAGGAGAAGAGCAGGCCGAGGGTAGCCTGAAAATGAACTGGGTATCATCCGCATAGCACTGAAAGTAGGGGCAGAGAGCAGCGATGTGGTGGGCGAGAAGTGCCAGTTCTCCAGCATGGGGTCTGGCATGGATTCACATGCTCATGAATATTCCCCGTCGTCAGGCTGGGAATCCTCGGTAAAGAAAAAAAAAACAGTATCAGTTTCGTTTCTGATCTGTCTTTCGTAGTAGTAACCAATCACTGGTCTCTGCGTCATACTGACCACAGCCAATGACTGCCCTCTACCTAAGCACCGCCTCTGGCAGCCATCTTCAGATTTTTACCGCACGTTCATGTGTTGGGATCCTCGTGCTATTGCTCTCGAGCGTTAGTGCTATTTTTTCACATTTTTTGCTCAAAAACTTCGTTTTTTTCGGTCAAAAGAGCCTCAAGCTCCACCGACTCTCTATCCGATCAACGGGGACCCGTGTCCGATTCGTCTGCACCCCTCAAGGGTGAAGATTTCGTCGAGCTACGCTTTGGAGGACTCCAGAAGCTTCTCAGGCCCGGACATGGCCCAGGAGAAGGGAAGCTCGACGCCCGGAAAAGCTGTTCAGGGTCTGCCCTGGATGCCAGCTGCAGAACGTCTTTAAGGAGGACGAACACTCCTTTTGTCTCTACTGCTTACATGAGGACAAGACGCACGTGGAGAAGGACTGTGCGTTTTGCGGCAATATGTCGGAGCGGACCATGAAGGACAGCCATCAACGTCTCGCCAACTGGCTGGAAGGGAAGAGCCCGTCAGGCGAGAAGAAGAGGAAGAAATCCGAGCGGTCTTCTAAGACCTTTGAGGATGCCCCGGCGACGGGGGTCCAACACAAGGCCAAGCACCGCGAGTCCGCTGGCACCGGGAGCGCCGAACGGTCGGGCTCTACGGGCGCCAGGCAGGGCGCACCCTCCTCGGCACCTTCAACCACGAGCCAATGCTCTGGGTCGGGTAAGAGGAAGGGCGAGCACCCGGCAAAGCTCCTGGAGAGGCCCCGGTCGAGCTCGAAGGCCCCATCGGAGGGGGAGCGAGGCAGTGTCCCCTCCCTCAAGGATAAGGCGGTGAGCGCACCTAAGGTGGTGAAGGCCTTAATCCATCCGGCCAAGCCCTCTATCGATACTGTCGCGGCGACCCTGGCTCAGCCTGTGGAGGCTACACCAGTGGTGGCGACCTCGGGGCTCAGAGTCTCCCTGCCACCTCGGAGGGAGTCCTCTTTTGTGCCCATCGATAGGACCCCCGTGAAATCCCCGGCGGGGAAGAAAAAGGGGGGGCAGGGCGTCGTCGTAGATTCGGCTTCAACCTCGGAGGAAGAACTGATCGAGGTCTTAAGCCACGGCCTTGGCGTGGAAGAAGACCGGCCCGTCGGGATGGATCCCGACGCAGGTGACGACATCGTCGAGGGTGCTGACGGGGCCCCTGATCGCCCGTCGGATTCCCCTCTGCCAGCGCCGCAAGACAACTCGGCGGCCATTTTGTTGGCTATACAGTCCTTATGCTCAGAGATAAGGACGAGACTACCGTTGCCGACGGAGGAACCTCTCCCGTCGGGGGATCCTGAACCGGGACCTTCTGGCGTTCCCCCGCCCAAGAAAAGAAGGATTCACCCTCCACCTCCTTTTCAGCCGTCGCGCACCGTCCAGCCGTCCTCCCCGTCCACCCGAGGGGATGATACGGGGACTGACACGGCAGCGACGGGTACGGACGACGAGGTATACGACGAGGATCTACCGTCGTCGCCTCCCACCAGGGCTTCTCCGCCCGACGAGATTGGTTCGTTCCACTCCATGATCGCCAGGGCATCCGAGCTTTTCCAACTCTGCCCTGAGGAGAAGAAAAAGGAAGGATTCCTTTATCAACGGCGCGAGGCCAAGAGGAAGACGGTCCTCGCGGTGCCTCTACTGGACGACATTTGGGATGAGGGCCTCGCCCTCCTCAAGAACCCTTCCACTACGCCAGCTAGAAGAGACCGGTACGAGAAGAAGTACCGGGTCCCGGACGCGGCCCCCCTGTGCCTCCGGGCGCAGCCTACCCCGGACTCCGTCGTCTCCGCGGCGGCCAGGAAGAAAGCGGGGGGGGGTGCGGCCTCCACATCGACTTCCCCACCGGACGGCGAGGGAAAGAAATTGGACACTATGGGACGCAGGGTCATCTCATCTGCAGCGACGACGATTAAAGCGGCCAACGCCTTGGCTATCGTGGCCCGCTACGACAGGGAGCTATGGTACAGACTGGCTCCCCTGCTGGACTTCCTACCGGACGACAAGAGGGCGGATGCCCTGGAGATCCTACAGGAAGGTGAGGTGGCGTCGGACCACGCCATCACTATTGCGATGGACATCGACGACACTGGGTTTCGCCAGTTGGGCAACGGTGTGTGCCTTAGGCGGCGTGGATGGCTCAAGGCTACGGACTTCCGTCAAGACGTACAGACCAGAGTCCTGGACATGCCGTTCGATGGGAACAACCTGTTTGGGAAAACAGTGGACGATTCCCTTCAGGCCATTAAAGCGGACACTGAGACGGCCCGGGCCCTTGGGGTTCTGCAGCAACGACGGACGCCCTTTCGGAGCAGCGGAGGCAAGGGCGCCTCCAAAGGTTCCGGCGGCGGTTTCTCCACCTACCGTCAAGCGGCCCGCTCGTCGTCTCAGGAGGCCTACAGAGGACGAGTCTGGCGGACCCCGCCGTCGTCGCCAAGGAGGTCAAGGCGGCAAAGCCTCGTCGAAACAGGATTGAACCGACCGTGGGGTCGGGCCCCCACCTATGCACCCCGGTGGGAGGCCGGCTGGCGAGCTTCGTCAGCGTGTGGGAGTCCATCTCCACCGACCGTTGGGTGCTGGACGCCTTAGCCCGGGGCCACGCGCTCGAGTTTCAAAGAAGGTGCCCGCGGGTCCCCCCCGTGGCCAGGAAAGAGCTTCACGTCCCTCAGCTTCTCCTGGAGGTAAGGGCGATGCTCAGGAAGGGTGCCATCGAACTCGTCCCAAAGAGGCTTCGGGGCTCCGGAGTTTACTCGAGATACTTCCTCGTGAAGAAGAAGACGGGAGGATGGCGTCCCATCCTAGACCTGCGACGTCTGAACAAATTCATCAAGGCGCAGAAGTTCCGGATGGTCACCCTCCAGCACGTCCTGGGTCAGCTGGAGGAAGGAGACTTCCTGTCGTCTTTGGATTTCGAGGATGCCTACTTCCATATTCCCATCCTAAAGGGGCACCGAAAATTCCTCAGGTTTGTGGTCCAAGGGCGTCACTACCAGTTCAAAAGCCCTCCCCTTCGGACTACGGTCGGCACCCAGGGTATTCACCAAGTGACTTGCACCGGTGGCGGCGCAGCTGCGCCGCGAGGGGATCCACGTCTACCCCTACCTGGATGACTGGCTCATCCGAGCCAAGACGAGGGAGCTCGCCGTGGTCCATCAAGTCCCTCCTCGGAATGATGTCTTCTTGCATCTACCTCATTCCCATGTGCAGGCTCCGGATGCGCCCGTTGCAGGAGTTCCTGGACGCGCGCTGGATCCAAACGACGGGCGGCTTCGAGGAGAGGATCACACTCGACGAGAGTTTCCGCCGAGTGGTCCGGTGGTGGGGCACCCGCGTGCATCTGACGGCGGGCATGGACTTCCAGACCCCAGACCCCAGACCACAGACCACCAGGAGACAGTGACCACGGATGCCTCCCTGGAAGGGTGGGGAGCGCACACCGAAAATCTGCACGCGAGAGGCCTTTGGCTCCCGACGGAGAAGTCCCTCCATATCAACGTCCTGGAGCTCCGTGCAGTGTTCTGGGCCCTCAGGTCCTTCCTTCCGTCCCTCATGGGCAAGGTGGTGAGGATCTTCACCGACAACACCACCACCATGTTTTACATCGGGAAACAGGGCGGAACCAGGTCCCCAGCACTGTCCAAGGAGGCGCAGGACCTGTGGCATTGGGCCGTCGCCCAAAGGATGTTTCTGGTGCCGTTTCATCTGGCAGGGATAAAAAACACCATCGCCGACTCACTCAGCAGGGAGCTGCGCTCGTGCCACGAGTGGGAACTACGGCAGGATCTAGTGGATCGCCTCTTCCGACGGTGGGGCACACCCCAGATCGACCTGTTCGCGACGGCGACGAACTCCAAGTGCCGGAGGTTCGCCAGCAGGTTTCCCCAGGCGAGGAGCATGGGCGATGCTTTCTCGTTCCCCTGGGAGGGCCTGTTCCTCTACGCGTTCCCTCCTTTGCCACTGCTAATCCGGCTCGTCAACCAGCTCAAGAGGTCACGGTGCAGGATGATCCTCGTCGCACCTGCGTGGCCGAGGCAGATATGGTTCCCGGACCTTCTGGACTTGTCAACGTCCCCGCCAATCAAGCTGCCGGTGGACGCCGATCTACTCTCCAGGGTAGGAGGCGCCATCCTCCACCACGACCTGAAATCGCTGAACTTGCAGGCCTGGCTCCTGCAGGGCTAGAGTTTGGAGGATACGACATACCGGCCGACTGCAGAGAGGTTCTTGCAAAGGCCAGGGCGTCCTCGACTCTTAAATGCTACGGACACAAATGGAAGAGGTTCTCTGTCTGGTGCCACGCACAGAAGATTAACCCTCTACGGATTACGGCTCCCCAGGTACTACCGTACCTGCTGACGCTGGCCAAAACTGGACTGGCACACGCGTCCATCAAGATTCATCTTGCTGCGATCTCCCGATACAGCAGAACCACGGGGCGGACGTCCTTGTGGTCTCATCGTCTGGTGAAAGAGTTCATGAAGGGACTGTTTAGATCGTTCCCGCCGGTGAAGGCTCCGGCCCCGGGGTGGGAGCTCAACGTGGTGCTGACCAAGCTCATGGGACCTCCGTTCGAACCTCTGCACTCGGCCCCGTTGAAGTTTGTCGTGGAAAACAGCATTTCTTGTGGCCATCACCTCCGCACGACGGGTGGGAGAGATCCAGGCCCTTTCCTGCAAGGCCCCGTACTTGACTTTTCACGACACGAGGGTAGTGCTCAGGACGCACCCCTCCTTCATGCCCAAGGTACCGTCGGACTTCCATCTCAACGAACCCTTGGTGTTGCCTGTGTTCTTCCCGTCGCCTTCGTCGCCGGCTGAGAGGACTTTGCACTCGCTGGATGTGGCTAGAGCGCTGACGTTCTACGTGGACCGCACGAAGTGTTTTCGGAAGACGTCACAACTCTTTGTGAACTTTGGACCTGTCAATCAGGGGAAGGCTCTCTCGAAGGCTTCCATTTCCAGATGGCTCTCCGGCTGTATCATGTACTGTCATCGGTTGGCAAACCGACCGCTGCCTGGCCGTCCGAGTGCCCATTCCACCAGAGCGATCGCAGCTACCACGGCGTTCCTTTCTGGTGTGCCCCTGCTGGACATATGTAGTGCTGCTACGTGGAGGTCGACGCACACCTTCACGAAATTCTACTGCGTCGATCGGGATTCCAGGGAGGAGTCCAGGGTCGGCCAAGCAGTGCTGCGCAACCTGTTCGCCTGAGGTGAGCCTGGTGAGGAGGTAAGATGCTTAATGTTGAGTTTGATGTGATGCTTAATGTTGAGCCTTTGCCACCTCCCGTGGTTGTGCATGTGTGTACTGCTATGTATTCTTTATTCATGAGCATGTGAATCCATGCCAGACGCCATGCTGGAGAAGGAACAAGTTACTTACCTGTAACTGTTGTTCTCCAGCATGGGTCTGGCATGGATTCACATGCGAACCCTCCCGCCTACCCCTCGGCGGCTCTTCACTTGGTCATACTGCCACTTCACGTGCTTCCAAATCTGAAGATGGCTGCCAGAGGCGGTGCTTAGGTAGAGGGCAGTCATTGGCTGTGGTCAGTATGACGCAGAGACCAGTGATTGGTTACTACTACGAAAGACAGATCAGAAACGAAACTGATACTGGTTTTTTTTTCTTTACCGAGGATTCCCAGCCTGACGACGGGGAATATTCATGAGCATGTGAATCCATGCCAGACCCATGCTGGAGAACAACAGTTACAGGTAAGTAACTTTTTTCATACTGGTTGAACAGCCAGGGAGAGAGGTTAGATCCCTGTGGGACACCACAGGTAGAGAAAAAGATGTCAGAGAGGAAAGACCCCAGTTGGACCTGGGAGGGTCGATTTGAGCGGAAAGAGGTCAGCCACGCTAGAGCCTGACCAGTGATACCCAGGTTATCACGGAGACGGTTGAGCAGGATGGTATGGTTGACAGTATCAAAGGCAGAAGAGAGATCAAGCAAAATGATAACACATGGAATGTTACAGTCAAGGTTCGAGAGCAGGTCCTCACGGATGTTCAGGAGAGCAGTTTCCGTGCTTCTGGCAGCTCTAAAGCCAGACTGATAGTCATGAAGACTACCAACCGATTCAGCATGGAGATTAAGCTGGGAGATGGCCAGTTTCTCCAGGAGCTTGCCCAGGAAGGGAGTGATAGAGATTGGGCGATAGTTAGCTGGGCAGGAAGGGTTGGAAGAGGGTCTCTTAAGAAGGGGGTGCACAAGGGAGTGCTTGAGAGGGGATGGGAAGACTCCAGAGGCGAAGGAGTGATTGCAGAAGTCGGCAAGGGCAGGAGCCAAGGAGTCGATGTGGTGCTTGATAGTTTTGGAGGAACACGGGTGGACCTGTTTTGACGAGACTTTCATAGATCGGACTTGTCTTGAAACCTTGTCAGCAGAAAAAAGGGGAAAGTTACCTGCAGGCATGGTGGCTCCGTGAGCCTCGCTCGGGGCTGTGTGCAACCTGCAAAAGCATTGGAGTGAGAGGATTGCCCTGGTGGATGGGGCCTGCTCCAAGATGTTGCTCTTTAGAAACACCTTGGTGTGGTGCCGCTACCGGGGCTCTCTTGACTGAGTCCAAATGTTTCACTCAGCGGCCCCAGCCCCTCTTCGTTTCAAGGGTACAGTGTTCCTTTTTGTGGCCCTTAATGTTAGCCCGGGGCTCTGTGGGAGTTCCAAAACTTGGGACCGGGTCCGGAGGAAGCGTGGAGCTTTTCACGAGGGTAAGACTGCGTCGTCCCTCTTCTTGGGGAAGTGATTTGCTGTGGTATAGCCCTGTGGGGGTCGAGCGGAGAGGGGGGTGTAGACCCTCACCACAGAGTCCTCTCTGTCCCGCTTCCCCCCTCACTGTCTCTTCACCTCCTCTTCTTGGTTGCTGCCTCCGGTGCGGCCCCCGCTGGGTGACTGCCGGGGCCTGGTGTGTGTCTTTTGTGCCCGCGGAGCTGACACTCTAGCGGCAGGTAGGGGGGCCCCTGTCACAGTTCGGGTGGGGAGGCTCTTGGGATCCTGCAGGGCGCTCACCTCCACTCTCCTGCACCGACGTGCTGTTCGTAGTGGGGGGGCCCGGGCTGGGCTCCTCTCCGCTCCTGGGCCCGTGCGGCACCTTGTCTTGGCTGGGTCCATGTAACGGCACCCTCTGCTTGGGATTGTGTGTGTTGGGACACCACCCCCAACGCCTGATTTCTGGATGTGGTGTGGGGGGGTGGGCCTCAGTATTTCAGGCTTCGCTGAGGTCCTCTGGGGGTCCGATGGGGCCGTGGAGCGAATTGCCTCCGGTGTCCTGGGCGCGTATTAAGCTCTGTTGCGGGTGTCTTCCCGATAACCCTCTCAGGGAGCTTCGCTCCGAATCTGCATAGGGGCGGGTCCCTGGGCCTGCTCAATTAGTGGGGGCAGGGTACGTGGGCCCAGGTGTTCTTCGGCTCTATTCCATACTCCCGGCCGGGGATTGAAATGGTACACTAGGCCCTGCGTGCTGGCGGAGCGCGAGCTTCACACGTCCGTCATGCTCCGGTCTCCCGACTCTTTTTTTTTTTTTTTTTACTGCGCATTTCATTATACACACATTTTGACGTATGCCGACAGTCGCAGTGATGGCTCATTAATTTATTTTGATTACCGTGCCTTGTCGCAGGTCAATAAATGAATTAAAGTGCACTATATACATGCTCTGTATTATGTTGACACCGGGCGTCCTAGAAACACCGATTCATGTTTCTTTATTTTGATTACTGCGCTGCTTCGCAGTTCACTCAAAGAATGGTCAGTGTGTTGAAATTTCAATGCATTTATGCAGATACCGGGCGGTCCGGCGTTGACCATTCATTTTTTTTCCTTGCCACCCAGTCTTGCATTTACTCAATGGAAGTGTTTCCGCCCGGTGTCTGTGTGGCGCAGAAAGCTTTCACTTTTCATCTTACTGCTATGCGGCCTCACTTTGTTTTTATTCATGATCATATTTATAAATAAATGATTCTCCAAAGGCAGAAATAATTGCAATTTAAGTTTTATCGTTTAACTTTTTATTTCCTCTCTAATGCCTCAAATGCCAGTTCAACCATTTACTTTCTTGCTTTTGTCATAGTCCAATGGATCGTTTAATTTCATATTTTTGGTTGGTTTTTATCCAAATGAATTATTCCTGTCGTCGGTGTATCTGGCATCAATTGGATTTTCAAATGCATGCAGGCGCATTAAATAAGAAAATTATCTGTCAACCGTAGCATAGTGTCATTCGCCCGACTTGAATGCGGGCAAATGTACGAATATATCGTTGGTGTTTCCAATAAGGATCTTTTTTTAATGTTTTGGTGGAGGCCGCCTATATTTACTATGTGATCACTGCTTTGCCATAGTCGGCCTTTTTTTTTAAGTCTACCTTTTCGGCAGCGCTGGGCTCGCATCCTTGGGAATAGACACGTTCAAGTAGTTTGGAAAGAAAGGATAGAAGAGAAATTTGGCCTGAAGAGTGGGATCACATATAGGTGTATCCGAAGCGTGCTTGTACGAGAATGGTAAGCAGCAACTAGACGGTGGGGTATTGTGGGAGATGGGGGCAAACTAGAGGAATCAGAGAAGATGGAAGAGGGTTGAGTGATGAAGCAAGGTGAGAAGGGGAGCTGTGTCAATGTCCGTTAGTGGAGAGAATGAAGAAAATTAGGGAAGAAAGGGGGTAGGGTAGAGTGTTGAGAAGCAATGGTAGAGGTAAAATAGTCGGAAAATTCAGAAGAGGATAGAGGGGGAGAACAGTGAGTAATCAGGAAGGCTGAGAGAGAGAATGTTTTGTAAGAGTTGAAAAAGTCAAGGGTGGTGAGAGACACAAGGTACGATTGTACTAATGTAAATTGAAGTAATGAATTAAATTCATACTGCTACTCATTTGCAATAGTTAGCCCAGTTAAGAAATGATGTGCTCAATCATGTCTTCATCTGCACACTGCAATTCTGCACTTGTAGCCTCACACCTGAGACCAGCCACAATATGCGTTAGTCTGTAAAACATTTTAAAAAGAGTAAACTGTCCACTTGATGCCTTCCTTTTGGGACCCGAGTGTATGATATCAAACCAGTTTTCATCGAACACCCTGTCTACGCTGCGCTCCACTAGGACAATATTAAAAATATTCTAGGATTGGGGATCCCCATTGCGGCTCTCACCCCCCCCCGGGTGGTGAGAGGGCCTCACATAGAATTACAAACTGGCTGAATTTATGTGGCTCTCAACCCTCGTAAGCCATTCAAGATGGAGACTAGCTATGGACTAACCAAGGGCTAGTGCCTGTGAAAACTTTGGTGCCAGAACTCTGTGGCTATTGACTGGACAGGCTGACTAGTGGGAGGATAGAGGTATCTATATATGTTGTAATTGTAGGGTGAGGGTCCATTAGAACCCCATATCGGTGCAAGAACTAAACAAATGGTGAGGGTCCATTAACCCCAGTAACACCTAAAAATCGAAATTAAGCTCCACTAAGAGGGTTGGGATACAACAGCCCCTGTGATCTTAAAATTCATTAAGGTACCAATGCCTTGCTCAATTTTTCCATCCTTTAAGGTGAAAAACAAAGCCCCACAAAACGGGGCTGGGAGACGAGATACTTGGTACCCCATGGGCAGCCTTTGGACATTGCAGCCTTTTCACTATAAGGGGATTCATTGCCTTTATACAGGGTTCAAACATACTGTGGTATTTATTATTCAAAGGTGCCCCGCTCCAAAGCAGCATGTGGCCCTAACGCACCCCTAACAGCTGTATAATTTGGAAGGAATACTTTGGTTTCACCTTGAGTGACCACATGAAGCTGTTTAACAATGTTCCCTGTGAAAGGCACCACGGTAGTGGAGGCACAATGCATTACACATTTCTAAAGTTATTTTTTTAGAAGATTTCTAGTGCATCCCAGTCGGTCATCTGGCTGATGGGTACCATAATCTCATGGGGAACCTTAAATGTATTTAAGCCTGCATTGCATTCATGGATCCATTCGTTTCAAGCATTAATAATGAATTGCAAAGCTTGCTGATGACATGATCAGTAAGACGTGCAAAATGGAGTGTCGTGTTCAGTGTTATTGTCCTACTATTATTGATCTTTACAAAATATGTGAGAGAAGTGAGTAACCCTTCAGGATTCAGGATTTGTCACCTACCTAGCCGCCGTCTTGAGGCAAGTTTCAGAAGCCCCTCTTGGTAACTGGTCATGCTTGTGACAGCTAAATACGGTTTCATGACAAAAAGGGGTTATACTTTGGTATGAGCACAATATTCCTAGTTATATAGCCCACCTGGCATTGTCCACCACACCACTCTATGCAACTCTGCACAGGTAATCAATGGGTAACATAACCCAGATCTCTAAAACAAGGACACTTAACTAGTTGCACTTGTAGGTCAATGTTTTGGTACATCAGAGTCCCCTTTAGTGACTTCCTCTGATTAATCGTCTGACTACTTCAGTAATAATACTGGAAGGTAATGGGCCAGTTAAAGTTCGGAGCGAGATGATGGTCTTTAGCCTTGGAAAGAAGGGGTGGACACTGGCCATTACCAGCTGGTAAATCTGCACCTCACCATGCTGTCTTGAGTGTGATGGCATTTATTATGTTTAGAAACGGCACAGCAGCAGTTTTTCAAGTTTAAAAAAGAAAAAAAAACGTTTATCAAGCAAGTAGGGAAGGGTAGTAACTGGGTGAGAGGTGGAGAGTCAAGCAGTTCAGGTAAGTTGGAGGCAGGCCGGGGACTTGGGGCGATAAAGGTTACATTGTAGGAGATTGAGAGAGCACAGGGTGCAGTCCTCGGGGAGCGGGTGTTAGGCAGAAACCTGTGCAGTTCCCTTAGGGACCACTGCAAAAGATTTAGGACTACAGGTGGTTGGCAGTAAACCCAATTGGTAGCAGTTTGTACCACCCAGATTTACCTGGTAGCTGTGGCTGAGCAGTCAGACTTCTCTCAAGATGAGTTAGGCAGTATATAGAGTATACACAATAGGTACAGAGATACAGTAGCACAAGCAAACACTGACCAGAGCTTTGGTGTACAATTATATAATTATTTATTTAAAGACACACTTGAAAATTACACTAGCACAAAAAGAGGTAAGTAATTTCAACACAGAGTCACTATTATATATATACAACCCTGATTACTTATTAGACAAGTCTTAATGAGAAACACCACTTATTTTCAGACAGAGGTGAGCGCTTAACATAAGATGGCACTCTAATAAGTTATAGAAAAAAGGGAGGGAAAAGGCAAAGTTATGAAAGCACACAAATGTCAATACTTTTCACAGAACCACAGTGAGGCAGGTTAGGCAAAGTCTACTGGAGAGCAGGGAAGTTCAAATGCCAGGCCCACTGCTAGAGAGAGCAAGCGCAGTGTGTCCAGGATCACACAATGGGGTTATGCCCAAAGAGTCTTTGTAGATAGTTCATAAAAGATTGAGATCAAGTCAGGAAAAGTTAGTTGACAGGCCCCAGGCTAACCCAGGTTGGAAAATCGAAGATTTACTCTCACCCCGAACGATCTGTCGCAAGGGAAGCCAGGCGGGACACAGTACCTGAAAATGGGCAGCGGGTGCAAGTCGGTGTTTCGTCCAGAGGAAGAGGTCGTCTCGACGTTGAGGAAAGCTGAAGGTCGTTGCACTGCCAGGGAAGAAACCAGCCGCGGAGTTACAAGATACCACCCTTTTCTTCACGGTAGTGGTAAACCATGGTATTCCGGTTGCCGGGGTGCTTGGCACGGGCAAGGCGGCCACAAGATGGTCCAGGAAGACGAAAAGACAGGCAAACTGGTTATCCCCACCAGTCAAAGGAAGAAGACTCTCCGGGCTGGAGATCTCCTCTGTCGTCGGGAAAAGTGGTGAGCCGGTTCAGCAGGGCTCCACCGGTGGTGTCGTCGTTGCAGGTCGGCTCGGCTTCTCCCTCCTCGGATTCTTTAGGTCCTGTGGCGCCTTCTAAGTTCCAGTCCCCAAAGCCCTGCTTTTATGCAGAAAACCCCCATTCATTCAGCCTAGCTGTCACTCAAACATGCTAAGTGGTGAGCCGGGCGGCTCACCACTTGGGCCAATCACACAAGAGTGCGACTTGAGTTGCCGAGGCAACTCAGTCCAGGGTGCCTAAACCCCCTCCCACACCCCCTGTGGTACCCAGACAGAGTGGCACCACTTTTGGAGACTTGTCCATCTGCCCTCCACGTCGTCTTCCCTACCGAGACGATCTGCTCTCACGAGAGGGGGGGGTCAGGTTCTCCATCCAGAGGTCAGATCCCTCAATCTTCACGCTTGGCTTCTGAAAGGTTGAGGTATAAGGATTGGGACCTCCCTGAAGACGTGATGGGGGTGTTGCTCTCGGCCAGGCGGCCGGCAACAAAGTCTCTGTACCGTTGCCGTTGGAGGAAGTTCTGCGACTGGTGCAGAGTTCAGAATGTGGATCCTTTTGAATGTGACATTCCCATGGTGCTGTCTTTTTTGGTTTCTTTGGCCCACAGGGGCTTGCAAGTAGGGACCATTAAAGGTTACCTGGCGGCGCTGTCCATATTTAAGCGCTCGTCTGAAGAATGTTCCTATTTTAAGATTCCTTTAATTTCGCAGTTTTTGAAAGGGCTCACTAATGTGTTCCCTCCATCACCTTTTTTTGGTGCCAGGTTGGGATTTGAATCTTGTTCTTAAGTTTCTTATGGTTGCTCCGTTTGAGCCTTTACATTCTTGCCCTTTGAGGCTGTCGACTCTGAAAACTGTGTTTTTGGTTGCGGTTACTTCCGCTCGCAGAGTGAGTGAGTTACAGGCACTTTCAGTTAAGCCACCCGTCGCTGTGTTTCATAAGGAGAGGGTTGTCCTCAGAGTTCGTCCTTCTTTTCTTCCGAAGGTGGTTTCGGAATTTCATTTGAGCCAGAAGGTTGTTCTTCCGGCATGCACAGGGTGTTAAACCAGTGGCAGACTGACACTCGCCGCCACAACTGTGATTTTATCACTCCATGTAGTTCAGAAAAATACTTTCCTTACAGTGTGCCTCTGATTTATTTGCTGCAAGACACAACATCAAGTGGCGGTCATGTGTGATGTGGGTGCTGACCCACAAAATGCTGCAGGGCTTCACGCACTGTGTAAATGCAGCCCTGATACTCCTGAACTAGCCATAGCAGTTCTTGTGATCAGATCAGATCTATTACTGTTATTGGATAGTCTTTCTGTGTATTCCCTTAAGGGAAGGCCTTCTGTCTCAAGAGTAAGGGCGTATCTCCACTACTAATTACCATTGTTCATTTTGACAGATTAGTTCCGTAAGAGCTAGGTTATGCTTTCAGTGTATTTTTGGGACCAACAAACAGATTGTGTGCGCGACTTGGAAAGAACCAACAAGGAAATACAAAAGCAAGCGCATGCACTTCTGTCATTTGACCCTAGAGTCACTCTAATAGTCTTACAGCATCCATAAACAGTAATTGCTTTTTTTTTTTTTGGTCTCATTTGGCCAGTACTGGAATCAAAAATGACAGAAAAAAACTGTCTCGTAAACTTTTTTCATACTATTTCAGCATACTTTAGTATATTTCTTCCGAATGTGGACATTCAATGTCATATCGACAACCTCCTTCATTTATCCTTCTGTTAACCCTCCACCTCAGTGTGACTTGAATTTGGTTTTGGATTGTCTGACAGGCGGGTGAGTAATTTGCAGCCCTTCTGCTGCAAGAAGCCTTACATTCTAACTAAGTGGTTCCTAGTACAATTCTGTCCTTCATCCACAAAGGAAAGTCCTATTGACTTCAATATGAACTAGGCTAAAATGCTGAAGATCTATTTTGACTGAACACTGCCTTTTTTGTATGTCTGGTTTGTCACACTGTGATGTTTCACGTGAACTCCAGGCCATAAAGGAAAAGCCTATGTACACCAGAATTTGCAGCTATCTTTCTTTGGTGTTGAATATATTTTGAACTCCAGCCTAAGCGCACACCAACCCTGGACTGCCCTCCTACTGTATTACTGAAATATAATTAGTTGTGATGGAACTACATATTTAACCTAAGACCAAGGATGATTTGATGTTTTGGACAGAAAATGCAACAGCATGACCATTATTTCTGCCTAACAATGACATGAGCTTCAGACAAATTGCTTTTCAGTACTTTATATATTCTTCCAGCGATGAGATGGTCTTTTTGAAAACCACTTCCTTTCAATATTGAGTTAAGCATCCACCGTGAGATTGTTTCAATCCATTTTTTTTCTCTCATTCGGGACTGGCTGAATATTCTTTTTATAAATATGGTGATGAAAGTGTCATGAAAATGCTATCGCTGGCAGTTCAAGGTTTTGTTGCGGTTTTCGGTGGTAGTGATCCAGTACAAGCATTTCTGGTAGATTCCGTCACTTGCAAAATTTTATTTGAGTTTTCCTTCCACTGATGTTTAGAATGATTCCATTAGAGGTGAAGAGATGGCTTTCCAGGAGCATGTTTCTCAACAAAGGGATTTGTAAACCACCAGATCAGGCTTATCGTATTATCTGCAAGGCCAAATCAAGCTCTTCAGTCTTATAAAGTAAGATTAAGTATCATTAATTCTGGTAATAACCTCTATTATTGCAGTGCTTGGAAGTGTGAGGAATCCTGTATAATGAAATATACAAAACCCTGATCTTATTAATATCATGTAATGATTTATGATAAATGGTTTTACATTTCAGATTCAGAGTTGATTAATAGTTTGACCAATTTGCTCTGCCATTTGCTTGCGTAAATTTATGGGTAGATGTATAATTTTGACAACTCTGGAATATGTCTATATTTGACCTTTTTACATTTTTGGAAAAATACTTAGGCTGTTCAAAGGATGCATGGAGCAGATTGTTTTACTGTAGATTTCCGTGGTTCAGACCACAAAGCTGCGTAGCAGAGGTTAGTAACTTTGCAGTTTAGTACAACATCTCACAAGGATGCTATTTGAAAGCACAATGGATGGATTACTTTAAGTATTAAGGTGAGTAACATTTATATATTCCCCAGTGTAATAGGTCATGGTGGTTTCAGTTTGGTTCTACTGTAATAGACCTCCATAACCATTTGTTTTAGAGATGCAGTAAACTAATGTTGCATTATAATGCTGTTCTTATAATGTACATTTTCAGAATCAAGCCATAAAATGTCCTCGGTTTGAAAAGTTGGTTGGTACCAACATTCTTTGTTGCATCATGCCAACATTGAAGAATGTATCCGAACATGGTAAACAAGTTGGCCATTGTTACATCATAATGGTTTTAACAGCACTGCACATTTGATTTAGTCTGTGTTCTATCTTATTCAGGGTAAATATAAATCCTGCAATCCCCGTTTTACCTTCTCGCTTCATAGGGCCTCTTATTATGAAATCTCTGTGGATGATGGCCCTTGGGAGAAACAGAAGAGTTCGGGTCTGAATGTGTGCACCGGTACAGGATCAAAAGCATGGTAACTTTTGCAGCCTTTTCTTTCTTTAAAAAAACAAAATACAAATCTACTTTTTACACTATGAATGGTATAGAACCTTATGGGCAATAAAAAAACGTTTATTTTAGGAACCCCATAGATGTATATATAGGTGTAACCCTATTTTATCCATAAAAAATCTGCATAAACACTGAGTTGAAGTGTTCTGTCTTCCAAATGAGACATTAGCCGGTGAAACAAGTTATGGTTCGGTCAAAGTTTGTTATTGTCCCTACGGGTCGGCCATGTGTTTTTAAGCCTAAGTCGTTCGATTTTAGAAAAATTTCTTATGGACCTTACCCGAGTTTTCGTCCATTAAACGCACGCGAAAACAGTCACCTGGGCGCTCCTATCACTTGCCCCATCGCCCTGGCTGACCTGCTTTTGCGGCACTAAATCATATCCCCCACCCCTGAGCCTGACATTATCAAAACATTCTTATTCCCCGCCCCTCTCCGTGACGTTACTGTGCTGCGTAGGCAAACGCGCCCAGTCGTCGTCTACGCAACTTCACACAGAACCCGGAAACCAACACAGATCAACTCACAACACAGTGCGCCACAATTCGGAATATGAAACTGTACTTTAAAATCAAACAGCAATACGGTACATTTGTAAAGTACATTTATTTGACATTAAATGTTTAGAGAATATTCAGCAATTGGCATATTAAATCGGAATGGATTTTTTTTTTCTCTCGATCCGCAAATCCGTAAAAGTTTATCGTGAGTCACGCGCTGTTCCTTTATGGTACACAGGGTGTTGGTTTTCGTTAAAAGAAGCACTTTGGACGCACGGTGAACCGCAAGGCTGTTCCATCAACTAGGCACAAGGCCACCGTAAAGGTCGATATGTTGCTTCTAGCCGCTAGTACTCCTTGGTACTAGTGGCTTCTTGGCGATCGTCCCATAAGATGGTCAGTGTAGTGCAGTTGTTTACAAGAAGCTGCAGCTGCCAGTTGAAGAAGCAGTCTGCCGGGGTCTGGGATAGGTGGCAGTGGCAATATGGTAGGATGTACCTGTTTAGAAAACATAAAAATTGAAATTAGTCTCACCAGCCGGTCTTTATTACTATTATTCATTTTATTTATTACGGGTGAGCTGAAACTATTTGCTTGCGAGGATAGTGCATTGGAGTATCTTCGGCTCTAAAAGCAATGCGAAAACTAACAAAATAAATCGAGGGAAACACAAACTAATGTTTTTTTTTACTGTTGAACCACTGAGAATCGACTATCTACATGCGTGTCGAATTGGCACATGCATGCCCATTTGCCCGGTAGAAAGACGATCCCACAAATGTTGCACTTGCCCTTCATTCATTCATTTATTCATTCATTCATTCCGGTATAAAAGCGTCTAAAGAGTTACTTACATTATATTTGCCATTTCCATTGTATCTCTGCGTAATGCAGTCCGTAAATCCCACTGTTCGTGCCAACGATTTTTCATATACTGAACTAACATGAAACTCGGTCTAGTTTCAGAATTTTCAGCCTCATCGTCAATTACGTTATTGCCCACCTCCTTCAAATGAAGTCCTTTCGGCATGGTCCCTGTCTCTCAAGGTCAAAAAACAATAGAACCTTATACTGCCAGTGCGATTCGCGGGCCTCTTCAGCCTGCAAGCATAAACTCAAAGCCGCTGACATTCACTCTGCATGAGCGTAGATTCTTACTTTGCAACATCCCGTGTAAAGCCATCTGTGAGAACTTGAATTTTCGACTCCATGTTTGTACTAGGCCTCAATGTGCAAATGCAAACTGGCTTCTCTCTCATCTGCAACGCCTCGCTTGGCGCGTTCTAAGGCCCCCAATGTTGTCCTTGTTGTCCGCGAGCTTTGCAGCCCTAGAGAACCATAACTATGGAGACATTGACTTTTTGGGGGAATGTCAGGGAAAGTATAAAGTACCCGAGGAGTTGAGTTGAAAGTGAGATTTATTGTTTATTTGTTTTATTATTTGTAATATGCAAGCCTCCCCTCGGTTAACAGTGCGCAGCATTTACATGAGATTGCGAAACTTAGTTACAGCAACAAAAATATATACATACACATATTCACAAGGTCAGCGATATGAGGTGAAAAGAGAGAGAAGTCAAAGATTAAACCCATGTTGTTCGCCACCCAGGATGGTGAATGGAGGGTTTAGGGTTAGCATACGTTGTATGCACACTGTACAATAACATTATTTTCAAAAAGACAATCAGATTACAATGATTTATTTAAACCGGGATTTGAACTTCTCAACGAGCTCTGCTTTGGGTGGACATGGCACAGTGGCAATGCATCAGTGCGCTGCACAGAAACGCTCAAAATTCCATATCTGTGCTTCTCTAGTATACTAACAATAAGGCCTTTAACAAAGTCGAACTCCATTTCCTCATATACTGGTTTTACCCCTCATTTCTTAGTTCTTTTTTCCAAAGGCCGTAGTGTAGCGAGGCATCCCTACATTTCCCGTAGTCCTAGACTGTTAACGGCCCACATTTTCGTTATGGGCCAAGACCGCTAGTAGAGTCTTATGTTTCATGCCCTGTAAGCTGAAATGCAATCGCTTTGGCCTGTACTTTAGGCACATATTGTGGAACACCTCCAATTCTCCTGTGTGACAGAATTCTGTCAGTCCCCTCAAATCTCTTGATAGTTTTATCGAAAAACAATCTTCTCAATGGCTTTGTGTGTAGGTGAATATGCAATCAACCACTTCTTCTTCCGTGCCTCCTCTGTGGACAAAGGGCCATGTTCACATTGGTGGAAATGTTGGTTTTCTGTCCAGCGGTGAACGTTGTTACAGTGGTGCATCAGTGACCGCCATTTTTCAAGTAGGATTTCCACTGACCCTTCACAAGTTTTGGAGCTCCACCAAAGATGGTTGCTGATAGACTGGGACCACTGTGTAATACTTTCAAAACCTTTTCTTATTGATTGATTTAGCAAGATGCCATACGTCAAATTGATGTTTAATATGTGGGAACTGCTCTCTCATTGTCTTGGCAATTGAAACGTGTCTGTCCGTGGCTATGACGTCGATGTGCATTCCCCTTGATTGTAGATATTGCAATGATTTTATAAATTGTAGTTTCTCCATGGCCACTGAGGATTTACATTGGGACACCTGCACGACCACCGAACTCCAATTTTCTTACTATCCATGTCCTGAAAGTGGTAGGTGCAGTACTTGGCAGAAAATCCAGGGCTGTCGCACTGTCCATTGCCAGCTATCCTGAATCGTTTCCCTTTGAATGTACTTGCTAGCGACAATTGTTCAATTTTCCAAGCATCGCTAATGGCCGGAGACAGATAATCATGTTGGTATTTGTAGTACTGCGTTTTAGAAATGAAATGGAGTCCCACAAACTGAAAGAAAGACTCTAACTTTCTAAAACTGGACCCACTAAAAAGTGAGGCAGCTGCACACAGTAGATTGCCTGCTGGCAGCTTCCCAAGCATCGGTTGTGCAGACCATGAGAACGCATGATTTAATCTACAAGCGGCATGTATTTTGACGTTACTGCCTTGTTTTTGACGAGTCACATGAATCAATGGCTCCCCACATACTTCCCCTCCAACTGAATGCCCATATTTCAGCATACTTATAATATCCATCAAACAACTGTGGAATACTATGTATTTGCCCTCTTTCATTAGACTGTCATCCGGTGTGAAAGTTGTTTCGGACTGTGCCGTTGAAGACATATCAAGAAATTCGAAAGAAATATCGCTGATATCAAGTTCTGATGCGTCGTTGGGTGCTGCTGCTGGTTCATTCTGTCATTTCAACATCTGTTACTTCAGCATTGATGGGAGAACAGCTTTTTGGGTGGCATTTTTTTGGTGGGTGTAGATTGTTTGAATTGATCTGTGACTACTTCAGAGCTATATTCAATACATTCAGTATCGTCTTTTGGTGGTGCAGTCGAACTGTAGCAATGGTCCAATACAACTTTACTGGATTCTCCGGACACATTCAATTCATGCTCTGGCCATTGGACATGAGCATCCCGAGTCTCAACACTCCGCGTCTGAATTAATAGTTCCTCCATAGTGTAAATTGTCTGGCAAGCAACATCTCTCATTTGCTTCACTGTCTGTGTATGTATAGTTCGTACACCCACGGATAACTAGAGGACAGATTGGAAAAGGGATGTTCATTTTAAACACAATATAAAGTATAGAACAATTGACAGGATAAAAACATAATGTAGTCCCCAACACAAAACAATTCCTAAAATTATGAACTGTTTGTAACTAACCTTATTTTTGTTTCTTTTCTTTGCAACTTTCTTGACTCGAACTTCAACATCTGCACACTGTTGCTCCGATTAGTTTCCGCATGTCTTCCCTTCCTCTTGCGCTGCAACGACTATATTTTCTGGATCCGCATAGACAGCACGGAATGACACTCCATCGACTCCCTGTAACATAGTAATTTCATTACTATGTATCACAATATTGAAAACATAACACACGTGTGGACAAACACACAGGGACATCTCAATAGCTAAACACAAATTAAACATTCTGTAAAACAATCAAACAACAAGTATTCGAGCTGTGATGATCTAGTTCGATGGAACTGTCAGTATCCATACCTCTGGCTCCGCATGGACTGCCATGAATGGTTGTATTGGAGAGGAGGCATCAGCAACTCCCTAAAACACAGTACTTGCATTAGTATGGTTTTCAATATTCGAAACATAACACACACTTTGGGTCGACGGCACAGGTACATATAAAGAGATTACCACAAATGATGCATTGTCTAAAAGAATCAAGGAATATCTAAATATGATCAGATTTCATCGACTTAACTCTCCGATTTCTTTACATCTGCATCACCTACAAGGGATGTTGTAATTGTAGAGGAAGCTCTGTCGTCTCCCTGAAACACAGTACTTGCGTTAATAGGGAAGAAAGTAAAGCAAATGGAATCACGTTCTATGATGACGCTCGATGGAGCTGTCAGTATCCATACCTCGTGCTGCCGAAGAATATGTAGGGATGTTGGAAATGTAGTGCGCACTTCTGAAAGCTGTTGCGCCGATTCGTATACGCAAGGTCCCGCTTCCACTTCCCCTGGAATTACTTGAATGTCAGGCTCCGCATCAAGTGCAGGGGTTGACGCTCCATCAACTGCCTGAAAGATAGTACTTGCATTAGTAAGGATTACAATATTGAAAACATAACACACTTGGGGTCGACCGCACAGGTACATATCAAAGGCTGACCACGAATGAAACATTGTGTAGAACAATCAAACAACAAGTATTCCAGCTCTGATGATCTAGTTCGATGGAGCTGTCAGTATCCATACCTCGTGCTGCTGAAGAACATCTAAGGATGTTGTCAATGTGGTGGACGCTTCAGCATCTCCCTGAATGACAGTACTTGCATTACTATGGATAACACTAATCATAACTGAAAACAAACACCAGTGGACGATAACTAAGGTGTATATCAATTGGAAAGCACTAACCAAACATTCGGTAAAATAATTACACGATACAATAAAAATATTACTTGACATGCAAAAAACAAGTCTGTAGCGGAATAGCCAAGTAAGATTACCTGATACGCGCTAGAAGTGGTTGATAACTGCGAGCACGTCACGGATGTAGAATGTTCTTGCTTCAGATTCAAGGGAGAGTCAAGCAGTTGTAAAGGTAAATTATTGATTGATAATGAAATGCCAATATTAAAAATTGCCATGTAAGGGGACCGAATACTTGAGTAATGCTATTGAAAATGTGCAATATAGCACAGTCCCCTGTGCCCATATATAGATTCCGTTTGTGGGTTATGAAATCGAAAAAGAATATATTGATAAATGTCATTATTCAAAAAGCTGTACACTCATATCAATGTCAAAAGTATTACAAGGGACACAACACCTATAATATCAATGAATCCATTCGGCTACCTACACACTACCGCAAGGCCTAAAGCTAAATCTGGACACTTGACTCACCAGTGGCGGAATGTGGACGAATAGAGTGGGAATAACGTTTGCGAGCAACTTTCGTGTCGTTCGCCGTTTATTCTTCTTTGTTACCCAAGATGTTGTGTACAATTTTGAGGAAAAGTGCCGGCTGCAGATGCGGTATCGATCACCCCTCTAAGACGTGTTGGACTCTACTTTCCAGCTCATCCAGTGGATATCCGCAATGTCTGACCCATTCTCTTATTCGATCAACAGTTTTCGGGAATACATGCATTGTAGTGCCTTCAGATTTAGCATGGGTCTTCGAAGGGCAACCGCTAATCGAACAGACAGGCATTGTTGAACATTCTGAAAAGTAAATCTCGACATTATTATACAATCTTGATGAATAAACATGTGATACAAAAGTAAATGAACCATACAATGTTCAATGCAAGGTTTGTTTTGGCCGCAGGAACTATACCAGTTCATCATGTGCGGTTTAGCATTTGCATAAATTGCAGAAATTTATAAACGATGTGACTAAACTCTGAACATGTGACTCGTCCCTTGGATGTTCTGTCTTGCACAAGAAGGAAACATGCTTACATTATAGACTGGACCCCCGAAGGATGCAATTCGATGACAATTGACACAGATGAAAATAAATAGATCTATTGATAGCATAACAATGGAAACTCAAGTCAATATCAATGAGACCAATGAACATAGCACTATTGATTACTCTACTCGCAAATAGATAGAAATTTAAAAATCAGCGAAATATGACTAGGATACATCGCCTTACCTTGACCAACAAACAGTTGGATTCAGCAAGCAGAGCAGTATTTTGCAGGAGAACAGGTAGATGGCCACAGGTAGCATACTGACGTGTTTGCTCGAAGCGGTCACAGAAGTTCACGGATAGCACGACGACGAGCAGATTAGCATAGATCTCAGTGGTTCTCAGGTAGCACGTTCAGGAGTTGACTTGCAAAGCACAAAGATTTTCTCATGAGACATATATCAAGTGGTTTATAAAGTATTACAAACAGGGTTGTGTTTGTGAATGAATGACGTGTATGTCGTGGTATTATGTGGTTTGCCGGGGGCCGGCCAGCGTGAGGGGGGGGGGGTCCTGGCCGGACACACGGAATCTGAGGAGGCCATGTGAGCGATGGGCCCTTGGCGTGGGATACCTTTTCAAGTGTACATGCTGTTTGGCACCTTGGCCGTTCGTGCCCCTGACAGCACGCATCCACTGGCGCGAACCGCCTTTGATAGAGGGGGGTGGGATGGACGGGCCTGCGGCGTGCAGATAGGGCACAGGAAGACTGCTGAATGGAGACACACTTGATTCATTTAAAAAATCGAAACAACCGTTGTTAAAATATGTGGTGTTTATTTTGTTTCTTTTTTTGATGGCACAAAAATACAAAACTTTACACATTGTACAGGTCAGGTTGCAGCACAGTGAGGGCTGTCACTCGGGAAAGTTTCTCTTATGGCACGAACGGCACAGGCGGGTATTAATCTTCGAACGCGGTGTCCAAGCCTCCCGTGATGCCACCATGTAAAGGAACGATAGGCCGCCAGCCAGTACCACCTGTGAAAAATAATGATACAAACTGTTTTTAAATAACCAAGATAAGTTGATTAAACGTTTGTTGTCAATGACAATTCTTGTAACTAATGGCATTCTGCTCGGACAAATGCTATCTAGACACTGCACGCTATTGAACGACTTTCATGCTTTAAAATGATATGTAGATGTCATTTTGGATATAGGAGACGACCATGAAATAGTAGTGGCATCACAAGCAGATTATACATACTCGTTACTCGGATTACGAGGACGAACAGTTGCGCGAAGTTCGTACATAAGCACCATCATTATCCTCAACACGGACCGTGTGAGGCAGGCTGCCCTGAAGTCTGGCAGCTCGGTGATGCATTGCGGTCGTGGCTCGCCTTCCGAAATGTTGGCCACGCAGCCCGAGTTTTCACAGCAGAAGCAGTTCTCCTCCGCAGATGGAATTAACTCGCATGTGCACCAGGTGGAAACACTGTCCATGCGACTAGGTCCAGTGTCTTCATCCGTTGATTCGTCCTGCCAACTGCCGTCCGAAACCCCATTGTTTTCGCATGTTTCCCTTTCCAGTAGTTCCTCCTCGGTATACTCGGGCTCGTACATGTAGGGCATTATTGTAGCCATTGTGTGGTAAACAAACTAAAATAATTTATAGCGATGGTACAGGTGTTCACACGTGCTACAAGCGGCAAAGGTAGCTGACCAGAGCACAGAAACGAGTCACAGAATACTCAAAGTAACACAGAGAGAGGAATGGAATCGAAAATCTGCTGCTGTGTGTTGTAAAACGGTCTGTTTATACTTATTGAGGAAAGAGGCGTCTTGCCATTTCCATGGCGACACGTCATTAGCTGAAGCGGAGCGATTGTTGACACGAGACGTGCTTTGGCGTTGTGAAATGGGTGGTACACGTCTTCTGATGACAGGCTCAGAGGCGGGGGATATGATTTAGTGCCGCAAATGCAGGTCAGCCAGGGCGATGGGGCAAGTGATAGGATTATCACAAAATGGCAGCGTCCTGGTGCCTGTTTTCGCGTGCATTTAATGGATGAAAACTCGGGTAAGGTCCTTAGGAAATTTTTCTAAAATCGAGCGACTTAGGCTTAAAAACACATGGCCGACCCGTAGGGACAATTAAAATATTTTGACCGAACCATTCCTTTAAGCATTTGGTTCGTGAAATACCATCCACAACATCCTCTTTCAGTGGCACAGGCTTTTTACCATTACAGGCAAAGTATTCTTTTTTTTATTTTTGTTATTTATTAGGTGATTTGGGTTAATTTACAAAACGTTCACATGAATATACAAACATCAATATACAAAACTTACATGTATACATTTTCAATTTCATTTAAAAGGTGAAAATGGAACCATCACAACATTTTCATTTATCAATAGTCCATATTTGTATGTACATATCTTTTCATCAAGTAACTAGAATACGTTTTTTTATAAATCTTATTAGGGCCAGTATTCCACGCAAAAGATGATCTCTTCTAAACAAATGTCATTATCGCTTCTTATTACCTCCGTTTAATTTAATCTTGAAACTGGGTATTTCCAGGTTTCCATAACGTCAGTTCTCTAACATAGACTGTAGTATCTTTGAGTCATAGGCAAGCCTCTAATAGGTTAAAACCTCTTCTAAAGTACATAAAAGATTGATTCTAACCCCGTATATACATGCTTCTGACCTCATTCATTGAATATATAACCAAATACTTGTCCGGACATCTCAGCCAAGAAATAGGCATAGCATATTCCTTATTTGTATGAGTTAATAGGTTCCTTATTGATGATCCAGTCATATTCGTTTTTTTTTTCCCCCACTCCATTCTCTAATGTTATGTGGGTTCAATTGGTCAAACCTGCTCAATTTTTCTAAGATTAGTCTATAAATTTCGTTAGGAACTCCTTTCTTTCTCAACTATATACTTCAGATCAGAATAAAGGGGACTTTTATTAGTTTGTAAAATATTGACTTACATTTGCAGTTTCTTCCAGATCACCAGGGGATTCGAGTGAAGTAAGTTGTAAACCATTACATATCACTGCCACTGGGACAGGTGGAGGTAAATTAAAACTCTTGGGCCAGCATTTACCCTCTTCCCAGTATTTTCAAATGTATCAAATGGGATACTTCCAAGCCATAAATCAGTGAAGATACCACCTTCTGACCACTTGCAGTTTATATTTTTTATTTGTTTTATAGTTTCATCATCTACGCTATCAAAGTCGATCACAAATTCAATGGTCCCTGTGCTTCTTGTAAATCAGGAATGTGTGATAAATTAAATTTTTTACTAGATTATCGTCCCCCTCCAATTTCCATGTTGTATTTTCCTATTTTATAACTCCTATTAAGAGTAATAATGGATTATTTTGTAACACGTTGTTTTCACATAATGAACTACACTAGCTAAACTATTTTGTAGTCCTGTTGAGATATAATCAAATATGTCATCCGAAAATGCAAGACATCTATCATACATATCGCCTAGCTTTCTTAGGAAGGATTGTGTATTGTTCAGTGCTATATGAAGATCTGAGACATATAGAGTGAATGCCATTCTTAGTCCCATGTGTATTTGAATCCCTTTGGATAATAGACCCTTACCATTTAACCTCACTTGAATGAGGGGTGTTCCCCTCATTCAAGTCTTGGAATTCCCCGATCTATGTAATTTTTCAAAATTACTGTCTGGAGCAACGCAGTCAAACGTTGCTAAGTTAAGTCTATGCATGCACAGTACAGTGGTGGGTTATCTTTTCCCCATGATTTGCTTTGTAGTAATTTGAAAACGAAACAGTTTAAAATGGTTCCCATCCTCTCTCAGAATCCTATTTGTAGATTAGAGTTTCAGCTGCCTGCTTGTCAATAATCGAAAAAAATGTGCAACGCTTTAATCTAAGAGCATGATCTGTCTGTATTTCCGGTAGGTGATCAGTCACCTTTTTTTCAAAAATAGGAACAATTTGTGATTTAGTAGAGGGTTCTGGAATATTACCCTTCGAATGGATTGTGTCCTCCCACGTATTCCTCATCTTAGATGTATATCCTTACTTTTAGGTTTCACCTCGGAAAAATGTTCCTCTCTCCAGCAGAGGGCGCTCCACTCGAGGCAGCGATGTCGATGTCCCTCGGCGGCATCCGTCGAGTGACTGCGTCATCTGTAGTATAATTGCTTCGAGCGCGCCCGTTGGCTTCAGTTACGTTTTTCTGTTAGCTTTGATTAGGATCGAAATACAACGGCGATTCAGTCATGGCGAATTATGTCGTCTTCTTCGAACCCGTCTACTCTGAAAACGGGGTTTAAGAAATGTCTAAGGTGCGGAAGAAAAATGTCGCTGACAGACCCTCACCGTAACGGTCTTTGGTGCCTCGGGTCCGAACATCGGATCGACGACTGCGGTTCGTGCCAATCTATGACCCATAAGGCCTTGAAATAAAAACGAAGTAAACTGGCGGTGGGGGAGGAATCCTCGAAGTTTTCTTCGAGAGCGAAGAAAGACTCGACTTAATCTTCGTTAAAACGCCATAAAAAAATCCAGATCGAGGAGTAGATCAAGGAAGTCTTCTTCTTCGTCCAAAAAGGCGAAGAAGAGACAACACTGATCTCCCTCTTCATCTTCTTCCTAGACTTCAGAGGATGTTATTTCTTGTCCAACATGACTCCCCTAGAAAGTGGGAAGCATTTAGAGAGTCGATGATAGAAAAATGTGAGAACGCGGCCCAGACCCCCTCAAAAATGTCTGTTGAAGGTCTTGCCTCTCCTCACAAAAGAAGTGACAGAGGAAGGTCTCAAACTAGAAAATCCGACAAATTGTCGAGGGTGTCTCCTAGGGACTCTTCCCAGACACCTAAAAACACAGACCTTAAGAAAAAGACTCTAGACGTTGATACGTCTTTAAAGATCTCGACGAAAACATCTTCGAAGTCTCTGTCAAAGGCTGTCGAGTATAAAGGGTCGACGACCCAGCAGAAAAAAGTCACGTCGAGTGCTTTATAGACGACCTTGAAGACTTCTTCGACGGCGTCAAGTGTTTCGAAGGCTCCTTCGACAACGTCGACTGCCTCGAAGATTCCTTCGACAGCATTCGTAGTGCCTTCAAAAACATCGAAGAATACCTTGATAATATCGAAGGTAACGGCCACGACGTCAACGCCATCGACGCTTCTGTCGACGTCGACACCAATTACAGGGTTGAAACCTATTCCTGAGAAAGTATTTCACCCAGAAAGCAGACATGATTTTTCCCAAACTGTCAGCTGTATATGGAGAAATGTCCTCAGAAAATGAGGAGGATGAAGAAGATGAACCTGAAGTTTCATCAGCAGGAGTAAAATCTGGTTCAAGAGAAGTTCCTGAGGAATTAATCAAAAATGCAGGATTTGTATGAATGTTTACAGTCTGCAAGTGGACTAGATACGTCCCCTGAATACGAATTTGAAAGACCAGATCCAGCAGAACATGCTGATTTGGGTTATGAATAAAGTAAGTTTATGGGATGGGGAAGGAATTCACCTGTATATCAGGATGATGATATGACAGATATTTTGTCAGGAGGTCCTCAACCAGATCCCATACTTCCCTTTCATATTACCCTGCAAAGGAGAGTAAATGCTGCTTGGGAAAGACCGGAATCTATTGCAGCAGTGAATAAAAATATGTGGCAAAATACAGACCTTGTAACTCTGATCCAGAGTATTTGAGTAAGCATCCTTCTCCTGAGAGTCTGGTAGTACAGGCAGCCATATCAACAAAAAATGCTGCATACCCTACAATTCCCCCTGATAGGGATGACAAGAAGATAGATACATGGTCAAAAAAGGTCTTTACATCAGGGAGCATGGCTCTAAAGTCCACCAATGTATCTTGTACGCTGGCTAGATTCAATTATACTCTGTGGGACTGCATGCCAGCGGCAGCTCAACACATCCCCGAAGAAGAGGAACGTGATGGTTTCCTATCCATAATTGAGGATAGTAAGGAGGCTTCAGGAGAATGCCTTCAAGCAGATTTGGACACTGCTGACAATATCAGCAGGTCCATGGCGTCTAGCACAGTGCTACGTAGATTTGCGTGGCTAAGGAAGTAAGGTTTCGCACCAGATGTTCAATCTAGACTTTTTAATATGCCATTTGACGGCTCGAGGTTGTTTGGCAGCAAGGCGGATGAAAGTTTGGAGAAGTTGCAGAGCTCCAAGGCAGCAGCAAAGTCACTCAGTGCCGCTATAAAACAACCTCAGCAACACCCCTACACAGGCTCATCTTCCCAGAGGGGTTGTCTTTTTCGTTATTATTCCTCAATTTGAAAAGGAAGGGGACAGGCCAGTCGAAGAGGGCAAACGAAATTTCCTCAGGGGCGAGGAAGAGGTGCTAGATCCGCCCGGGCAGTGGCATCTGTCCCTTCCGCGGCTGCTGGAGCTGCTGCAAAACCACTCTGAGGTTTTGACTCACAAGACCCCAGTGGGAGGAAGGATCTCACAGCATCTGAAAGAATGGCGAGGAATTACTTCAGATGCTTGGGCACTGGAAACCGTATCCCAAGGTTACTGCCTTCCCTTTCTAAAGAAACCTCAGAATCACCCACCGGAATACAACCCTACCAAAAACCCAGATCCGTTCCTGTTGCAGAAAGTCTTGACCCTGCTACAGAAAGGTGCAATAGAACATGTACCTGTAGCGGAAAGGAACAAGGGTTGGTATTCTCCATACTTCCTCATTCCAAAGGAGTACAGAAGACTGAGACCCATTTTGGACTTGAGAAACTTGAACAAGTTCCTCAGGAAGGACAAGTTCAAGATGGTCACTCTTTCTCAGATCCTTCAGGCTCTCCAACTTCAAGACTGGTTGGTATCATTGGATCTTCAGGATGCTTACTTTCATGTGGCAATCCATCTCAAGCACAGAAAGTACCTGAGGTTCGCGATTGGCAACTCTCACGATCAGTTTTGAGTTCTGCCATTCGGGTTGACCTCCACCCCAAGAGTTTTCACCAAGTTGATGATGTTAGTGGCAGCGAGTCTCAGAAGAGGAGGGATTCACATCTACCCCTATTTGGACGATTGGATGATCAGGGCACGTTCTCCAGAACAAGCCGAGGATCAGCTATCCAAGACTAGCGACTTCCTTCACAAACTAGGGTTTTCTCTGAATTTAAAAAAGTCAAACATGATACCATCACAGAAGCTCCAGTTTATAGGAGCAGTCTTGGATACTTTTTCGGGTAAAGCCTCACCTCCCGAAGAGAGAGCGCACCACATTCTGCAGATGGTGACAAATTTCCAGAATGCCCAGTATCTACCGGCCTTCGATTTTCTCAGGTTGCTCGGCCTCATGGCATCCTGCATTTTTCTGGTGCCAGAAGCCAGATTGAGGATGAGAGATCCCTTCAATGGGCCCTCAGGACTCAATGGTCCCAATTTTCAGGGGAAATGACAGATCTTTTACAAGTTCCAACCAGGGTAGCACAGGATCTACAATGGTGGCCTTGCAAGAAACATATCCTCAAGGGAGAATCTTTTTGGCAACCATGGCCGGAGATAACCGTAGTAACGGACGCCTCACTCACGGGGTGGGGAGCTCACACTTACGAGTTGACAATCAGCGGTCGTTGGTCTCCATCGGAGTCCAGACTACACATCAACCTATTAGAGCTGAGGGCGATCGGACTACCTCTGAAGGCCTTCCTGCCCTCTGTATGGGGAAAGAATGTCCTGATAATGACGGACAACACAGTGGCCATGTACTACCTCAACAAGAGAGGAGTAGGGTCGCTGCCACTGTGCAGAGGCAATGCAGCTCTGGTTCTGGGCAATACAAGAAGGGATCTCTCTATCTGCCATTCACCTAGCAGGAGAGCAAAACACAGTGGCAGACGCTCTGAGCAGGCAGAGGTCAGTCTCCCACGAGTGGGAACTAGCTCAGGAAGTCCTTCAAGAGATCTTCACCCTTTGGAGAACCCCTCAAGTGAATCTGTTCGCGACCATTGTCAACAGGAAGTGCGAACTGTACTGCTCAAGGGAATTTTCCCCAGAGCAGCTCTAGGAGACACATTGGTAGTGGAATGGGAGTTTCCTCTTCTATATGCGTTCCCTCCAGTCCCTGTGATCCCTCAGGTAATCAGGAGGTTGAGAAAGTTCAGGAAGACCATGATCCTAATTGCCCCTGATTGGACCAGGAGAACGTGGTACCCGGACCTTCTCGACATGTCCATCTGCCCTCCAATACATCTTCCAAAAAGAGAGGATCTTCTCTCGCAAGATGGAAGTCAAGTACTCCATACAGAGATCAACACACCCAACCTTCACGCATGGCTTCTGAGAGGTTGAGATACAAGAATTGGGACCTTCCGGATGATGATATGGATATTTTGCTTTCGGCCAGAAGGCCAGCAACAAAATCCTTGTACCAGTGTCGTTGGAACAAGTTCAGTAACTGGTGCAGGGATAAGAATGTGGATCCCTATGAATGTGACATTCCAATGGTATTATCTTTCTTGTTACATTTAGTTAATCTGGGTCTCCAGGTTAAGACAATAATAGGATACGTAGCTGCGTGATCGATCTTCAAGCGCTCTTAAGAAGAAAAATCTTATTTTAAGTTGCCTTTAATAATACAATGTCTTAAAGGTTTAAACAATGTTTTTCCACCAATACCTTTTCAAGTTCCTGTGTGGGATTTAAATTTGGTACTTAAATTTCTGACATGTGCACCATTTGAGCCTTTACATTCTTGTCTGTTAAGGCTTCTTACGTTAAAAACTATACTTCGAAGGGATTGTGTCCTCCGACGTATTCCTCATCTTTGATAATAGATCATCTCAGGTTGCTGGCCTCAGCAAATTTTTTTCACTAGAGGCCGCTGCGCTTCAACGTCCCTGGAGCCGATGTCCCTTGACGGCCTCTGTATCAGCGCCGACGTCACCACGTGTATAAATAGACTCGCTCAGTTCCGTTTTTGCGCGCTTCGTGGGGCCTCGGAATATCGTTGCTCAGTTCTTCAGTCAAATATATCGATATATACCTCGTGAATACCAACTCGTACTCAATGGCTTCCTCACCCGAACCGATGACTCCACGGTCCGGCTTGAAAAAATGCCGAGACTGTGGAAAGAAAATGTCGTTGACGGATCCTCACAGGATCTGTTTGTGGTACTTGGGAATTGAGCACCATTGTTGGGAGTGCGAGGACTGCATGTCCATGACGGCGAAAGCCTTGAAGGAGCGTAAGGGGAAGCTCGAGAGAGGTAAGGCAGTTAAAACTTCTTCGAAAGTTTCCTCGGCGGAGTCGAGAAATTCGTCTCCTCGCCATCATAAAAGACATTCTCGTTCGAGATTTTGAAGCAGTTCCCATCACTCTTCGAGATCTAAGCAATCAATAACGACATCGAAGATCCCCTTCCTCGTCTTCGTCTTCCGTTTCCCCCAAAAAGGGTCTCCTGTCCCACAAAACATAGCTCTCAGGCTGGGTGGGAGGAATTCAGGAAAAATTTGCTAAGCGTCTTCGAGTAAACAGCCTCGACCCCCTCGAAGACTGCTGAGGGTGTTACCCTGGGTGAAAGACCCAAAAAATCAAAAAGCCGTGAGTCGCAGTACCCGGCGAAAGAAGCCACTCGAGAGCGTCACAAACCCTCGAGTATAGGCAGAGTTGCGTCTTCGACGCCGGCGTCTAAGATCCCTTTCGACTCATAGATCGGCATCGTCGACGCCGTTATCGAAGGGTTCTTCGACGCACAGGACGCCGAGAAAGGACAAATCCACGGCCACCTCACAGCCAGTGGCCATACCCAGAGCCTCGAACACGAGAATGTCGTCGACGACCTCGAGTAGAATCCTGATACTCTCGAGTTCATCGAGGCCTCTACCACCTTTCTCGACGCCTTTAACGTCTGTGTCGACGACGTCAACGTTTTCTCAGCCAATCATGACAAATCTGGCTCCTTCTGCTCTGGAAATGGGATTTATACCATTTTCAAGACCTGACCACTCCAGGGTCTTATCTTCTATTTATGAAGAAAGGGAGGATTCAGATCAGGAAAGGCCTTTTGAGTTGCAGGGATCTACAACTACTGCACTAGAGGAATTTACCTCTAAGGAAGGTAGGTTGAAAGACCTCCAGGAATCCCTACAGGAAGCAAGTGGGTTGGACACTTCCCCAGAAGTGGAATGTGCCACACCAGACCCAGGGGAACATGCTGAAACCCCTTATAGAACCTTGATGGCAAGGATAATAGAGTTTATGGGATGTTCCACACCCTCACCTGCTTTTCAGCAAGACGACCTCACGGACATCTTGGTCAAAGGTCCACAGGAGGATCCTGTAGTGCCATTTCATGCGGCATTACAAAGGAGAATATTGGCAAACTGGGAAACACCTGAGGTGATCCCGGCAGTTAACAAGAAACTATCAGCTAAATATCGGGTGTCTTCTGCTGACCCTGAATATTTATCCAAACGCCCAACTCCGAGAGTCTGTTTGTTCAGGCAGCTACTTCAGCAGGTAGTAAATCGGCTTACCCTACTGTTCACAGGACAGGGATGATAAGAGATATGACTCTATGGCCAAAAAAGTATTTTCCGCATGTAGCATGGTGTTGAAATCCATCAATGCTACTTGTACGCTCGCAAGGTTCAGCCACACACTTTGGGAGTGTGCTTCATCAGTGGCTGACTGCCTCCCGGAGGGAGAAGAAAGGGAAGCGTTTCTCAACATCATTAAGGATGGTAAGGACACAATGTGCGAATCCCTTCAGACTGGCATTGATTCTGCTGACAGTATCAGCAGGGCCATGGCGGCAAGTACAATAACCAGGAGATTTGCTTGGTTTGCGAAAGTCTGGTTTTGCTCCAGATGTGCAAAGCAGACTCTTGAATATGCCCTTTGACGGTCTGTTTGGTAAGAAGGCAGACGACAGTTTAGAAAAACTACAAACATCAAAGGCAGCAGGAAAATCCTTAGGAGCTGCAATCCGTCAGACACCATATCGCCCCTCAGGAACCTCATGGAGAGGTAAGTCCTTTCGCTTCTATTCCGCATTCGGAAAGGGCAGAGGACAGCCAGTTCAAAGGGGTCCAAAGAAATTCACCCGAGGTGGACGGGGTAAAAACACAAAAGTCGCATCAGCAGCAGGTGCCTCTTTACCCTCGGCATCTGCATCAGCCGCCTCCAAACCGCTCTGAGGACTCTCCTCACAAGACACCAGTAGGGGGCAGGTTAGCTCAACATCTGACGGAATGGCAGGCTGTTACGTCAGATGCTTGGGCATTGGAGACAGTTGCCCAAGGTTACTGCCTGCCTTTTCTACGCATCCCTCAGTCATCCACCGGGGAACAGCTCTCTGAGAGTTCCAGATCCGCTCCTCTTGCCATAGAACTGGTACCTGTAGCGGAGAGGAACAAGGGCTGGTACTCCCCCTACTTTCTCATACCGAAGAAAGACGGAGGACTGAGACCTATCTTGGACTTACAAGAATTGAACAAGTTCCTCAGGAAGGACAAGTTCAAGATGGTAACTCTCTCTCAGATCCTTCAAGCCCTCCAGCTCCTGGACTGCCTGGTATCTCTGGACCTCCAGGATGCTTATTTCCATGTGCCGATCCATCTCAAACACAGGAAATGCCTGAGGTTTGCAAATTGGCGGCTCTCATTATCAATTTCGAGTTCTGCCATTCGGGCTGACCTCCGCCCCGAGGTTCTTCACCAAGCTAATGTCGGTAATGGCGGCAAGTCTAAGGAGGGAAGGGATCCACGTCTACCCCTACCTGGACGATTGGCTGATCAGAGCTGTATCTTCAGAACAATTTCAGATCCAGCTAGATTATGTCTGCCACGTCCTTCACAAACTGGGCTTCTCCCTCAATTTAAAGAAGTCACAGATGATACCCTCACAGAGACTCCAGTTCATTGGAGCGGGCCTGGACACTTCCCTGGGAAAAGCCTCACCACCAGAGGAGGGCTCAGGATATTCTGCAGATGGTCACCAAGTTTCACAATGCCCAAAGTCTCCCAGCCTTTGACTTTTTGAGGTTGCTAGGCCTCATGGCATCCTGCATCTTCCTTGTGCCAGAGGCTCGCCTGAGAATGAGATCTCTTCAGTAGGCACTGAGGGCTCAGTGGTCGCAATTCTCAGGGAGAATGACAGACCTTCAGATTCCGGACAAGGTGGCTCGAGACCTTCAGTAGTGGGCCTGCCAGAAAAACATCTTGAAGGGGGAACTGTTTTGGCAACCATGGCCGGAGATAACAGTAGTCACAGATGCCTCACTCACGGGGTGGGGAGCCCATACCAACGACTTGACCATCAGCGGTTGTTGGATCTCCATCAGAGTCCAGACTACATATCAACCTGTTAGAGCTGAGAGCAATCAGACTAGCGCTGAAAGCTTTTTTGCCATCTGTACAAGGGAAAAATGTCCTGATAATGACGGACAACACAGTGGCCATGCACTATCTCAACAAAAGAGGAGGCGTAGGATCACTACCACTGTGCAGAGAGGCGATGCAGCTCTGGTTTTGGGCAATCCAAGAAGGAATCTCTCTATCGGCAGTCCACCTAGCCGGAGAGAAGAACTTGACGGCGGACGCTCTGAGCAGGCAGGGCACAGTCTCCCACGAGTGGGAAGTAGCTCAGGAAGTCCTTCAGGAGATCTTCGCCCTTTGGGGAACCCCTCAAGTGGATCTGTTTGCCACCAGTACCAACAAAGTGCGATCTGTTTTGTTCCAGGGTATTTCCCCTGAGAGGAGCACTAGCGGACGCGTTCGTAGTGGACTGGGAGTTTCCACTCCTGTACGCGTTTCCACCAGTCTGTCATTCCTCAAATGATCAGGAGATTGAGAAGATTCCGGAGAACCATGATCCAAATTGCCCCAGACTGGGCCAGGAGAACGTGGTACCCGGACCTTCTGGACATGTCCATCTGCCCTCCAATTAGTCTTCCACTCAAGGAGAATCTTCTCTCACAGAAGGGAGGTCAGGTTCTCCATCCAGACATCAGAACCCTCAACATTCACGCCTGGCTTCTGAAAGGTTGAGATACAAGGATTACGACCTCCCTGATGTCCTGGAAGTGTTGCTTTCGGCCAGAAGGCCAGCAACAAAGTCTTTATACCGCTGCCGTTGGAACAAGTTTTGCAACTGGTGTAGAGAAGAGAATATCGACCCCTTTTCATGTGGTACACCAACGGTGTTATCCTTTCTACTCTACTTGGCAAATTCAGGCCTTCAAGTTGGCACTATCAATGGGTATCTCGCAGCGCTATCGATCTTCAAGCGCACTGCGGAGGAACCTTCGTATTTCAAACTACCCTTAGTAATCCAATTTCTAAAGGGATTAACTAATGTCTACCCTCAAACTTTCCAGGTTCCTTTATGGGACTTAAATTTAGTCTTAAATTTATTAATGGGTACTCCTTTCGAACCACTCCACTCTTGTTCGCTAAGATTTCTCACCCTTAAAACTGTCTTATTAGTGGCTTTAACATCTGCTAGAAGGCTGAGCGAATTACAAGCTCTATCTTGTAAACCCCCTCATATAATTTTTCATAAAGACAAGGTTGTCCTACAGGTGAAGCCTAATTTCCTCCCATAGGTGGTTTCTGAATTCCACATCACTCAGAAAATTACTTTACCTTAATTCTATCCGCCTCCCCATCCGGGGAAAGAGGACGAAAGGCTACATAGGCTGGACCCAAGGCGGGCTTTAAGCTTTTACATCAGCAGACTTGCTAGGATTAGGCAAGCAGGCCAACTGTTCGTGGGTTACTCGGAGCACAAGTTGGGACTACCGATAACAAAACAAACCATTTCCAGATGGATTATTTTGGCCATCCTGGAATGTTACAAACTGGCAGGGAAAGGGCCTCCTCAAAATCTTAGGGCTCATTCAACCAGGGGTATCACAGCCTCCTCGGACCTCCAAAGAGGGGTTCCGGTTCGAGACATATGTGCGGCTGCCACATGGTCGTCCGCACATACCCTCACAAGATTTTACAACCTGTATTCCTCCTCCAGTCAAGAGACTAGGTTTGGCAAAGCCGTATTAGATTCGGTTCATTCCTAAAAGGAAACATGGCGTTTTACTCCCACCTCCAATTGCACACTAATGTTATGGGAGTCTATCAAAGATAAGGAATACGTCGGAGGACACAATCCCTTCGAAGAACAAGTTACTTCTTACCTTGTTACGTTCTTTCGATGGGATGCTCCTCCGACGTATTCCTTTTCGCCCCCCCCCATCCATCCCCGCAGTAATACTTCCCTTGGAGTTGTGGTTTACCGTCCTTCAAGGTCAATAACCAATTCATGTAAAACAACTGCCAATGTCAAAACGAAACTGAGCAACGGACGCTGCGCGAGTCTATTTATACGCGTGGTGACGTCGGCGCCGATACGGAGGCCGTCGAGGGACATCGGCTCGAGGGACGTTGACGCGCAGCGCCCTCTACTGACATTTTTTTTCCAAGACAGCAAGCTGGAGATGATCTATTATCAAAGATAAGGAATACGTCGGAGGAACATCCCATCGAAAGAAGGTTTCAAGGTAAGAAGTAACTTGTTCTTCTAATTGCATTGACATCAGCCCGCAGAGGAAGTGAGTTGCAGGCACTTTCGAGTGGTCCTCCTCACACAATCTTTCATAAAGACAAAGTTGTCCTTCGAGTCAAACCCTCTTTTCTAACAAAAATAGTTTCAGACTTTCATCTGTCACAGAAAATAATTCTACATGTGTTCTACCCTCCTCCTCACACAAGTAAGGAAGAGGAAAGACTGCATAGGCTAGATACCAGAATCAAAAATACGTCAGTGTGAACAACTATTTGTGGGATACACTGGTCGTAAATTAGGACTAGCTGTAGCCAAACGAACATTATCCAGATGGATGATCTTAGCCATAACAGAGTGTTGTAGGCTAGCTGGAAAAGATCCCCCTGAGGGTTTAAGAGCACATTCAACTAGGGGCATAGCAACTTCAACAGCACCCGAGGGGTGTCCCTGTACAAGACATTTGTGCAGCAGCCACATGGTCATCCATGTATACTTTCATCAAACATTATGCTTTGGACTCAACTACCTCTCAGGAAGGTATATTTGCCAAATCTGTACTACATTCGGTTCATGACTAAATAGACACCTGTGCTCCTGCCTCGAATAGAAAACTGCTTTGGAAGTCTATCTAAGATGAGGAATACGTGGGAGGACACATTCCATTCGAAGAACAAGTTAATTACCAACTGTAACATTCTTTCGATTGGATGTTCCTCCCACGTATTCCTCATCGACCCTCCCATCCTACCCCACAGTACAGTTTACGTGGCTTACACTCTAAATTCTTTCAGGGCTTCGGTCAATAAGAGGCACGCCTTTGTTTATAATACATGGGCTCTGATGCATGAAAAAACAGAACTGAAGCCAACGGGCGCGCTCGAGGCAATCATACTACGGATGACATCGCCACTCGACAGAGGCCGCCGAGGGACATAGACGACGCCGCCTCGAGTGAAGCGCCCTCTGCTGGAGGGAGGAAACATTTTCCGAGGCGAAACTTAAAGGTAAGGATATATATCTAAGATGTGGAATACGTGGGAGGAACATCCAATCGAAAGAACGTTACAGTTGGTAAGTAACTTGTTCTTCTCTTTTCATTCTCTCATCACGCAAGCCTATCGACCAGAGTTTGGCATTACCTTTCAAGGTGAGGTTGCTCAGGCCATCCAGCCCCATTGCTATGTAATTTTTATTTGGTTTTCAACGTCGTCCGTCTCAAATGTACCTTTCCATCTGGCAGTTATATAAAATTAACTTGTATACAATTTCCTTCCGTTCCCCCTAAATTTCATTGAAATGCCATATCCACGTCTCTTCTGTAAGGCGATTTGGCCTGACAATACAACTGTAATTAGCTTCCAAAACAAAAGTCCTACATCCTCATGGTTTAAAGAATTTTCAACGTCGCCTCATTGTCTTGAATTACCAAAATATATTCATAGTCTCAGCTGGCCTTTATATTTTTGTTTTAAATTACGTTGACAGTTCTTATTTTCGGCTTATTTTTGAGGTGTCTTAAATTCCTTCCCTTTTCTTGCTTTTTAGGTTTTGGCTATGTGAGGGACACACGACCTGCAGGTGTTCTTTTGTTTTGTTGTCTTCCCTGTCGACTCCAATAGCCATTCTAAGGCCTACGTGACTTCTCTCCCAGTCGCTGCACCTCTCCGCCCAAACCATGCCCCTTGCACTCTTTTACCATGTTGTCAATCAGCTGCATGTTTCACAGGCTCATTAGCAAGCCTGTGGTGTGCAGCTGATTGACATTAGGGGGGGGGGGGGCAGGAAACTGAAGCAGATCAAAGGTAGACTAATGTGGCACCCTGGTCAATCATGGTTTTCTTCTGAAGTCCCTGCACATCACGATCCATACCTGAAATGCAAAATCCCTTTTGTTTTTGTAGCCTATTTATTTTGTTTTGTGGAGATGGGATGTTTGGGCTTTTTTGTGAAGATATAATACTTTTCTTTTGCTTAGCACGTCTAGGGGCTATGAAGTTTAGAAAGATTTAGGAAACAGTGAACGAATTCCATTTCTATCGCATGCATACATACACACCCAGGCCTGGTTCTTGGCCCAGGCGAGGCAGGCGACTGCCCATTGCGCAATCGTCCTAGAGGCGTAATTGGCCACCGTGGTGTGGCTTGAATTGCTGTCGTGCTCATTTACCTTGGGGAGGGCGTCATTGCATTTGACTGTGCGCGATTACTCTAGTAGCAGCATCAGTTGCTGGCGATGCCTCTGATGTGCTCACGTTACATGTGTGCCCCAGGATCACCATTTTCTCTGCTTTCGCACCACTGCTTGATGGCATAAAAGGACGCATGATGTTGGTGTCAGCTTTTGGATGCCAGCCGAGACCCCTCGGCCCAGGACTGAAGCCAGCCAGTCGTGAGCCATCCAGTAGAAGGAACAAATGATTGTTCCTGCTGCATATAACTAGTTCACTTTCGTCGCCCTCAGAAATATTCTTTTCGCTGCAATTGATACAATTGACTCTCTTTAAAATTACTATCTGACCCTATTTAGCATGGTGTGCGCTTCCGTCTGAGCCCCAGACACGCTGGTGCAGCTTTGCTGATCTGTGCTGCATAAATGGAATGCTCTCCCCACATATGCCATCCCTGCTATGCTAACTTTCTTTGACCATCTCTAGCAATCCTCTTCTCCCCTATCTTGTATTTCCCATGGTGCTGGTTGCGAGGGCAGCCCCAATCCTTCTGGCTGCGGTTCTGCCTGCTCATAACTTCTTTTCCCTCCCTCAATGTGCCCGACACAAACCTACTGGACTCCCCACTATTCTTGATCTACCCACATTCCCCATTTACCCAGCCTGCAATAATGTTATTTTCACTGTATGTTGAACCTGCTGCCTCGAGGTTATGCATTGCTAGTCTGGGTACACGTGCACCTATTATGTCTCATTTGCTTGTCTGCACGCATGATGTAGCCCTGTGAAAACACACACTAATATTATGCCTCATGCTTGTCTGCACGCCTTTAGTAAATTGAAACCGATAGACCTACTTACGTTCCACAATGACTGAAGAAATGCTATCAGCCCTTGCAATACTTTCAATTGAGTGAACTTGTTGAACAAATTGATTATGCAGCAGCAATAAATACTTTCGCAGCAGCAAATCCAAGGAGAGTGCCCTTAACAGACTAATAATTGACACAAAACTTTAAAAATCAAGACAAGACTGTTTGTGTACTCTTTGTCTGAGGAGTTACTGCAAAGGTCTCCAATCACAATGTAATAAAAGCTGTTTCATTTGTTGTTAGGCAGAAACCTGTGCAGTGCCCTTAGGGACCACTGCAAAAGGCTTAGGACTACAGGTGTTGGCAGTAAACCCAATTGGTAGCAGTCTGTACCACCCAAATTTACCTGGTAGCTGTGGCTGAGCAGTCAGACTTCTCTCAAGAAGAGTTAGGCAGTATATAGAGTATACACATTGGGTACAAAAATACAGTAGCACAAGCAAACACTGACCAGAGCTTTGGTATAAAAGTATATAATTATTTATTTAATAACACACTTGTAAAAATACACTGTTACTAATATGTCAAGCAAGTTCAAACAGTCATTAGAAATATATACACCTCCCTGATTAGTTATTCGACAAGTCTTAGGAAAAGAACACCACTTATTATCAAATACAGAGGTGAGCGCTTAACCAAGATGGCACTCCTATAATTATTTAAAAAGGGAGGGAAAAGGCAGAATTAGAAAAGCACACAATACCAACACTTTTAAAAGAACCACAGCAAGTCCGGAAAGGCAGAATCTACTGTAGAGCAAGAAAGTTCATAGGCCAGGCCCACTCTTGGAGAGAGCAAGGCGGAATGTGCCCAAGATCACACAGTTGAAGTACACTTTAAAAGTCTTTGCAAATAGTTCAAAAAGGAGTTGGATCAGTTCAGAAAAGTTAGTTAACAGGTCCCAAGTCACCCCAGGATAGAGAGTCAAGGATTTACGGGACGCCTTGAACAGTCTGTTGCAAGGGAGACCATGCGGGACACAGTACCTGAAATGGTGAGAAAGCTTCAGCGGGGGCAGTTGTTCCTGGCAGCGGGTGCAAGTCAGTGCTTCGTCCAGTGGAAGAGAAGATCTCGACGTGGAGGGAGGAAATCTGGAGGTCGTTGCACTGCCAGGGAAGAAACCAGCCGCAGAGTTTCTCGGTTAAAAGGTACTACCCTTTTATTCGCGTTAGTGGTGAAGCGTGGCTATCTGGCCGCCGGGGTGCTTGGCACGGGCGATTCGACCACAAGATGATCCAGGGAGGCGAAAAGAGGGCGAACTGGTTAGCCCCACCAGTTCAAAGAAAGAAGACTCATCAAGATGAAGATCTTCTCTGTTGTCGGGAAGTGGTGAGGCGGTTCAGCAGAGCTCCACTGGTGGTGTCGTTGCAGGTCGGCTCAGCTTCTCCCTCTTCGGATTCTTTAGGTCCTGTGGCGACTTCTGAAGTTCCATTCCCCAAAGCCCTGCTTTTATGCAGAAAACCCCCATTCACCAGTCCTAGCTGTCACTCAAACATGCTAAGTGGTGAGCCGGGCGGCTCACCACGGGGCCAATCACACAAGAGTGCGACTTAAGTTGCTGAGGCAACTCAATCCAGGGTGCCTATTCCCCCCTCCCACACATCCTGTAGACCCAGACAAAGTGGCATCACTTTTGGAGGCTTCTGTGCAGAATCCCACCAAAAGTGGAACAAAGGGCTCGACTTGGGTTGGAGTTACAGAAGCGAACACAAACGCCATTTTAAAACAGAGTCCTGGCAAAAAGACCCAACCGGGGAATAAATATTAAATAAATAACCCGGCGGTATCTTTAACATTGCACCAAAAAAGTGGTGCGTTTAAAATGAATGGGAAAATCCCATAGGAAATATTCCGCAGGAATATTTCTCGTGGTTACCACTGCCACCAGCCAGAAACTCGACGAGGGGGGACTGCACAGTGCCCCCTCGAAAAACAGACCCAGGGGCAATCAAATTACCCCTGCCAGTACTTCCACAATATGATGGTTTGTACTGGTTCTGTTCACAATTTAAGACTAGTAAAGTCAATGGTGACTTTACATGCCCTGGGAGATAGTAGTCAGTTCCAGGGTATGGAGTCTGTTTGGGGGTCACTATGACACCCCTGTGTTACTGCACTGAGGGTGCTGTGTAACACACATACCAAAAACACATGAAACCCTATGGAGTAAAAGACCCCATTGCCCATAAAACACATTACAAAGTCAAAGGACATTCTCAAATCATGCCTAAGAGTGGGAGTAAAAGAGTCTCACTCTTAGCAGGAGAAACAAATAAACCCCTAAAATCCAGAAAAGCTGATGGGGGACTCACTAGGTTTGGGAAATTAGCCTTAACAGAGAATTCTCCCTAACATTTGTATAGCTGTGATCTATTGACGTTGGGTAGGAGTTACTTAATTGCGGGGTGTATGTTAGGGAGAATTCTCTGTTTCGGCTGAATTTCCTAACCTAGTGAGTCCCCCAGCAGCTTTGCTGGATTTTTGGGGTTTATTTTTTTTTCTCCTGCCAAGAGTGACACTCTCTTACCCTCACTCTTGGACATGATTTGAGTGTGTTTCTTTGAATCTAGATGTTTTTAATGGGCTATGGGGTCTTTTACTCCATAGGGTTTCATGTGTTTTTGTGATGTGTGTTACACAGCACCCTCCGTGCAGTAAAACAGGGGTGTCATAGTGACCCCCCAGTATAGACTCCATACCCTGGGACTGACTGCTGTCTCCCAGGGCATGTAAAGTCACCATTGACTTTACTAGTCTTAAATTCTGAACAGAACCAGTACAAACCATCATATTGTGGACGTACTGGCTGGGGCAATTCGATTGCCCCAGGGTCTGTTAGTTGAGGGGGCACGTCTCCGTCCCCCCTGATCGAGTTTTGGCTGGTGGCAGTGGATACTACTTTTTATATTCAACCGCAAATATTTTCCTATGGGATTTCCCATTGTTTTAGGCTACTATCTTTATTTAATTATTTACGGTAGCCTCGAACATACCGCCGGATTATTTAATTAATATTAATTCTCAGGTTGGTATTTGTTGCCAAAACTTGATTCTAAAAGCGTTTGTGTTCTCTTCTGTGACTCCAACCCAAGTCGAGCCCTTTGTTCCACTTTTTGGCAGGATTCTCCACAGAAGCCCTCCAAAGTGGCGCCACTATGTCTGGGGTACTTAGGAGGAGTGGAGGGGAATTTAGGCACCCTGGACTGAGTTGCCTTGGCAACTCAAGTCGCACTCCGTCCTGATTGGCCCAAGTGGTGAGCCGGCCGGCTCACCACTTAGCATGTTTGAGTGACAGTTAGGCTGAGTGAATGGGGGTTTGCTGCATAAAAGCAGGGCTTTGGGGACTGGAACTTCAGAAGTCGCCACAGGACCTAAGAATCCGACGAGGGAGAAGCTGAGCCGACCTGTAACGACACCACCACCGGTGGAGCCCTGCTGGACTGCCTCACCACTTTTCCCAACGACAGAGGAGATCTCCCGCCAGAGAGTCTTCTTCCTTTGACTGGTGGGGATAACCAGTTTCACCGTCTTTTCGCTTTCCCCGACGTATCTCATGGCCGCCTTGCCCGTGCCAAGCACCCTGGCAACCGGGATACCACGTTTTACCACGACCGCGAGACAAAGGTACCACCTTTAACCGGAAAACTCTGCGGCTGGTTTCTTCCCTGGTAGTGCAACGACCTTCATCTTTCCTCCAAGTCGAGATCTTCTCTTCCCCTGGACGACGACGCAACTTGCACCCACTACCAGGAACAACTGCCACCACTGGAGGATCCTTCCCACTTAAGGTACCGTGTCCCGCCTGGCTTCCCTTGCAACCGACTGTACGGGGTAGATTTAGACCCCGGCTTTCGAACCTGCGTTAGCCTGGGACAACATGGCTAAACTTTTCTAAGCCTCTCTAAACTCTTTTCTGAGCCCTCTGCAAGACTTTCTAAACCTAGTGTAATTGTGTGATCTTGGGCGCATTTGTGCTCTGCTCTCTCTAAGAGTGGGCCCAGCCTTTGGACTTTGGCTCACCAGTGACTTTTTGCTCTCTGCCTTGCTAACAGTGTTCTGGAATCATAGAGTGGTGTACCCCTTCATATTCTGTCTTTTTCCCTCCCCTTTTTCACAAACTTATTAGAGTGCAATCTAGTTAAGCACTCACCTCTGTATGAAAATAAGTGGTGTTTTACTGTGATTGTCTAATAGGGAAAAAGGGGTGTATATATCATAATAGTAACTGTGTTTAGAATATTTTACAATAATAGTGCTGGAGTGTTTCAACTGTGTTTTTAAATAAATAATTATATACTTTGATACCAAAGCTCTGGTCAGTGTTTGCTTGTATTATTGTATCTCAGTGCCTATTGAGTATACTTTACATACTGCCTAACTCTTCTTGAGGGAAGTCTGACTGCTCAGCCACAGCTACCAGGTAAATCTGGGTGGTACAGACTGCTACCAAGTGGGTTTACTGCCAACACCTGTAGTCTCAAATCTTTTGCAGTGGTCCCTAAGGGAACTGCACAGGTTTCTGCCTAACAGTGTAGCAGGCATATCGAGTGTGCGCAGGTGGTGGCGCAATAGTGTTTCGCCCTGTGCACCAAATGGACTAGAAGCTGCCCTGTATACACCCCTTCCATGCATCATATGCCCCACACACACACACACATCCCCCTCACACAATGATCCCTCCACATGCACTGCTCACACAGTTGCACAAAATGCCACCAAAAACCATGCCCCCATACACTTCCACTACTCCTGCACACAGCATGCACACATGAATACCCACCTACACTGCCCCACGTTTGTTTTCATTTTTTGCCTTTCATTTTTTTTGCTCATCTTTAACTATCACCCTCTTCATTAGCATTTTGTTTTGCCAAAAGAAGTCGAGGGGTGGTGGGGAGTAGTGCTTTTTTTCATAAAGATCAAATTGCAACTCGTTCACGTAATCTTTCCCATTGGAGATGATCGCTGGCATTTAAAGCTACCCACTGTGCAAACTATTCTGATAACATCTATATTTCAGTTATATTTGTGCAACTTTCCGTTGCACGTCTGAAATGGTTTCTCCTCTCTGATGAAATCATGTCACAAAATCTGTATAAATGAACACTGAAAAGTATAGAGAGCAATGAAGACTTTTAAGTGGTTCAAAGTCTTATCATTTATCAAGGGGAATCAAATCGATACCCCACACTCTCAATGTAGAACCAGAAACATGGTTATATACAAATATCCTGCATTGTCAATGAATGCCGTTCCTCATTGCACCAAAATCCTTTTTTTTTCAACATCTTTATTAGTTTTCACACTTGAACAGTAACATGGAACAAAGGAAAAATCAACATTACCCTCCCCCATCACTACCCCTCCCCCACGGGCGAGTATCCCCTCCTTTCCAGTAGTGTTTCTGGCTGGGCACAGGCATTAAGCTTGATAAAGGTCCAAGATCTCAAGGCTTTGGGGGCACCAATTCGCTCTGTAATCGTCTGAGGAAGGCCAGCGTCTCTCCCCAGTCATCTGCGAATTTCAAAAGTTCCCCGTTCATTGCATAGGTTGCCCACTCAAGAGCAACAGTGTCCCATCGCCTTCTTAGCCAGTTTTGGACACTCGGAACATTGATAATCCGCCACCTCTGGGCAATAAGAGTCATAGCCGCAAATGTCAATATCACCCTTGCTCTCACTATGCTGCGCGGCCGCGCCTCTGCCACGAATGCTCAGCAGAATGTGCTCTGGAGGTCTACTCCCCGCCCCCCAGTGCTTGTTCCTGACCACTCCGAATTTCCTCCCAGAATAGTACGATTTTAGGACACCTCCACCAAATAAGTTCAGCTGTTCCCTCCTGCCCACAGCCTCTCCAACACTCCCCTGCGATCTCGGGATTCATCCTATGTAGGATTTCCGGTGTATAGTGCCACCCGTACATTTTTTTTTTTATACCAGGCCTCTCGTGTCTGCGAGGCCTTTGCCACCTTAGGGATTTCCCTCCACAAGTGGGACCAGTCCATCGGTTCCAGCCCCCGCCCTAATACCCACTCCCATCTTGTCATGAAGGGCCATCGTTCATGAGGAGTAGCTTCTTCCAGGATCTTATACAGGTTACCAAATAAACCTTTAGACCCATCGTTTGTGAGTAGGAATTTCTCGAGGGAAGTGACCTCTCTTGTTGCCGCCTGTTTGTTTGGTGTATGGAGCAGCCAATGACACAATTGAGCATACCTAAGCCTCTCTCGCTCACTAAACCCAAAGGCCTCCTTGCAGTCACCAAACAGGATTTCCCCATTCCGAAACATGTCACACATTCGTCAACATCCCCCCCGCCTCCCTTAGCGTAAATGCTCCCTTTTCGGTTCTGGGGGTGAAATCAGCATTGTTGAATATCGGCGTGAAGGGGGACGGGAAGGACGTAATCCCCTTTTTCTTAACAGCCGGTCCCAGTTGGATGCCATTAAGCCCGTAATAGAGCTCTCATACATATGCTTAGGACGAAGGTCCCTCCTCAGCCATAAAACCCCTGCCAGGTCATGCTTGGTCATGGCCCTATCCATGTCTACCCATAATGGTCCCTTGCCTTCCTGCAACCACTCTATTCGGTGCTGGGTTGCTTCATAATATTGCCCAAAGTTATGAAGAGCGAGTCCCCCTGTTCCCCTCTGGAGGACTCTAGCAGACGCCTGCTGAGTCTAGCCCGCCTTCCTTCCAAAATGAACTGCGGGATGGCTTGAAACAATTAAAGCAAACGTGGTAATATAACCATCTTGATGACAGCCAAACGCCCAAGCCAAGAGATGTTATGACCTCCAGCTCCTGAGGGCCTTTTTAATCCGGTCTAGGAGAGGAAGATAATTTGCTGCGTACCAGCCTCTGAGAGTAGGGGTAACCCGGACTCCTAAGTATTTAATTCCCCTGGGGGACCAGATAAACGGGGTATCCCCTTTCAATCTATCGCTCAAGGCCCCACCCTGGGACAAACCCATAAACTCTGATTTTCCCAAGTTGATGCGTAGTCCCGGGGCCTCCTCAAATGTTTCCAGCACCTTCTTGCTAGCATCGATGGAGTCTACTGGGTTGGTTACAGAGAGAAGCATATAATCAGCGAATGCTTTGACCTTATGTGCTTTTCCCCCAAACGGAATTCCCTGAATCCCCTCTTCATCCCGTATCAGTTGCAGGAGTGGTTCCAAATATATGGCATAAAGCAGAGGGGACACCCCTGTTTTGTACGCCTATTTAGGCGAAAGGTGCGTGAAGGGTCCCATTCGCCATAATTCGAGTTTTTGGTTCTTGATAATTGGCCTTCACCATTTGTAAAAAATGTCCTCCCAGACCAATCTTCTCCATAGTGCGAAAAAGATACAACCACTCCACGCGGTCAAAAGCCTTCTCAGCATCTAAAGAGAGTAGGACCGCGAGAGTGTTCGTTTTCTCTGTTTTTTCCACTAAATGTGCTATAAGTCGTAGATTATCAGCCGTCTGCCTGCTGTGGATAAACCCCAATTGGTCCTGGTGTATTAATTCCGGGTGCAATCCCTCCAATCTGTTGGCCAAAACCTTAGTGTAGATTTTGGCATCAATATTAATCAATGCTATCTGCCTATACGAGGACCGTTATAAGGGATACTTATGGGGTTTCAAGATCAGGGACATTTTAGCTTCCTCCATAGATGGAATGATACTTCCGGTGTCCTTAAACGTATTGAATAAGGAGGTCAATTACGGGACAAGAAAAGCAGAGAATGTTTTATAAAATGCAGCTGTGTAGCTGTCCAGGCCTGGGGCCTTACCCGGGGGGAGGTTTAATATCGCCTTTCTCACCTCATCCTCTAATCTCTTGGCTTATGCGCCCCTGGGACTCTTCATTGATTTTGCGCAAATTAACTTTCCCTAACAGGTCTTCCTGAACTCGAGGGGCAGGATGCTGTGATGTGTAGAGTGTCTTGTAGTAGACTACGAGAAGTCCCTGAATGCCGTGTTGCGCGTTAACCTTTCTCCCACATCTGACCCAAGGGCCCCTATCGCCTTCTTCGCAGCCTCCCCTCTCAAGAGTCTGGCCAATAAGGTGACTGACCGGTTTATTCGCTTTGGCATAGTATCGTTGTCGAATAACAAGGCCCACTCGGCTTTTTTCGTTCGGAGAATTCAGAGTTGCCCCTCCGCTCGCCTATAGTCTCTCAGAGGCTCTGGACGGTGCCCCCTCTGCTTTTAGTCGGGTGGCTTCGAGTTTGCCCTCCAGTTGTCTCTCTAATTCCCTCATCTGCCTATCACGATTGGCCTTGGCCGCAATAAATTCACCTCTGATAGAGGCCTTAACCGCGTCCAATCTTATCCCCTCAGATGTATCCCCTATTCTATTTTCTTCCATGAATTTCGCCATTTTACCCTCCATTCCCTCCCTAAGGACCGGATCTCTCATGAGGGCCGCCTCATGTATGTTTGAAAAGCCAGCAGCTGAGTGCCCAGGTTCAATACTGTGTCCATCACACATATTCAAATATTTTCTTTCAATCATGTTTGCTTTCATAATCTAAGACCTCTTTGGTTCAGTTTTAATTAAAATGATATATACATTCTTGTCTAATCACAATCTGGTATGGACATGCAGAAAATATCACCAGATTAGTTTCACAGGATAAATGAGCAAGGTCTTTATTCCAAATCTTGCAAGATACAGGCAGCATCCCATTCTTCTGCACTACCTAAGCCAACCATATAGTCCCCGGAGATGTCCCCAGTGGCTCAACCCCACGCATCCCTACAAAACCTACGGCTAATTATTCCCCGTACCGCATCAGAAAATGAACTCCTTTCATATTTCAACTCACTCCGTCGTTTACCTTTAGTAGTGCTTGCTGATCATCACATGCTGTAGTCCACTTCCAGTCCTGTCCTCAGACGAGTGGTGCAAGTCCACGACTCAAAGGTGTGTTTCCGCACAAAAGGAAGGCTCCACTAGTAGGGCTGGAATATAACCAGCATAGTCGAAAAATGGCGGTGGGGTGTCCTTCACGCAGTACCCCTAAAAGTGCTGAGCCCAGCACTCAACAGCACATGCTTCACCACCGGATTTAAGAGCAAGCATTGGCAAATGCCAGTGGTCAAGGGAATACCCTTTAACCAATGTCGGCTAGGATTTAAAGAAGAATTTTTAAAAAACGAGGATACTGAAAGCAGCGTCCCGCAGTTCATATCCTCTTTTCCAATGATGAACACCATATACTCAGTGAATGATAAGTTGTGCACTAGTTCTCCAGCATGGGGTCTGGCATGGATACACATGCTCATGAATATTCCCCGTCGTAAGGCTGGGAATCCTCGGTAAAGAAAAAAACCAGTATCAGTTTCGTTTCTGATCTGTCTTTCGTAGTAATAACCAATCACTGGTCTCTGCGTCATACTGACCACAGCCAATGACTGCCCTCTACCTAAGCACCGCCTCTGGCAGCCATCTTCAGATTTATACCGCACGTTCATTTGTTGGGATCCTCGTGCTATTGCTCTCGAGCGTTAGTGCTATTTTTTTCTCGTTTTTTCTCAAAAACTTCGTTTTTTCGGTCAAAAGAGCCTCAAGCTCCACCGACTCTCCATCCGATCAACGGGGACCCGTGTCGGATTCGTCTGCGCCCCTCAAGGGTGAAGATCTCGTCGAGCTACGCTTTTGGAGGACTCCAGAAGTTTCTCAGGCCCGGTCATGGCCCAGGAGAAGGGAAGCTCGACGCCCGGAAAGCTGTTCAGGGTCTGCCCTGGATGCCAGCTGCAGAACGTCTTCAAGGAGGACGAACACTCTTTTTGCCTTAACTGCCTACATGAGGACAAGACGCACGTGGAGAAGGACTGTGTGTTTTGCGGCAACATGTCGGAGCGGACCATGAAGGACCGCCATCAACGTCTCGCCAACTGGCTGGAAGGGAAGAGCCCGTCCGGCGAGAAGAAGAGGAAGAAATCCGAGCGGTCTTCTAAGACCTTTGAGGACGCCCCAGCGACGGGGGTCCAACATAAGGCCAAGCACCGCGAGTCCGCTGGCAACCGGAGCGCCGAACGGTCGGGCTCTACGGGCGCCAGGCTGGGCGCACCCTCCCCGGCACCATCAACCACGAGCCAACGCTCTGGGTCGGGTAAGAGGAAGGCCGAGCACCCGGCGAGGCTCCTGGAGAGGCCCCGATCGAGCTCGAAGGCGGAGGGGGAGCGAGGCACTGTTCCCCCCCCCTCAAGGATAAGGCGGTGAGCGCACCTAAGGTGGTGAAGGCCTTAATCTATCCGGCCAAGCCCTCTATCGAAACTGGCGCGGCGGCCCTGGCTCAGCCTGTGGAGGCTACACCAGTGGTGGCGACCTCGGGGCTCAGAGTCTCCCTGCCACCTCGGAGGGAGTCCTCTTTTGTGCCCATCGATAGGACCCCCGTGAAATCCCCCGTGGGGAAGAAAAAGGGGGGGCAGGGCGTCGTCGTAGATTCGGCCTCAACCTCGGAGGAGGAGCTGGTCGAGGTCTTAAGCCACGGCCTTGGCGTGGAAGAAGACCGGCCCGTCAGGATGGATCCCGACGCAGGTGACGACGACATCGTCGAGGGTACCGACGGGGCCCCTGATCGCCCGTCGGATTCCCCTCTGCCAGCGCCGCGAGACAGCTCGGCGGCCATTTTGTTGGCTATACAGTCCTTATGCTCGGAGATAAGGACGAGACTACCGTTGCTGACGGACCCTCTCCCGTCGGGGGACCCAGAACCGGGACCTTCTGGGGTTCCCCCTACAAAGAAAAGAAGGATCCACCCTCCTCCTCCTTTTCAGCCGTCGCGCCCCTTCCAGCCCTCCTCCCCGTCCACCCGAGGGGATGATACGGGGACTGACACGGCAGCAACGGGTACGGACGACGAGGTATACGACGAGGATGTACCGTCGTCGCCTCCCACCAGGGCTTCTCCGCCCGACGAGATTGGATCGTTCCACTTCATGATCACCAGGGCATCCGAGCTTTTCCAACTCTGCCCTGAGGAGAAGAAGGAAGGTTTCCTTTATCAGCGGCGCGAGGCCAAGAGGAAGACGGTCCTCGCAGTGCCTCTATTGGACGACATTTGGGATGAGGGCCTCACCCTCCTCAAGAACCCTTCCACGACGCCAGCTAGAAGAGACCGGTACGAGAAAAAGTACCGGGTCCCGGACACGGCCCCCCTGTGCCTCTGGGCGCAGCCTACCCCAGACTCCGTCGTCTCCACGGCGGCCAGGAAAAAAGCGTGGGGGGGGGGTGCGGCCTCCACATCGACTTCCCCACCGGACGGCGAGGGAAAGAAATTGGACGCTATGGGACGCAGAGTCATCTCGTCTGCAGCGACGACGATTAAAGCTGCCGACGCCTTGGCTATCGTGGCCCGATACGACAGGGAGCTCTGGTACAAACTGGCTCCCCTGCTGGACTTCTTGCCGGACGACAAGAGGGCAGAGGCCCTGGAGATCCTGCAGGAAGGTGAGGTGGCTTCGGACCATGCCATTACCGTTGCGACGGACATCGCCGACACTGGGTTCCGCCAGTTGGGCAACGGCGTTTGCCTTAGGCGGCGTGGATGGCTCAAGGCTACGGACTTCCGTCAAGACGTTCAGACCAGAGTCCTGGACATGCCCTTCGATGGGAACAACCTGTTTGGGAAAACAGTGGACGATTCCCTTCAGGCCATTAAAGCGGACACCGAGACGGCCCGGGCCCTTGGAGTTCTGCAACAACGACGGACGCCCTTTCGGAGCAGCGGAGGCAAGGGCGCCTCCAAAGGTTCCGGCGGCGGTTTCTCCTCCTACCGTCAAGCGGCCCGCTCGTCTCAGGAGGCCTACAGAGGACGAGGCAAGTCTGGCGGACCCCGCCGTCGTCGCAAAGGAGGTCAAGGCGGCAAAGCCTTGTCGAAGCAGGATTGAACCGGCCGTGGGGTCGGGCCCCCACCGAAGCACCCTGGTGGGAGGCCGGCTGGCGAGCTTCGTCAGCGTGTGGGAGTCCATCTCCACCGACTGTTGGGTGCTGGACGCCTTGGTCCGGGGCCACGCGCTTGAGTTTCAAAGAAAGTGTCCGCGCGTCCCCCCCGTGGCCAGGAAAGAACTTCACGTCCCTCAACTTCTCCTGGAGGTAAAGGCGATGCTCAGGAAGGGCGCCATCGAACTCGTCCCAAAGAGGCTTCGGGGCTCCGGAGTTTACTTGAGATACTTCCTCGTGAAGAAGAAGACGGGAGGATGGCGTCCCATCCTAGACCTGCGACGTCTGAACAAGTTCATCAAGGCGCAAAAGTTCCGGATGGTCACCCTCCAGCACGTCCTGGGTCAGCTGGAGGAAGGAGACTTCCTGTCGTCGCTGGATTTGGAGGATCCCTACTTCCATATTCCCATCCTAAAGGGGCACCGAAAATTCCTCAGGTTTGTGGTCCAAGGGCGTCATTACCAGTTCAAAGCCCTCCCCTTCGGACTACGGTCGGCACCCAGGGTGTTCACCAAGTGCCTCGCACCGGTGGCGGCGCAGCTGCGCCGCGAAGGGATCCACGTCTACCCCTACCTGGACGACTGGCTCATCCGAGCCAAGACAAGGGAGCTCGCCGTGGTTCACACGGCAAGGACCGTCCAACTTCTCACGGACTTGGGATTCTCCGTGAACTACGCCAAATCCCACCTGGCGCCCGCGCAAGACGCTCTGTTTCTGGGAGCGAGGCTCAACACAGTGTCCCTTCTGGCCTCCCCGTCGGAGGAGCGGACCAGGACCATCCTGGGCAAGGTGCAGCGGATGTTGGTGGCCGACGCGGCCAAGGTGAGGTCCATCAAGTCCCTCCTCGGAATGATGTCTTCCTGCATCTACCTCATTCCCATGTGCAGGCTCCGGATGCGCCCGTTGCAGGAGTTCCTGGACGCGCGCTGGATCCAAACGACGGGCAGCTTCGAGGAAAGGATCACACTCGACGAGAGTTTCCGACGAGCGATCCGGTGGTGGGGCACCCGCGCGCATCTGACGGCGGGCATGGACTTCCAGACCCCAGCCCACCAGGAGACAGTGACCACGGATGCCTCCCTGGAAGGGTGGGGAGCGCACACCGAAAATCTGCACGCAAGAGGCCTTTGGCTCCCGACGGAGAAATCCCTACATATCAACGTCCTGGAGCTCCGTGCAGTGTTTTGGGCCCTCAGGTCCTTCCTTCCGTCCCTCAAGGGCAAGGTGGTGAGGATCTTCACCGACAACACCACCACCATGTTTTACATCAGGAAACAGGGTGGAACCAGGTCCCCAGCACTGTCCAAGGAGGCGCAGGACCTGTGGCATTGGGCAGTCGCCCAAGGGATGTTTCTGGTGCCGTTTCATCTGGCAGGGATAATAAACACCATCGCCGACTCACTCAGCAGGGAGCTGCGCTCGTGCCACGAGTGGGAACTACGGCAGGATCTAGTGGATCGCCTCTTCCGACGGTGGGGCACACCCCAGATCGACCTGTTCGCGACGGCGACGAACTCCAAGTGCCAGAGGTTCGCCAGCAGGTTTCCCCAGGCGAGGAGCATGGGCGATGCTTTCTTGTTCCCCTGGGATGGCCTGTTCCTCTACGCGTTCCCTCCTTTGCCACTGCTAATCCGGCTCGTCAACCAGCTCAAGAGGTCACGGTGCAGGATGATCCTCGTCGCACCTGCGTGGCAGAGGCAGATATGGTTCCCGGACCTTCTGGACTTGTCAGCGTCCCCGCCAATCAAGCTGCCGGTGGACGCGGATCTGCTCTCCAGGGAAGGAGGCGCCATCCTCCACCACGACCCGAAATCGCTGAACTTGCAGGCCTGGCTCCTGCAGCGCTAGAGTTTGGAGGATACGACATACCGGCCGACTGCAGAGAGGTTCTTGCAAAGGCCAGGGCGTCCTCGACTCTTAAATGCTACGGACACAAATGGAAGAGGTTCTCTGTCTGGTGCCACGCACAGAAGATTAACCCTCTACGGATTACGGCTCCCCAAGTACTGCCATACCTGCTGACGCTGGCCAAAACTGGACTGGCACACGCGTCCATCAAGATTCATCTTGCTGCGATCTCCCGATACACCAGAACCACGGGGCGGACGTCCTTGTGGTCTCATCGTCTGGTGAAGGAGTTCATGAGGGGACTGTTCAGATCGTTCCCGCCGGTGAAGGCTCCGGCCCCGGCGTGGGAGCTCAACGTGGTGCTGACCAAGCTCATGGGACCTCCGTTCGAGCCTCTGCACTCGGCCCCGTTGAAGTTTCTGTCGTGGAAAACAGCGTTTCTTGTGGCCATCACCTCCGCACGACGGGTGGGAGAGATCCAGGCCCTTTCCTGCAAGGCCCCGTACTTGACTTTTCACGACACGAGGGTAGTGCTCAGGACGCACCCCTCCTTCATGCCCAAGGTACCGTCGGACTTCCATCTCAACGAACCCTTGGTGTTGCCTGTATTCTTCCCGTCGCCTTCGTCGCCGGCTGAGAGGACTTTGCACTTGCTGGATGTGGCTAGAGCGCTGAAGTTCTACGTGGACCGCACGAAGTGTTTTCGGAAGACGTCACAACTCTTTGTGAACTTTATACCTGTCAATCAGGGGAAGGCTCTCTCGAAGGCTTCCATTTCCAGATGGCTCTCCGGCTGTATCATGTACTGTCATCGGTTGGCAAACCGACCGCTGCCTGGCCGTCCGAGAGCCCATTCCACCAGAGCGATCGCAGCTACCACGGCGTTCCTTTCTGGTGCGCCCCTGCTGGACATATGCAGGGCTGCTACGTGGACGTCGACGCACACCTTCACGAAGTTCTACTGCGTCGATCGGGATTCCAGGGAGGAGTCCAGGGTCGGCCAAGCAGTGCTGCGCAACCTGTTCGCCTGAGGTGAGCCTGGTGAGGAGGTAAGATGCTTAATGTTGAGTTTGATGCAATGCTTAATGTTGAGCCTTTGCCACCTCCCGTGGTTGTGCATGTGTGTACTGCTATGTATTCTTTATTCATGAGCATGTGAATCCATACCAGACCCCATGCTGGAGAAGGAACAAGTTACTTACCTGTAACTGTTGTTCTCCAGCATGGGTCTGGCATGGATTCACATGCGAACCCTCCCGCCTACCCCTCTGCGGCTCTTCACTTGGTCATACTGCCACTTCACGTGCTTCCAAATCTGAAGATGGCTGCCAGAGGCGGTGCTTAGGTAGAGGGCAGTCATTGGCTGTGGTCAGTATGACGCAGAGACCAGTGATTGGTTATTACTACGAAAGACAGATCAGAAACGAAACTGATACTGGTTTTTTTCTTTACCGAGGATTCCCAGCCTGACGACGGGGAATATTCATGAGCATGTGAATCCATGCCAGACCCATGCTGGAGAACAACAGTTACAGGTAAGTAACTTGTTCCTTCAGGCTTTATGAACATGGTACAGTTCAGGTTTTCTCAAATGCACCCACACACTGCCTAGTCCGCACTCATCCCACCTAGGAAGTTCCCCCTACACACACTGGCCCCACTTTCACTGCTGCCCACACATCCCGTAAATTGCCCCATGCTAATTTTACACCCACTAGCCCCACATACACCGCCCATGCGCTCTGTCCACACGCAGAGATCACCCCCTCCACACATACCTCCCCCACACACGCACTTGCCCGCACACACTGCCCCCAGTTCCTCCCACACACACTGTCCACACGCAGATCTCTTCCTCACAGTTCCCCCCCTACACATGCACTGTCCCACTACACACTGGCCCCTCGCATATATACACACACACACACACACACACACACCCCTCCCACCCCCCCAATCCACTCACTGGCCACTAACACACACTGACACTGCCCATGCAACATACACCCCCCCCACACACACACTGTTCTACCCCACATACTGAGTCACTCCATATATGATGACCCTGCTCCCCCCACACACTGTACAAACACACTGTCCCCATCCATTCACACTGGCCACACACACACACACACTACCCCGGTCACCACACAGAGCTCCCTACACTGCTCCATCACAAGCGCAGCCCCCCACCACACACACATTAACACTGCCCTCTTGCACACATGCCCCCTACAAATTGACACTAACCCTACACAAACGCTTCCTCTCCAAATCCTCTGCAGATACTCCTGTGAGAAACCAAAGAGTGTCTTGCCTGCTAGTCCCTGGGATATCTCTCTCTCTCTCTCTCTCTCTCTCTCTCTCTCTCTCTCTCTCTCTCTCTCTCTCTCTCTCTCTCTCTCTCTCTCTCTCGGG